>NC_084635.1:24481367-25081367 GCF_033978795.1 Nerophis ophidion
ATAAAGGATCTCTGATCATATGCCAGAGCTTTGAAGAAAAATAAATTATACTGCCTTTCCTGTTTCCCCTGTCAACATCCGCCTCGTCTTTTAAGCGATAATGATGAAAGTGACAATAAAATGCACGGTACCATAAACAGGCAGACTTTTTGTAGTATTTTTTTGTCAACCACGTATGTCAACCTCGACTTGAGCGAGCATATTTTAGGGCTTAGTGTGTTGGTCGACATAAACGGGTTCTACTGTACAAGACAATGATGGTGTGCACAGCGGCGACAGAGAAGTACCTGATGGATTTGGGGCCTCGGCTGGGGGGCATGACAAACTCTGGCCTAAGAAGGCCTGTGGTGCTGCTAGCTCCTCCAGAACTGTGTTGCAGGCTGGAGGCCTTGGATGATAGGGAGCTGATATCTCCAAGATCACCAGAGGTTAAGGAGCTGCTGCCAGTGTGACATTGGGAAACGTCACTGTCCAACACCTGACAGTCCACCACTGGGTCCTCGCTCTCCTAAGAACAATGACACGCTCATTACAGCTGCCAAGCACGAAATACATTTTTTAAACTACAGTTTTTTTTGTTAGTACAAACGATTTTACACAAAAAACACACCACAACCATTTAATCCGACAAAGGTTTTTCATAGCTTGTTGTTAAAATAGATTGCGTCATAACTTTGCTTCTTTACACATATGCACTTTTATAAGACTGTGATTTGATTCCATTGTAAATCACTGCAAATGCACAAAAAGGGCTGGGCGATGCATCGATATACTCGATATATCGCGGGTTTGTCTCTGTGGGATATAGAAAATGACTATCGCGATACTCAAGTTTACGTTCTCACTCAGTTGCTCTTAGCTGCGGGCATTACCACTACATGCTTTTTTCAGTCTTTCTTGTCTGTCCTTCTCACAGAGACGTAATAAAAGCGCACCTTCTTACATACGTCACGTACTTTCACACGTGCAACATCATACGCCCTCGCTGAGCAAAGAGGTAGCAGCATGGGTAACATTAGCTGTTCCTTAGAAAAACAGCATGGAGTCCATCGTCTGGCGATGGTTTGGCTTCAAGCGGGAAGATGTCGAACAAGTATGCGGGAAAAGCGTTGATACAAAAGTAGCACCTACTGCTAATTTGTAGCATCATTTGAAAAGTCACCTGCTAGAGAATGAAGAGTGCTTGAAACTGCATGTCAACATCTCCGTCCAGTGCCATACCAACAAAATGCCGAGGCAATCATTTTCACATCAACACCGTATGAAAAAAATAGTCAACAACAAAAGGAGATAACGTCCACAGGAACCTAACCCAAAGCGAAGAACACAAACCATTTGATTTAATACTATGCAGTTCATTTTTATTTGACAGTTATTGAAATATCTTGTGTGACATCATGCACAAAAGTGCACTTTTTATGTTTTAAACTATTGCAGTTGCGTTCTGTACAAAAAGTGCACTTTAAGTGTTGTTTTGATATGTCATATTAGTGACATCATGCACAAAAGTACACTAATAGCTTGTTTTAAAATGTCTGACAATGTTGCACGTTCTGTTTTTAAATTACATGAATGTTTGTGCCACCGTTTAATAAATCCAGTTTTGGTAAATTGACTTTTTGTGGTTTCCCTCTCTACATGACAGTTTAAAATGAGCATTTATTAATGCAGTATGAACAAGAATGTTTTAATGTAGACACAAATAATCATCATACTGCTGTGATTATATGCATCAGGTGTTAATTCAAGTCTAAGGCAAAATATAGAGATATATATCGTGTATCGTGACATGGCTTAAAAATATTGACATTAATAAGAGACCATATCGGCCAGCCCTATGCACAAACTTCAGAATCTACATACAAAATAAAATATTCCGATCTATAAAATTATAAATCACACCTGCAGTGACTTGTGTGCAGAGGCGTTCCACCAGAGTCTCCTACAGTCATCCATAAATGGTCAATGCTACTAGCTCATGAATATGGATTTAAAGATCAATCAATCAATCTGCATGCATACAAAATGATTACGTTCACCACGTTAACTGGTAGTTCGAAACATATTTGTTTTGATTTTCATCTATTTACTCACTTTTGAGTCATGCATAATGGACAATTACACTAACTTGACTTGTTCCATTATATCACCTCATGCAAGCCCACAAGCCCCACAAATAGTAGCTCTTAATTGGAACCATCAATCCATGTGCTCTAGTACAGTGGTACCCAACACTTGATAATTAGTCCCGCGGCCTGGGAAGGGGGGATTTTTAATTTTTTTTTGTCATGAAAAAGGGAGGTTTTTTTGGGTTGGTGCACTAATTGTAAGTGTATTTTGTGTTTTTTATGTTGATTTAATAGAATAAAATAAAAATTAAAAAGATAAAAAATTGAAAATTATTAAAAAATTCTTCTGCGGCCCGGTACCAATCGAGCTGCGGCCCGGTACCGGGTGGTTGGGGACCACTGCTCTAGTATATGAATGGTACTGTGTATTTGCTGTTCTCTAAAAAAATGCAAAGGAGACAACATCAGCCTTGAGTTCCAGCTTGTAGCAAGGAATAAGCCATTCATATTTTATATGAAAACGTTTTTTAAACGGTCTTCGTCTAAATAAAGACAAGCGAAAGCAAATAAGAAGAGCACAAGCAAAGCCAAACATCACGTACAGCGGAATCTTGAAAGTAAACAAATGTTTGTCGCATCTGCCTTACGTCACTGCTAGAAAACGATGAGGGTTGATGACGGCAAGACTTGCATACTTCGTCATCGCACAAGATTCTACAGCCAAGGGGGATGGTCAAGTAGAAGAAAGGAGGGGAGGACGGAGAACTTGAAGGCCTCCTGAAACCCACTACTACTGACCACGCAGTCTGATAGTTTATAAATCAATGATGAAATCTTAACACTGCAACACATGCCAGCACGGCCAGTTTAGTTTACTAAATTACAATTTTAAATGACCAGCGGAGTTTCCTGTTGAAAATGTTGCGGAATGATGTAAGATGACGCGTGTTTGTGACGTTATTGGTTGGAGGGGACATATTAGCCCAGCACCACTTGCGGCTAAGTCATCTCTTTTCATCGCGCAATTACACAGTATTTTGGACATCTGTGTTGCTGAATCTTTTGCAATTTGTTCAAATAATAATGGAGAAGTTAAAGTAGAAAGATGGAGGTGGGAAGCTTTAGCCTTTAGCCACACAAACACACGGTGTTTCCTTTTTAAAATTCCCGGAGGTGAAGCTTTACTATTGATCAGAGCAGTCAAGCGAACATGGTTCCCAACCACTTGTCAACCGGCAGGTTTCGGTGAGAAAATTGTGGTAAAAAGTCGCCTCTTACCGGTGATCAGCGGAGCTTCTGTCCTGCTGCAACTTCGTGACTTCTCTCAGACTGGCGTCAACCCACCCGTGGACACACCCCTCCGACTATCAGGTACTATTTTAACTCACTAAAACACTAGCAACACAATAGAAAGATAAGGGATTTCCCAGAATTATCCTAGTAAATGTGTCTAAAAACATCTGAATCGCTCCCAATGCCATCGCCTTTTTTTTTTTTTACTTTTTTTTTTTTTTTTTCTAGTCCTTCACTTTAAATTTCCTCATCCACGAATCTTTCATCCTCGCTCAAATTAATGGGGAAATTGTCACTTTCTCAGTCCGAATAGCTCTTGCTGCTGGAGGCTCACACTATAAACAATGTGAGGATGTGAGGAGCCCTCACACCGGTGACGTCATCGTCTGCTACTTCCGGTAAAGGCAAGGCTTTTTTTATTAGCGACCCAAAGTTGCGAACTTTATCGTCAATGTTCTCAACTAAATCCTTTCAGCAAAAATATGGCAATATCGCGAAATGATTAAGTATGACACATAGAATGGACCTGCTATCCCCGTTTAAATAAGAAAATCTAATTTCAGTAGGCCTTTGAATTGATCCTATATATATGACCAAACTAAACACGCATGCTAATGTTGATTAGCCCGTTGATGTGCTTTAACTATAGAGCCCACAGAATTACACATCACTATCTCCATTTGGCTGCAGCAATAATTTTTCTTTCAAGCATTGCTCCCAAATTTTTTTTAGCATATCTACTTCTGAGTGATGCAGTCAATGTGGCTTGTTTTTTTTTTCTGTTTGCAACGTGGAAAAAACAACACTTAAGGCAATTAGGGCAGAGTTTGTACTGTGCAGTGGGAATCTGGCATGTGTCAGTCACATGATTGACCGGTGATCAGCCTGGGTCTACCCCAGTTCTCACTTCAAGTCAACTGGGTTTGCTTGTGATCCAGAACAGGATAATCAGCATCCAAAATAAACGAAATGGAACGGGAATGGAAGACTGGTATAATTTCAATGAAATTGCATATTTGTTTTGGCGCGTTTCAGTCAAAGTAGCTCAGGGACTTCTTTTGAAAAGTGATCAGTCAAAACTACTGAAATGGCCTGAAGGTAAAATTTTTGTATCTAAGAAAAATGAGGCATTATGTTCAAAGAAATAAAATGTTTTTGATTACCTCTGTAACTTTGCGGTCCACCTCTTTGCCATCCTCATAATAGACATCGGTAATGATCCGTGTGATGGTGGTTCGTACTTCCTGGATGGTGCGCACATGCCTGCGATGGGAGGGGCCAGCAGTTCTTTTCAAGGGAGGCTTCTGGGATGAGCGGAAAGAGGACACTGTTAACTTCTAGTTGTGACAATGCATTTGCCGCTTTAATTATAAATGTTAGATCTGGTTTTAATTCTAAGTTTGGACATCTCTGTGGAGCTTGCATAGTAGGATCCTAACTTAAGAGGTGTTGGCATTCGCCGGGTACTTTGAAGAAATATGCATGTCAAGTTAATTGAAGACTCTAAATTGTCCATAAGTATGATTGTGAGTATTATGGTATGCCCTGCAATTGGCTGGCAACCAGTCTAGGGTGTTTCCGCCTTTTGCTCAAAATCAGCTGGGATAGACTCCAGCTTAGCCCAGTGACCCTAATAAGGATAAGTGGTATAGAAGAAGGTATGATATTTATAAATGTTATGATACATATGTTAATAACTGAATTAATGCTTTAAACAACCACGAGTCATTGAAATAACTCAACATGATACATTTTAATACCAGAATTTAAACCAAAGGCTTCAATGTGTACAATGATTTAACAACCTTGCTGGATGGGCTGGCAGCAATGGTGTTGTCTAAAGACTGCTTGGAGACGTCCTTCTGGTTTGGGGTAGACAGTTCTGTTCCATTCTGCTCCTGGCCTTGTGCTTCTATTGCAACTTCCAGTGGTGCAGCCATCACTTCCTGTTGTGAAGCCTCTGAGTGGCTTTTAGAGAGTCTGGTGCATCCTTGCATTGAAGTCTGAGAGCTTCTCTGGGGTGAGGCAAACAACTCCCCTCTAAAGAGGTAAGGAAAAACATTAGAGAACCTAAGAAATTAAAAGGTAATGGCAAGCAGCTTTTGAGCCAGTTCACATATCACTCCTTTTTGGCAAAAAAAACATTCTGACTTAGATTTAATAGATTAATGGGTGACCAGAAATAGGATGTGCAAGAGAAATGTCCATGCTATTTGATAGATACTGTAAAGCCTGTTTGAGTCAAATCAGCATCCCTAGAAATGGCTGATTCACATCGACATACAGTTCACAATATACAACTTATTACAACATAAACAGACTGATTTTTTCATGAATAGACAAAAGTAAACGAAAAAACTTTAATTTTCTTCAAAATGTTTCAAGCACATATATGCAAGCGATGCTAAAAATAATAGGGATGCATGATATTATCGGTGGTCAATAGTTATTGACCGATAATGCGTAACAATTTGGTTCTTTATCGTTTCTCTTATAAATTCTTATTTGCCTCAATTTTATTTAATTTAGAGCTAACAGGACCATACAAAGCCACCAGTGGGGTCTTAAAAGGCACATAAACTATTGTAAAAATAAAGAAATCATTCTGTAGAACTTAACAAAAGAAAACATGTGGAAATTACATAAGAATGTAACATTACGTAACATTTTAAAACTTTTAAGACTCTTTGTCATCTGCCAAGAAAATATACCATGCACTATACAGTGCAAAGGTTTGTTTTGATTTACAAGGTGAAACTAATATAATGACATAGGCTCATAACATGCAACACAACATATGTCAAGCCTTCTTTTGATATAATTTTGATGAAAACATGGAATTTAAAATCTCAGAAAATGTATGGTATTCAAAAAATGTAAGCAATGATCATCAAAATTACAATAACTAAAGGCTTGACATATCTCACTTTGCATGTAATGAGTGTATATAACTTATTAGTGTCACATTTGAAGTGGAATTGCAAACATAAAGGAACTTTTCCACCTGTATAATCCAACAATCCATTTTTCTACCGCTTGGCCCGTTTGGGGTAATGGGGGGGTGCTGGAGCCTATCTCAGCTGCATGAGTGAAAATGTTGTAGGAAAAACATGCAACTTTTCAGATTATTTTACAATTGAACTTACACCTACGGAAAAAAAGCAGCGTCTACGGGGCAATTGTTTGTAAGCTTTTGACCATAAACTTAGTTTGTCATTCCTGGCAAAGTGGTACTCTTCCCTGCTGCAGTGAAAGATAGCAGCAGACGTGAACTGGAGCTTATTGTCTGCTTTTAAAGCAGTCAGAATATTTCTTGTCATGCTCATCTTAATGAGGCATTCATTTAAATTAAACATGTAATGGCGCTAACATTATAGGAGGTATTTGTAATAACTCCTATCCCGCTGCCTGGGATGAGATCGGCGAGGTTCAAAACCACAACATTAATTGCATGCTGTATTTAGAAATGTTTCAGCATATATTGCTCGTATGTCCTCCTCTTGATGAAATAGATACTTTGGAATTAGTACAAGTAGCGATGTTATTAGGGCTGGGCGATATGGCCTTTTTTTAATATCTCGATATTTTTAGGCCATGTCCCGATACACGATATATATATCTCCATATTTTGCTTTAGCTTTGAATGAACGAGGGTGGCCTGAGGGCACAAAGTCCTGTACTGTGCCCTGTACTCACTGCTCAGAACCGTGGAGCTCGATTGGCATTTGCCATAGAACACCAGAATTGGCAAGTCAGCCATTGGCGCCCTGTACTTTTCATAGATGAGAGCAGGTTTACCCTGAGCACCTGTGATAGACGTGAAAGGGTCTGGAGAAGCCAAGGAGAGCGCTATGCTGCCTGCATCATCATTCAGCATGACCCGTTTGGTGGTGGGTCAGTGATGGTCTGGGGAGGCATTTCCATGAAGGGACGAACAGACCTCTACAGGCTAGAGCAGTGGTTCTCAAATGGGGGTACGTGTACCCCTGGCAGTACTTGAAGGTATGCCAAGGGGTACGTGAGATTTGTTTTAAAATATTCTAAAAATAGCAACAATTCAAACATCCTTTATAAACATATTTATTGAATAATACTTCAACAAAATATGAATGTAAGTTCATAAACTATGAAAAGAAATGCAACAATGCAATATTCAGTGTTGAGAGCTAGATTTTTTGTGGACATGTTCCATAAATATTGATGTTAAAGATTTATTTTTTGTGAAGAAATGTTTAGAATTAAGTTCATGAATCCAGATGGATCTCTATTACAATCCCCAAAAAGGGCACTTTAAGTTGATGATTACTTATGTGTAGAAATCTTTATTTATAATTGAATCACTTGTTTATTTTTCAACAAGTTTTTAGTTATATTTATATCTTTTTTTCCAAATAGTTCAAGAAAAAACATTACAAATGAGCAATATTTTGCACTTTTATACAATTTAATAAATCAGAAACTGATGACATAGTGCTGTATTTTACTTCTTTATCTCTTTTTTTCAACCAAAAATGCTTTGCTCTGATTAGGGGGTACTTGAATTACAAAAATGTTCCCAGGGGGTACATCACTGAAAAAAGGTTGAGAACCACTGGGCTAGAGGACGGCAGTCTGACTGCCATTAGGTATCGGGATGAAATCCTTGCACCCATGGTCAGACCCTACGCTGGTGCAGTAGGTCCTGGGTTCCTCCTGGTCCACGACAATGCCTGGCCTCATGTGGCAAGAGTATGCAGACAGTATCTGGAGGATGAAGGAATTTACACAATTGAATGGCCCTCAGGATCACCTGACCTAAACCGGATAGAACACCTCTGGGACATAATGCTTCGGTCCATCAGACGCCGCCAGGTTGCTCCTCAAACTTTACAGGAGCTCACTGATGCCCTTAAACAATTCTGGGAGGACATCCCACAAGACACCATTCGTCGTCTCATTAGGGGCATGTCGCAACGTTGTCAAGCATGCATAAAAGCACATAGGGGCCACACAAGATATTGAAAATAATTTTGAGTTGCAGAAATTGAATATAGGCAAAATGGATGAGCCTGCCACATCATTTTTCACTTAGATTTTTGGGGTGTCTATATACTGAGGCTGAAAACTTTTATTTCCATAAAAAGATGTGGCATCGTTTTGTTCCTGAGACATTAAACTGTCCATATCAGTATGGATAGAACTTTTTTTTTCACCATTCAAATCTGATGTATTTTTAAAGTGTTCCTTTACTTTTTTTGAGCAGTGTATTTATTGTGGAAACATTCCAAAAGGAAATTAGGATGTGAGTTTGTCTCTGTGGTTTCCCCAAAAATCACAATTCTTCTGGTAAGGTAACACATACTGTGAGAAACTCATAGACGCTTACCTCACAAGTGTGCCGTTGCCTCCAGGAAGATGGCTGTCATCCTCTGCCTCCTGCTGTCGGTGCACCTGCCTGACACGACTGAACACGGATGGACTGTTGGGACAAAACAGATCTCTTGTTTAACAATTACATTAAACCAGCCATTCTTTTAGCTTGACATACTTACAAGTTACACATTAAATTGATCACACCAAGTAAGGTTTTGATTGAAAAAGAAATACAGCAGTACTAACAGTAACAACTTCAATGCCTTTCAATGTGTGCAGTAGCCAATTTAGCCACAAAATTAGGCACAAAAGCACTATCTAATGATATTCAATACGAGAGTTAAATCAAAATATATATTTGTGCGTAATATTACGCTTGATTATAATGTAGGACAGGGGTCGGGAACCTTTTTGGCTGAGAGAGCCATTTAAGCCAAATATTTCAAAATGCATTTCCGTGAGAGCCATATAATATTTTTTTTACACTGAATACAACTAAAGTCTGCATTTTTAAGTAAGACCAACATTTATATGTCACAAACTCGCATGGCAGCAGTAGTAGCGACCCTAAGATGCAGGAACCAGGAGAGCCAAGAGCAGGTAAGAAGCTTTTAATATCATCAATAGGGGTGAATGAGGCAGTCTTGCATGTACAGTTCTAAACAATAGTCAATCTTCGAGCCCTGAGGAGCGCGCGAGACAAGCATAAATAGAAACATGCTGATTGGCAGCCGGTGTGGACCGGCTGCCAATCAACAGCAGGTGAGGGGAAAAAACAGCACTCAGCGGGACAAGCAGGAAATGGAAACAAATTAAGAACACTGATAAGAAGTAAATACAAAACAAAGAAGCGCAAACAGAAATGAAGTGACAGATCTTCACATAATCATTCTGTTATTCTTTTTAATAAAATTGTTATTCGGAAGCTCACCGATGATAAATAAAATACTTCTTACCATTAATGCGACTTCTTGAACAGGTGCGGTAGAAAAGAGATGGATGGATTAAAATGTATGACAATGTTTTTTTTTATTTTGAAAGTTATTTTGAATCAAATCAAATCAGATCAACTTTATTTATACAGCACATTTGAAATTTACCACAGGGGTAGCCAAAGTGCTGTACTGTACAATGGGTAGGTTAAAAGGTAATACGAGAACCGAGCAAACACAACACAAACAGAACATGATAAAAAATAAATAAATAAAAAATAAATAAAACATAAAAAAAGGTTCACAGCAGGTGTATGAAGGGGCCCCATTGCAGGACTCAGAGTTAAAAGCCATGGAATAAGAGGATGTTTTTAAGAGAGATTTAAAAACAGGAAGAGAGGAGGCTTGTCTAACACTCAGAGGTAAGTCGTTCCAGAGCTTGGGAGCAGCAGCGGCGAATGCTCTGTCACCTCAAAGCTTCAGCCTTGCGATTACCAGCGGAGCGGAATTATTCATTACTTATCATGTTAAGCAATGTCAGCTAAGATTTATCTGAGAGCCAGATGCAGTCATCAAAAAAGCCACAGGTTCCCTATCCCTGTACTATTGGAAAGAACTGCTTTGTGTACATGCTGAGACCATGGCTCGAACTACCACTGATGACACAGGAGTTGTGTCCTTTGTTTTAGTAAGTTGAAAAAAGAAGATATGACTGACTGCAAATGTACAAACCCCGTTTCCATATGAGTTGGGAAATTGTGTTGGATGTAAATATAAACGGAATACAATAATTTGCAAATCCTTTTCAACCCATATTCAGTTGAATATGCTACTAAGACAACATATTTGATGTTCAAATTGATAAACATTTTTCTTTTGTGCAAATAATCATTAACTTTAGAATTTGATGCCAGCAACACGTGACAAAGAATCTGGGAAAAGTGGCAATAAATACTAATTAAGTTGAGGAATCCTCATCAAACACTTATTCGGAACATCCCACCGGTGTGCAGGCTAATTGGGAACAAGTGGGTGCCATGATTGGGTATAAAAGCAGCTTCCATGATATGCTAAGTAATTCACAAAGAAGGATGGGGCGAGGGTCACCAATTTGTAAGCAAACTGTCGAACAGTTTTAGAACAACATTTCTCAACGAGCTATTGCAAGGAATTTAGGGATTTTACCATCTACGCTCTGTAAAATCATCACAAGGTTCAGAGAATCTGGAGAAATCACTGCACGTAAGCGATGATATTACGGACTTTTGATCTCTCAGGCGGTGTTGCATCAGAAACCGACATCGGTGTGTGAAGGATATCACCACATGGGCTCAGGAACACTTCAGAAAACCACTGTCAGTAACTACAGTTGGTCGCTACATCTGTAAGTGCAAGTTAAAACTCTACTATGCAAAGCCAAAACCATTTATCACCATCACCAAGGTACGCCGCCGGCTTCGCTGGGCCCGAGCTCATCTAAGATGGACTGATGCAAAGTGGAAAAGTGTTCTGTGGTCTGACTAGTCCACATTTCAAATTATATTTGGAAACTGTGGACGTGGTGTCCTCCGGAACAAAGAGGAAAACAACCATCCGGATTGTTTAAGGCGCAAAGTTCAAAAGCCAGCATCTGTGATGGTATGGGGGTATATTAGTGCCCAAGGCATGGGTAACTTACACATCTGTGAAGGCACCATTAATGCTAAATGGTCCATACAGGTTTTGGAGCGACATATGTTGTCATCCAAGCAACATTATCATGGAAGCCCCTGCTTATTTCAGCAAGACAATGCCAAGCCACATGTTACAACAGCGTGGCTTTGTAGTAAAAGAGTGCACATCGAAAATGTGTGGCGCAATATGAAGCGTAAAATAAGACAACAAGACCCCGGACTGTTGAACGACTGAAGCTCTACATAAAACAAGAATGGGAAAGAATTCCACTTTCAAAGTTTCAACAAATAGTTTCCTCAGTTCCCAAACGTTTATTGAGTGTTGTTAAAACAAAATGTGATGTAACACAGTTGTGAACATGCCCTTTCCCAACTACTTTGGCACGTGTTGCAGCCATGAAATTCTAAGTTAATTATTATTGCAAAAAAAATTAAGTTTATGAGTTTGAACATCAAATATCTTGTCTTTGTAGTGCATTCAACTGAATATGGGTTGAAAAGGATTTGCAAATCATTGTATTCTGTTTATATTTACATCTAACACAATGTCCCACCTCATATGGAAACGGGGTTTGTATATTAGAATATCACGTTATAGTCATTTTTTTTATATCGCACAGAGACAAACCCGCGATATATCGACTATATCGATATATCGCCCAGCCCTATATCAGATTCAGGTTTCTCTGCAGCGCTTTTACCACTCCAGAAAAACGTGTAACCGCCAGGGTTGTCTGTAAGCTGCCCCTCCACTGCTAGACGTGTCTCAGAGAGTGCAGCAATGTCAATGTTGTACCGGCTAAATTCGAGCGTAAGTAGTGCAGCAGGTCTGCCAGGTTGATTTGCCTTTTGGTTGTCTTGGAGTGTTCTAACATTCCATCATGTTAGAATATACAATATGGGCAATATATCGATGTGCGATATATATCGCGGGTTTGTCTCTGTGCAATATAGAAAATGACTATATCGTAATATTCGTGTAGACGTTCTCACGCAGCTGCGGGCATTACACTTTACTCTTTCCTGTGTCTCCTCACAGACAAGCAGGCGCACATTTATAAATCACCTACTGATACGTCATACGTACACGCCCTCGCCCAGCGGAGAGGTCGCAACGTGGCTAACGTTAGCTGTGATGCTAGCGGGTTGTTGCGGAGAAAGAAGGCGCGGAACTCGTAACAAATGAAGGGAGAACTAATTCCCAAGAAAAACGGCACGGGGTCCATCGTCTGGCGGTGGTTCGGCTTCAAGCGGGAATATATCGAATAGACATATTCGACAAAAGTAGTATTACTGCTAATATGTAGCATCATTTGAAAAGTCACCTGCTAATAACTTTAATAAATACAGTTTTGGTAAATTGACTTAGTTGTGATTTCCTTCTCTGCATGCAAGTTTAAAACTAGCATATATTAGTGCAGTATGAAGAAGAATGTTTAATGTAGACACATAGAATCATCATACTGCTGTGATTACATGCATCAAGTGTTCATTGAAGGCTAAGGCAAAATATCGTAATATATATTGTATATCGCGATATGGCCTAAAAATATCGCGGTATTAAAAAAAGGCAATATCGCCCAGCCCTAATTCCATGTTCCTATGATAAGCGAATTCTGCCAACTGCGGTAACAGGTGAAGCAGGCAATGTTAAGGGCACCTTTTCTAGCTCCTTCCTCAGACTACAGAAATGGGCCGTGCACTCCTGAAAAGGGGTTGCTAAATCACTAAGGGGGCTGCCAAATCCCACTGCTGTTTCGATCAGTAGGAAGCCTGTGTGTAGGTCTGCAACTACAGCTGCCAGTGTATCCACACCTACTCCTTCGCCGCTAGCCTATCGCCACAGGGCTTAATATGAAATTCAACTACTACAGCATTAACGACTTCCGCGTGATTTGGTTTTAAGTGGAGAGAACTTATGCAGCATTGCCCATACTCTCTTGTCCAAGCCCATCTTGGTCCAATGGCAAGTCAAAGTCAAGACGACTGGGGATGAACGGAGATACAGAAGCTAATGTAAGCTAAACTGTGTCAAATCCCTGTGGGGCTTCACTCCAATATTTTTGTCGGTGTTGTTTCCCCTAGCCTTACACTATCCCTCATACTCACAAGGCAGTGAGGCCATTTGACCCATGACTGGGAGTTTGTTGGTGGGAACCAGGGCATATCCACATGCCGATGAGCCTGCATACAACACCTCTGGGGGCAGACTACCTCCTGATAGATTAGCCCAAAGCCACAAAGTGCTCAATATCCATCTGTCGCCACAGGGAGGCTCTACCAAGGGTTTGATGCTGGAGAGGCTGTGTCCTGGCAAGGACAGACTTACATACTCTGTTATCCCTTGCACATTTTCTGCTAACCAGCAGTGAAAGCTGGAAATGGAAAGCGACAAGCCCACAACACCCCCGCAGACTAGAGATGTGTGGTTTGCGGTCTCATCCGCGGAGTCTGCGGATAAACCGCGGGTCGGGAGGGTTACATGACGAAAAAATAGATTTTAATTAGATTCGGGCGGGTGGCGGTTGAACCATCCGGAAATATTTGATATACATGGTTCTGGGATCGGTATCCTTTGCCTTTCAAAGAGCCATTTAAGACCCGTGTCACAAAGCGAAGAAGACAATAGGAGACGCTAATATTCTCTAGAATGACTACCAGCAGTCACCCAGATAATCAGTATTAGGGCGTGCTATGAAGTCATTGACTTTGTCGCCCTCTACAGCATGTACGATCTGCTTGTCACTCCAGCAACATGTTGTGTGCGGCTGCCGCATCAACACGCACACGACTGCAAGGCATACTGGGGTGACACAGAGTACACAAATGGTTGTGATATAAACAATTTTAACACTCTTAGTAATATGCGCCACGCTGTGAAGCCACACCAAACAAGATTGACAAACACATTTCGGGAGGACATCCTCCCAGTAACGCAACGTAAACGCAACACAACAAATACCCAGAATCTTTTGTATCCACGACACATCCTGACTATTTTATACACCCCGCTATCAGGGGTGTATAAAATAGCATTGTGTGTGTGTGCGTTTGTGTACGTTTGTGTGTGCTCGCGTGCCTGTTCGCGGTTGCTAATAGTCAGTCTACCCAACGTCCAATCACCATTGTGCCTCTTCCGCCCTCACATACTGTAGCTGTAAGTGGAGCTCAGAAGAAGAAAATTAAGAAGTTTGCTGCTAGCGGGGTGTATAAAATAGTCTGGGTGTGTCGTGGATACAAAGGATTCTGGGTATTTGTTGTGTTGCGTTTACGTTGTGTTACTGGGAAGATGTCCTCCTGAAATGTGTTTGCCAATCTTGTTTGGTGTGGCTTCACAGGGTGGCGTATATTACTAAGAGTGTTAAAATTGTTTATATCACAACCATTAGTGTACTCTGTGTCACCCAGTATGCCTTGAAGTCTTGTGCGTGTTGATGCGGCAGCCGCACACAACATGTTGCTGGAGTGACAAGCAGATCGTACATGCTGTAGAGGGCGACAAAGTCAATGACTTCATAGCACGCCCTAATACTGATTATCTGGGTGACTGCCGGTAGTCATTCTAGAGAATATTAGCGTCTCCTATTGTCTTCTTCGCTTTGTGACACGGGTCTTGAATGGCTCTTTGAATGGCAAAGGATACCGATCCCAGACCATGTATATCAAATATTTCCGGATGGTTCAACCGCCACCCGCCCGAATCTAATTAAAATCAATTTTTTTGTCATGTAACCCGCCCGACCCGCGGTTTATCCGCAGACTCCGCGGATGAGACCGCAAACCACGCATCTCTAGTCTGCGGGGGGTGTTGTGGGCTTGTCGCTTTCCACTTCCAGCTTTCACTGCTGGTTAGCAGAAAATGTGCAAGGGATAACAGAGTATGTAAGTCTGTCCTTGCCAGGACACAGCCTCTCCAGCATCAAGCCCTTGGTAGAGCCTCCCTGTGGCGACAGATGGATATTGAGCACTTTGTGGCTTTGGGCTAATCTATCAGGAGGTAGTCTGCCCCCAGAGGTGTTGTATGCAGGCCCATCGGCATGTGGATATGCCCTGGTCCCCACCAACAAACTCCCAGTCATGGGTCAAATGGCCTCACTGCCTTGTGAGTATGAGGGATAGTGTAAGGCTAGGGGAAACAACACCGACAAAAATATTGGAGTGAAGCCCCACAGGGATTTGACACAGTTTAGCTTACATTAGCTTCTGCATCTCGGTTCATCCACAGTCGTCTTGACTTTGACTTGCCATTGGACCAAGATGGGCTTGGACAAGAGAGTATGGGCAATGCTGCATAAGTTCTCTCCACTTTAAACCAAATCACGCGCAAGTCGTTAATGCTGTAGTAGTTGAATTTCATATTAAGCCCTGCGGCGATAGGCTAGCGGCGAAGGAGTAGGTGTGGATACACTGGCAGCTGTAGTTGCAAACCAAAATTAAGAAGTATGGTCAGCACTAGGATATAAATTAGATTGGTCTTGATTGATCTTAGATTAGGATTATAGTTGACCAATCTAAGTCTGAGCACGAACTGATGAAACCTATTCGGATGAGCAGCGAAACATCTTCTAAGACAAACCAAACAGTCCAGTTGTGACTGATTGAATGCCCTGAGATCGCAACAACCTCTATGACACAAGACATGATAGTCCTACCACAATGAAAACTTTTATTATTTTGAAAGTTGAGGGCATTGCTCAAGGTAATATTATTTACAGTATATAGTGCTAGGATACACATGATTTCAGCCTTTAAAATCTCCTCTTGGACCACCAAATTTTTGACCTCTGTATTTGTCAAATTCTACGGCCATGGATGAGATTGCATCATTTGTCATCATTTTAACTTTTGGGCAAAGGTTACAGTATTTTTATGCACGCAACAGCAGAACCTTGGAAAAGTTAGCAAGTCTGAGCATGCGACGAAGAAGCAAGCATGTCTTGCTGTCAACAACTCTTTACCTCTCCAAGTTCTTTCATTAGTTTGCTATTTTGTAAATTCCGTCTTATTCCTTGATTACATCAGTTATTCTCATTAGTGGTTTGGCAAATGGCAAGCAATGACCCAAACTGTGGATCCATCCATCCATCCATCCATTTTCTACCGCTTGTCCCTTTTGGAGTCGCGGAGAGTTTTTTTCAAACTCAAATAATATAGCTTATATAAAATAAGAATATAGTAGACAATAATAAGTTTTGTTGAATGATCATTTAGGAACAAACTTAAAAATGATTTGAACTGTTTTTTGGTAAGGTACATGTTGTATCTGAGGAGTTGAATCAGAGAAAACAAAGTGCGATACAAAAAATATTTTAATATAGAGGTCTAATTTTTCTTGTGATTATCTTTGTTAGGGTAAGTTCGTTCTTCCGGTTTAGGCCTATAGTTTTGTCACAGATATTTTGTGCCTGCCCGTGTGTCCGCATTAAGGGCAGAATTTTCAGAAGCAATCTTTAGCTCCAACAGTCCCAGACATTCATTGAAGTTGCAGCAAATGTGGTGTTTTAACTTATATTCTAGTACTGACCATACTTCTTAATTTTCTTCTTCTGAGATCCACTTACAGCTACAGTATGTGAGGGCGGAAGAGGCACAATGGTGATTGGATGTTGGGGAGACTGATTATTAGCGACCGTGAACAGGTACGCTAGCACACACAAACGTACACAAACACAATGAACGATTTGTCCTGTGCAGGGCAGACCGACCAGTCCGCTATTATACAGAGTACCATTGGATCTATAACAGACAGTGCTTAATAGTTAAAGTGGTGTCGTTTTCAGTCGTGTGCAATTAGATTATTGCTACTTTTCATGGTAATGGACACCCTTTGTAAGAATGGTTAGTGCACTGCATCCTATAATTACCACTGTGGTCACCATTGTTTTTTGTATTACATTATTGCTATAGTAAGTTGGGGTTCTTTTTGCTGAAATTCGCCATGTGGGCCCAATGCATGTTGATTTTCGTATAGTCCCCAGGAGTTTGACACCTGTGCACTATAGCAACTGTCAAGCATGGTGGTCATAGCATATGGGGCTTTTGTGCTTCCAAAACTTTTGACAACAACTGTAAACATATATATATATATATATATATATATATATATATATATATATATATATATATATATATATATATATATATATATATATATATATATATATAGTGTAGTTTTCCCTTGTCACATGAAAGTAACTAAAATACGTTATATACATTTATATTACCTTGCAGCTCCTCAACAACAAACAATTTTAACTAAATACCTCCGACACTCAAAACTTGGCATTATTATGTACTGTATGTGACAGGAGATTTTATTGAATCTCATGAGACTATAAAGGTGAAACAAAAAAAATGGAAATACACTGACCAGCAATGCTTAAGGCAACCTCAAGACTCAGAGGAAAATAATATTTTCATTCACAATGCCTAAAAGGAAGCATACAATACAATAAAAGAACAAATCAGTCATACCTGGTTGTCTTGGCAACAGCAGTCACCTTGGCAACAGATCCATCCTCATCTGATTGTGAGGGTTCTGCAAAGAAAAGGTTTTGTTATTGAGGAAGGACACCATCCTGACGATACAGGTTTCTGGGCAAGTCATACAAGCTTACTCTGCAAGCTGAACCGTTCCGAGCTTCCTTCCTCGACAGGGGTCACCAACTTCATCCTTAGACTCAATTTAGTGTCCCCGTTTTCTGCAGTGTCCTCTGCTGGAACGATGTCTGCCATCACCACATCAGCGCCAACATCACCAGCACTATCTGACTTCCCGCAAAAGGTCTCTAAATAAACGGACAAGGAATACGACAATGCTCATCCTAAATATTGTTTCACAATTTGATATTTGGATTTTCTTGACAATTCAGAATGTCTATCGCATCTACTCCTAGAGTAGATAGAACAGTTCTAGTTTGAAAACCTGGTGCTGGGGCCAAAGTATTTTTCCTTTAAGGGGAGGCCATACCTCCAGTTAAGCCAGCGTTACTCTAATACATGGGTGTCAAACTCTGGCCCGCGGGCCAAATTTGGCCCTCCCTGTAATTTCATTTGGCCCTTAAGGCAATGTCAAATTAACATTAGAGCTGGCCCGCCGGTATTATACAGCGGCGGTTTCACTGTAACACCGCATTCACCGCTAATACTCATAATTGTCAACCCTCCCAATTTTCACAGGAGACTCCCGAAGTTCAGTGCCCCTCCCAAAAATCTCCCAGGGCAACCATTATCCCAAATTTCTCCCAATTTCCACCCGGACAACAATATTGGGGGCATGCCTTAAAAGCACTGCCTTTAGCT
Organism: Nerophis ophidion; assembly: GCF_033978795.1. NCBI lineage: Eukaryota > Metazoa > Chordata > Actinopteri > Syngnathiformes > Syngnathidae > Nerophis > Nerophis ophidion. The sequence goes on from NC_084635.1 coordinate 24,499,989, forward strand.
TTCGCTGCAACCTGTGGTCACGTCTGCTTTTATTCCATTCAAACAGTGTGCTGGCCCAGTCACATAATATATGCGGCTTTAGCACACACACAAGTGAATGCAATGCATACTTGATCAACAGCCATACAGGGCACACTGAGGGTGGCTGAATTAACAATGCCAACACTGTTACAAATATGCGCCACACTGTGAACCCACACCAAATAATAATGACAAACACATATCGGTAGAACACCCGCACCGTAACGCAACAGAAGAAATACCCAGAATACCCTTGCAGCACTAACTCTTCCGGGATGCTACAGTATACACCTCCTTGCTACCACCAAACCCCGCAGGTCCCTATTAAAAGGTTAATTTGTTCAACCTTGGCCCGTAGCTTTGTTCAGTTTAAAATTTTGGCCCACTCTGTATTTGAGTTTGACACCCCTGCTCTAATACCAACCCCGTTTCCATATGAGTTGGGAAATTGTGTTAGATGTAAATATAAACGGAATACAATGATTTGCTAATCATTTTCAACCCATATTCAGTTGAATATGCTACAAAGACAACATATTTCATGTTCAAACTGGTAAACTTTTTTTTTGTGCAAATAATCATTAACTTTAGAATTTGATGCCAGCAACACGTGACAAAGAAGTTGGGAAATGTGGCAATAAATACTGATACAGTTGAGGAATGCTCATCAAACATTTATTTGGAATGTCCAACAGGTGTGCAGGCTAATTGGGAACAGGGGGGTGCCATGATTGGGTATAAAAACAGCTTCCATGAAATGCTAAGTAATTCACAAACAAGGATGGGGTGAGGGTAACCAATTTGTAAGAAAATTGTCGAACAGTTTGAGAACAACATTTCTCAACGAGCTATTTCAAAGAATTTAGGGATTTTACCATCTATGGTCCATAAAATCATCAAAAGGTTCAGAGAATCTGGAGAAATCACTGCACGTAAGCGATGATATTACAGACTTTTGATCCCTCAGACGGCACTGTATCAAAAACCAACATCAATCTCAAAAGGATATCACCACATGGGCTCAGGAACACTTCATAAAATCATTGTCAGTAACTACAGTTGGTTGCTACATCTGTAAGTGCAAGTTAAAGCTCTGCTATGCAAAGCAAAACCCATTAATCAACAACACCAAGGAACGCCGCTGGCATCTAAGATGGACTAATGTAGGGCTGGGCGATATTGCCTTTTTTTAATATCGCTATTTTTTTAGGCCACATCACGATATACGATATATATAACGATATTTTGCCTTGGCCTTGAATGAACACTTGATGCATATAATCACAGCAGTATGATGATTCTATGTGTATACATTAAAACATTCTTCTTCATACTGCATTCATATATGCTACTTTTAAACTTTCATGCAGAGAGGGAAATCACAACTAAGTCAATTGACCAAAAGTGTATTTATTAAAGTTATTAAGCAATGGCACAAACATTCAAGTCATTTCCAAAACATAAATTGCAAGCTTGTCAAAGACATTTTAAGTGTCAAATAAAAATTAGTTGCATTATAAGGAAATCGAATAGTATTCATCCTTCACTATGTGGTATGTTACTAAGGTTATGAAATTGTCTTCATTCTCTAGCAGGTGACTTTACAAACGATGCTACATATTAGCAGTAATGCTACTTTTTATAGTAACGCCGCCCCTGTTCCGACATATTCCCACTTTAAGCCGAACCACCACCAGACGATGGAAACCCTGCTGTTTTTATTGGGAATTAAGTCTTCCTTCATTTGTTACGAGATCCGCAAAATCTTTCTCTCGTACGGCTACGTTTGCAGCTAACATTAGCCACGTCGCTACCTCTCTGCCCTATTTTTTTTTTTACCTCTCTGCCCTGCGAGGGCGTGTATGTGACATGTGACGTATGTGCGCCTGCTTGTCTGCGAGAAAGAGAGTCAGGAAAGAGCGATGGGAGCCTGAAGTGTACGCCCACAGCTAAAAGTCCTGCGTGTGAACGTATATTCGAATATTACGATATAGTCATTTACTATATCGCACAGAGACAAACTCGCGATATATCGTATATATCGATATATCGCCCAGCCCTAGACCGATGCAAAGCGGAAAGGTGTTCTGTGGTCTGACGAGTCCACATTTCAAAATTTATTTGGAAACTGTGGACGTGGTGTCCTCCGGAACAAAGAGGAAAATAACCATCCAGATTGTTATAGGCGCAAAGTTCAAAAGCCAGAATCTGTGATGGTATTGGGGTGTATTAGTGCCCAAGGCATGGGTAACTTACACATCTGTGAAGGCACCTTTAATGCTGAATGGTCCATACAGGTTTTGGAGCAACATATCATGGACACCCCTGCTTATTTCAACAAGACAATTCCAAGCCACTTGTTACGAAAGCGTGGTTCCGTAGTAAAAGTGTGGTACTTTCCTGGCTCGCCTGCAGTCCAGACCTGTCTCCCATCAAAAATGTGTGGCGCATTATGAAGCGTAAAATATGACAGCGGAGACCCCGGACTGTTGAACGACTGAAGCTCTACATAAAACAAGAAGGGGAAAGAATTCCACTTTCAAAGTTTCAACAAATAGTTTCCTCAGTTCCCAAACGTTTATTGAGTGTTATTAAAAGAAAATGTGATGTGACACAGCTGTGAACATGCCCTTTCCCAACTACTTTGGCACGTGTTGCAGCCATGAATTTCCAAATTAATTATTATTTGAAAAAAAAAAATAAAGTTTGAGTTTGAACATCAAATATCTTGTCTTTGTAGTGCATTCCACTGAATATGGGTTGAAAAGGATTTGCAAATCATTGTATTCCGTTTATATTTACATCTAACACAATTTCCCAACTCATATGGAAACGGGGTTTGTATGACAACGTTTTTCAGTAACGAGTAATCAGTTACTTATCCAAGTCACTGTGCGTTATATATATTAACTTTATTCTTTTGTCTCGCCTGCAACGGGAAGCTAACAAGCCAAATAGAGTTTGTGAACACTGTTCCAAAGTACCAATTTTGTGTTGATTTATAGTGGATACAAACACAGCATTTACATGTGCAAAAGCAGTGATATAGGATAAAACAAGGCGGTCAGCTAAAGGAATTCCCCTCTCAATCAAACACAAAAAACCTGCCAGGTGAACAGTGCTGATGTAAGGCAACCACCCCCACCACATGACTTGCATTCCCATGTGTGACCATACAATGACGGATATACAAAGGTACAAAGATCATAATGACCATCAAGATACAAAGTACAACACAGGGACGGTCTGTAGACCGTGATTTATTTGTCATTGGCCCCTGGCACACTGTCGATACAAAATTTTACAAAAAAACTAAACAATTTAGTTACTGGTGCTTACATCATAAAGTAGTTAGTCAAGTACTTTTTGAAGGGGTAATAGGTAATCAGTAATTGTTATTTTCAAATTAAATGTGGAAACACTGCATGCCCCAAAAAATGTGGTTTTACTCTATTGTTGTGCAATGTCATTACAATGTTGGATACTCGAGTTGAACAATGCCTAAGCATCAAATCCGAAATTGCCGTGAGCTTGCACGCGGTTTTGCAACTGGCTACATCGTGAAATCACTGTAAGGTTTACGCAGGAACTTAGACAATAAAAGGGGCCTATTACGCAAAACCAACTTTTCTTACCTGTGGGCACCCGTTTCTGTATATTTAGGATTTTCAATAAGACCTGAAAGTTTGAAATGAAACCATGGAGGTATGGCAGAGATGCCGTTTTCCAAACTTGCTTTACAAAAGACATTTGGAATATGAGGCGCTAGTGACATATTTGTTGCTGGTTACATTAGCAGATATCGGCATAAATATTAGAGGTTTACCCAAAGGGTTTTGCGCGAGTATGCCATTGTAGTCCAAAGTTGTAATCACAGAGTTATTTTTTTCTATCCTCTTGTTGTGGGGCAGACTGTCTTGTACATGTACATGAGTCAATGCGAATCTTGCACCACAGAACCACTACTACATGTTATATAGACCATAAAAAAGTTTTTTAAAATGTAGAATCAATCATAATACGACCCTTTTAAGTCAAGCTTTCAGGCTGCTTCAAGTCAAAAGTACCATATTTTTCGGACAATAAGTCGCAGTTTTTTTCAGTTTGGCCGGGGGTGCGACATATACTCCGGAGCGACTTATGTGTGAAATTATTAACACATTACCGTAAAATATCAAATAATATTGTTTATCTCATTCACGGAAGAGACCAAGAAAATGTCAGCAATCGTCACATACACGTCAACCAATAAGAATTTGGCGGGGGAGGGTCATGGCAGAAGTGCATTGTGGGTCATGGAACGTTAACTGCTATATGCTACTGTTGTAGCTATTAAAATTGATCATTTCATCGTTGGCGGTAACTTATAAAAAGTGAGTAGGGCTGAACAAAAATGGCACCGAAAAGGAAATCATGTGCTGCAGATTACAAGGTGGACGTAGTGTAATATGTAGCAGAAAACGACAAGAGGAAGCACCGCTTACCTTTGGAGTTGGCAGAGTTGTTTAGAAGCGACATCGAGGAAGAAGATTTCATGGGATTTTTCGATTAGGAGTGACAGATTGTTTGGTAAACGTATAGCATGTTCTATATGTTATAATTATTTGAATGACTCTTACCATAATATGTTACGTTAACATACCAGGCACATTCTCAGTTGGTTATTTATGCGTCATATAACGTACACTTATTCAGCCTGTTATTCACTATTCTTTATTTATTTTAAATTGCCTTTCAAATGTAAATTCTTTGTGTTGGATTTTATCAAATAAATTTCCCCCAAAAATGCGACTTATACTCCAGTGCGACGTATATATTTTTTCTTCTTTCTTATTCATTTTCGGCTGGTGCGACGTAAACTCCAGAGCGACTTATAATCCGAAAAATGTGGTAAACACAAAAACGGTAGGATAAAGTATTGTTTTCAAGTAATTGTGGCGTGTGTGACATTTAGTACCAGAAATACTGCTAAAAGCAGCTTTTTTATGTGGGTCTGAATCAATCGGCAAGTGTGCAGATGTACTTAATGTTGTGATCCGGTGAATCTATTTGATGATTGTGAAGTTTATTTTTAACTTGTCTGGAAAAAAAATTGCGGTGTCGATTTAAAGATAAATATTTAACAGTGTACATTTTCAAAATATAAATTATAATACGTTTGGAGAGAGTGGGGCATGGATTCATTTGCAATCTTGGAACGCCTCCACTATATAAAAAGAACGGGTTATAAAATTGACTGTAGAGCAAAATTACACCAAAGCATACATCCCCTTTAAGATAAAATGTAGTGAGGCCTCTGCCAGCACAACAGCTGCTTGGGTGGAATCCTCTTAATAAGTATCCACTTCAGTTGTAGCAATGGTCAATTCAAGAGCACACCTGAAACCAAAGGTGGCTGTGTCATGTTTGTTATTTAGGCTAAACTATTGATTCTCTCGGGATGGACTAAAAAGAAAGCATTAGCAGACACCCCACCTTTCAGGGATGGTTTCTCAACCTAGCAGCTGAGTTTTGACCTAAAGAGTTAACCGATCGGTGCAATCACATGCACCTGATTAGTGGTTGCTTGGTGTAAATCAGTGCACTGGACAGCATAGAGACGGGATGTTTCACCGGCATGTACCAATGGGAGTGCTGTGTCTGAGGGTCCTTTTCAGCTGGTTGATTAGCGGCGGCGTAGATCCAACAGCAGGCCCAATCAACTCCCCTTCTTTAGGAAGTGTGAAATGGAAGGATATGTCTGCATAAGAAAAGCATAAGAATCAGATTAGGTGTTTGTCAGCAAGTTTAGCAGCAAATGTCAAATCTTGTACAACAGGGGTGTCCAAACAATTTTAAACAGAGGGCCTTATTCAGAAAATTCAAGGATGTTCAGACCAAACCAATCCAATGTGCAGTGCTGAGCAAATGTATGCCAAAATCTATAAAAATATGTTTAAATAAAAAATGCTATGGTTACTTATTTGGGAAATACAAAACCCAAAACCAGTGAAGTTGGCACATTATGTAAATCGTAAATAAAAACAGAATACAATGATTTGCAAATTCATTTTCAACCTATATTCATTAGAATACACTCCAAAGACGAAATACTTAACGTTCGAACTGGTACACTGTTATCTTTTGCAAATATTAGCTCATTTGGAATTTGATGCCTGCAACATGATTAAAAAAAGCTGGCATAAGTGGCAAAACCGATGGAGATGGAGTTGAGGAATGCTCATTAAACACTTATTTGGAACATCCCACTGGTGAACGGTAAATTGGGAACAGGTGTGTGCCATGATTGGGGAAAAAAAAGCAGCTTCTGAAATTCTCAGTCATTCACAAACAAGGATGGGGTGAGGGTCATCACTTTGTGAACAAATACGTCAGTAAATTGTCCAACAGATTAAGAACATTTCTCAACGAGCACCATCTACGGTCCGTTAAATCATCAAAAGAAGAATCTGAAAATGAGAATCTGGAGAAAAACAAAAACCAACATTGAATGCCCGTGACCTTCGATTCCTTAGGCGGTACTTCTTCAAAAAGCAAAAACTTCAGAAAACCACTATCAGTAATTACAGTTTGTCAATATATCTGTAAGTGCAAGTTAAAACTCTACCATGCAAAAAGAAAGCCATTTACCAACAACACCCGGAAACGCAGCCATTTATGATGGACTGATGTAAATTGGAAAACTAGTCTGTGGTCTGTAGAGTCCACATTTCAAATTATTTTTGGAAACTGTTGACGTGTCTTCTGGACCAAAGAGGAAAAAAACCCTCCGAAATTGTTTTAGGCACAAAGTTTAAAAAACAACATCTGTGATGGTATGGGGGTGTATTAGTGCCCAAGGCATGGGTAACTTACACATCTGTGAAAGCACCATTAATGTTGAAAGGTACATACAGGTTTTGGAGCAAAATATGTTGCCATCCAAGCAATCTGCTTATTTAAGCAAGACAATGCCAAGCCATATTCTGCACGTGTTACAACAGCGTGGCTTCATAGTAAAAGAGTATGGGTACTAGACTGGTCTGCCTTTAGTCCAGACCTGTCTCCCATTGAAAATGTGTGGCGCATTATGAAACGTCAAATACCACAATGGACTGTATAACAACTTAAGCTGTACATCAAGCAAGAATGGGAAATAATTCCACCTGAAAATCTTGGTGATGTAACACAGTTGTTAAAAAAAAAAAAAAACTATGCCAACTTTTTTGCAATATGTTGTTGCCATTAAATTCTAAGTTAATTATTATTTGAAAAAAAAATCATTTCTAAGTTCAAACATTTAAGTATCTTGTCTTTGCAGTGTATTCAGTTGAATATTAGTTGAAAAGGATTTGCAAATCATTGTATTTGGTTTTTATTTACGATTTACACAACATGCCAACTTTACTGGTTTTGGGTTTTGTGAATGGAAACAATAGTCACAACAAATAGTTTACTAAAAGTGATATTTGTATCAATTTTTGGATAAAAAAATATATATATTTTTGAATTATATTAATTATATTGTATAATTTCAATTGTAATGCTTTAATATAATAATAACTACAATCATTTTTAATGAAAGAATAATGTGTAACAATTTAGTATTTTCTCTGTTTTTTTTATTGTTTTCAATAGAAAATGAATTAGAAAATTCTTGAAAATGTCAAGACTGAAAACATTCCGAAGCAAAAATATCATGGACATTTGAAAAAAAAGTATTTTTACAAATCATTAGATTTATAATTTGAAATAAAAAAGTTTTGTTCAAGGAAAAGTTTGTTATTTCGTAATTTACGGACAAAAACAATTTCCCAATGGCATTAAGAACATTGCCCTTCTGATGATGGTCAGTATTCATTTTAAACTTTTAAGTTAGTGTACTGCTTTTCTTTGCTGTATACATTAGTAACTATCAATACTAACTGCAGTGATTCTGAAACTGTAGTGGTGTACGGGCTTCATCTAGTGGTGTGCCAAAGAAGTCTGTTAATATCTACTGTATATGAAGTATCATTCTTGATGTTTGTGCATTTAGAGAAATTTTTCAGTGGCCAAGAATTTTAAATAGACTTGCTGAACAGAGGGCTATTATGCTAGATCCACTCCACATCCATTGCACCGGTCGCCGGGGGGTAATCTCCACATCTGCGGTCCCCTCAAAGGTTTCTCATTGTCATCCCATTGGGTTGAGTTTTTCCTCGCCATGGTATGGGATCTGAGCAAAGGATGTCGTTGTGGCTTGTGCAGCCCTTTGAGACACCCGTGATTTAGGGCTATATTAGTGAACTTTGATTGATTGACTTTAAAATAAAACCTATGCCTTGTTTTAAATTAATACTTAGGCCTGCTACACTACTGTATTTTAATGGTGGTCATTATAGTGGTAATTGGAGTGCCAAGTGTTTTCTGAGATGGTAGTTGGGTGAAAAAAGTTTGAGAACCACTGCTTAACTGTATTACTATATAACTGCTATAACATCTGCCCTGACTGGCAGTACAATCGTCCCTGTCCGTCTGTGATTCGAGCTGCTTCGTCAAAAAAAATCTACAAGTTGCATAATTCGCTAGCGGGGTCAATCTATTTACGTTACCACATCAAAAAAATGCTACTTTAAGATTCAAAGCGCCGATTTAGATATCATATAACGCTACCACTGTAGAATGGCTATTGTTTATCAATTCACAAGATATATACAGTACAAAGTACATTCTGAGAGTCATAATTAGCCTACAAATTATAATACAGATACTGCTTGGTGGCAGGCCACAACTTGTCGTAATTTTCGCTTCATTGTTTTCAAGGAAATTGCTATTGCTGTTTTAAAGTGATGAAAATGAAAATGCAAGCTACCATTATTAGCGTCAATGTGAACTTCCTCACTCTGTAATGGTCTAAAGCTTACTGGTCAGAAAACACCATGACAGAAATATACTCAAAAATGGTTACTTACAGTACTTGTTGCCCCAGTGACAAATAAGTCACTTCTATGTACACAAAGTAGCTCATTTTGACCAGTATTACCAACTTCTTAGTAAGGAAAGTAGCTATTGGATGTCATAAACGTCGCTACAAATTGTTACATGATATTATTGCCTCATTTGCATGATTGATTACAATGGACGCTGGAAGAAAGAAGAATAACGTAGTGGGAGAGATAGTTGTGTTTCTTCTTTCTACATTTTCAAATGTTAAGAGTATCAAATTTGATCAAAAAACTGAAGGGTTGTGATAGTCACAAACAAACTATTGACTGGTACATTAACATTGTTTTTATTTTTAGTGTGACAGTGATTAAAAACATGTAAATCTCACTTTTAACCACGGCAGAGACAACAGCAGCTTTGCACAGAGTAGGTATGGTTCTCCTCTCTGCTCTGACTGTGGCTGGGACTGCTGTGCGAGGCTAGTGTCGTCAACCTGCCCGCCTGTGAGAATGGGCTCATGGCTGAACTGGCTTTTGATTGAAGACATTAACTACAGCGTGATACGCGCTTTCATGTCTCCAAAACATCCTAAAAAAGTTGTTCGATTTGTCGCTAATTGGTTTTGGTAAAGTAAGTTACTGAGAGGACTTGGAAAGTCTCTAGATTTGGCGTGAAAGTCGCCGAGTTTGCAAAACTGATTTTGATGGGAATTTATTAACTGGCAAAAACGTTTAACGCTGATGCGCATGCTCAGCAGCTCACTTTGACAGAACATCTCTCTAAAGACTCAAAAATGTTGGGGACCCAATTTGTCAATGCTATGCTACTTTTTCTTGTGACCTTTTTCTTTCCTCTTCAATTTGGCACTTAATCTTCTTTGTAATGTTTGTATGTGACCTGTGGGGAGCTGAACCCCCGTGTTGTTGTAAATAATAAATATCACTGCTGTTCATTTGTACTAAGTTTTGGATTGTTTGTGCTGACATAAAACATTTGTCCGATTATAGTTTTAATTGTTTACATTGTATTATTATGCACATTCATTGTGGTGTGCCGCTTGGAACTTAAATATCACCACCGATATTTTTTTTCACAGCACATAGCACAAACGTTTGGGACAAGTTTGGTGAGGGGCCTGCCACACGTTTGGGACAAGTTGGGTAAGATTTGTACAATATGGTGGTGGGGGGTTGGGGGAATCACGGGTGAGAAATATATCAACCGTGTTTATAGATTGCAGAAAGAGGCAAGCGCAAGGAAAACGAGTGACACATATGGCCTCTTGGCCGCACTTTGGACACCTCTGATGTATGCCATGTCCTCCAAAACATTATGGTTGTCGCCATTGTACCTCCTGAGCTATCACAAAGGCTCTTGTTTTGGAGTTCTTCTGGTTCTTGCGCCACAGAGTGATGGCCATTACTGGACGTCGACACTTTGGCTGACTGGGAACTTGGGCCTTTTAAAAGTTGTGGCGTAGTTTTGGGAGGAGCCTGCGAATCTCTTTGACTCTCTCCAACCACAACAATGCTCTCATCTCCATCTTCACGCTCTTCATCATCAGGGGATCTTAGTTGGCTTTGGGAGAGGATTAAAGCCATACCTGAAGCCCCGCTTCCCAATGAGCTTTCTGCCTCCATCCTCACCTCTTCATCCTCTGTGACAGCAACTTCTTCCATCTGTACAGGCCTAGTCATTTCAATTTTGTTAGCCTGACATTTCTCTGACAGTGATTGTGACTGAGGTACAGTTCCTTCGACAGATCCATGGGAGATCACCGGCTGCGAGCAAGACACAACGATGGGAGTACTCGACTCGGTACATCCTTTCGCATTAACATTATGTACATTCAAAAGAGTCGTTGGTTGACTGCAAGCTTTGGAGCTTGTAGCGATTTGTGCTTCAGAGGTGACACCGTTACATTCTTTCCCCTGAAATACAGAGTCAGCGGTATCAACACCAGGCAGCTCTTCTAGTTCTTCGATTTGTGTAGCCTGGCTATCCTCGTTGATCTCCTCAGATATCTTCAGGGCAGAGTAGCTGTTCTCTGTGTCAACACAGAGCTGTAAAGGTGATGTAAACGAAGAAGGTTCCAGGTGAGGAGATTCCTGCTTTGGAGGCAAGGATGACGTATTTTTATCAGACTGTTGTGGAGCCTCCTGACTCGGCGTTGGGACAAACACATCCTGGACAAAAACAATCAACGGGAAGGACTTAAATAATGATTTACATCGTTTTTACAACCTATTCACATTCAGAACAAAAGTTATATCAAACATTATGCAGTATCGTATTTGAGTAAGATATCGAAACACCAAAAACACCTGTCAGTTTGGCCCCCTTTTCCACTGCACTGCACTGCCCATATAAGGGTATTATTTGTGGTGTTCACAACTGTATTGTACATCATTCATAGGAAGCCGCATTGCAGGACCATCGGTCCAACAAAAACATGCTGACATACAAATAATTTCTCTAACTGTATGTTCTAAATGTAAACATTGGGACTTCAAAGTTGAATCTGCATACTACATGTTACCAATCAGTTTCTACATGTATATGTCATACCATGATTTTGCAACAGATTGCTATATCTTGTCATATTATGTTTGTTGGCCAACAGCAATGAGAGAAGTAATAGACCTGTTCGATATCAGCTTGCTGGGATGTTACTGACGTCACATCCGACTTATGTCCCCGACCCATGAATACGCGTGCTGGTCAAGGTAGCTCTGTTAAAAATGGGTATTCTGTGCCATTTAGTCTTTCTCGAAGAAAAAATTCTCAATGCTTGTGTTGTTTTAGGCTGTACGAATCTTTCAAATCGCAAAAAGGATAAACGTTTCTTCAGAGTATCTAGTGAGGTAATTAAAAAGGGAGAAAGTGTGCAAGATTTTAAAAAACAAAGAGAAAAGCAGAGTCTAAGAATACACAAGTTTGCAGTTATTACTTCATTGAAAGTTTGTTTGATATGCTTTTAATTTTTATCATTTTCCATTTAAGTATTATCTTGATATTATTTGTATTTCTCAAACAAGTTTTACTACAAGGGTTTCGAAAGGCAATAACTCTGCAAGTCTAAATAAAAGAAAGCAAAACCAAAAAGAGTTAAAGGAGAACTGCACTTCTTTTGGAATTCTGCCTATTATTCACAATCAGTATGAGAGACAAGAACACACTTGTCTTCTTTTTTTTTTACGATTTTAAAAGAAGATGAAAAAAGTCATCATTCAGCACTGAAGGTACACACTCTGTCAATTCTCTTATATACATTTTCATTCTAGACTTCTAGAATAAATTGGCCCTTTGAAACATATATTTGTCTTTATGTCTTGTATGTAAACCACATTGCTTATCAGAGTTCAGTGATACAAATGGATGTCAAGTTGATCAACAGATTGTATTATTCTCCAGTGCAATAACAGTACTGAAATGAAGGCTAAAGGGGCATTAATGGGAGCCTTACATTTTTTTTTTTTTTTAAAAGACGTACCTAAATAGTTACTTTTCACAGTAACACATTACTTTTGGTGTAAGTAACTGAATTAGTAACTGAGTTACTTTTGAAATAAAGTAACTAGTAACTGTAACTAGTTACTGGTTTTCAGAAACCAACCCAACACTGTACGGGTTACAGAACATAAATGAAGTACTGTTGACGGTTTTTGAATGCATTTTTAAAGTGATTTAGAGGTAGAATTGATTGTTCCCATTAACGGCATTGCTCGCCACCTACAACGAGCCGATTTTACATCTTCTTGCTCCCTTTAAATTAATTCTAGATCATAAATCATACCTCTCACCTGGACAGAATAAGTCTGAGTAGATAATATGACATTTTGAGACACTTTTGACAGCCATTTAGGACATGGAACTGACGAGAACGACATGAAAAGCACTTGGCCCCCCACCACCCTGTTTTTGTGAGGATTATGAGACATTCTTCATCTAAATGGAAATATATTAACATCCCAGCAGTTGGCATCCTAATGACAGCTGATGTTGCACAGTAAGTGATTTTTTATTTAGTTTGTTGGCTCTCATAAAGTGTTTTTCATACGTACCATTTTCCTCTGAGTAATTTCACTTCATCAGGATTTTTCTAATATGCATTATGATTTGTGCTGACATAGTATTTGCTGTATCGACCAATACTCAAAACTCCAATATCAGTAACATAAAGTGAAAACATTGTATCGACACACCATTACCTTACAATACTTATGTAGTGTTTTAACACTATATAGAAAAAAATATTTTAATTAGATTAAAGTACTGCACCTTCTGGCTGGGTGCAAGGCACACTGTTAAGACATATAGCTGCAGTGCAGCGGGAAAAGGAGCTTACGATAATGTACACAGTCTACACAAAAAAACACCAATTATTAAATTAACTAATATTTACAGTAAAAATATTTATAGAGCTGTCCGTTACAACCTGAAAACAAAGACAATTATCTTTTGGTCAAAAAGGCACTACCGTATTTTTCAGAGTATATGTCGCCCCGGAGTATAAGTGGCACCTGCCGAAAATGCATAATAAAGAAGGAAAACAACATATAAGTCGCACCGGAGTATAAGTCACATTTTTTGGGGAAATTTATTTGATAAAACCTAACAAAGACATTTGAAAGGCAATATAAAAATAAATAAAGAATAGTGAACAACAGGCTGAATAAGTGTACGTTATATGACGCATAAATAACCAACTGAGAAGGTGCCTGGTATGTTAACGTAACATATTATGGTAAGAGTCATTCATGTAACTATAACATATAGAACATGCTATACGTTTACCAAACAATCTGTCACTCCTAATCGATAAATCCCATGAAATCTTATACGTCTAGTCTCTTACTTGAATGAGCTAAATATTATTATTTGATATTTTACGGTACTGTGCTAATAATTTCACACATAGGTCGCTCCTGAGTATATGTCGCACCCCCGGCCAAACTATGAAAAAAACTGTGACTTCTAGTCCGAAAAATACGGTAAATATGTGTAAGAAAAAAATGCAGTACATACATGTGAGAACTCTGGCTGAGAGGGTAAAGAGAGCGCTTGCTCCAAGACAAAAGCAGGAGAATTCTGGGATACAGGAGTCGAAGTGGGTGGCTGGGTTTGAGAAGAAGCACCCGTTTCAATTAGTGCTCCTTTTTTTAGGTCAGCTCGCTGCTCTGGAGGCTGCGAAGCGTCCATTGGTCCATCGGCACCTGACAAAGCACACATTGTTTGCCTGTAAAGACTCCTTCCTTTATTAAAATTCAGACATCATTTTTGTGTTACCATGTTGGTTCCCCGTTCCTGTTGGTGAATTGGGGACAATTAACGGGATGTGGGGGAAGTTGTCTGGGGTTGGGGCGACATAATCAACAGAGCTTCTATAGAGGAAATGGGCAAAGACAATTTCAGGCCATGTGTCTGTGCGTGGTGGTGTGTGCAATTATGTCACTTACTGGGACATGCTCTCCTGCGCCAGTGTGCCCTGTTGAGATATATGCAACAGCCGCAAGCTGTGGGCTGGTGTTGAGGTGGGCTGACCCTGCTGCTCTGGCTCAGACACTGTGCTGTCTACTGAAACATCTGAATTTGTGATTTATCAATACAGTGTGTTTTATTTCATCTTTAAACTACACGTGTTACTTTAAATGTGTTGAATAAACAAGTAGAAGGTGAAAGCATCAAAGTTGCCCTCGCCCCGCATCCTGCAGTTTTTTGGCATGCGGCCCTCGGTGGGAAAGGCTTGGACACACTTGCTGTACGACGTACCTGTCTTCCCAGCGTCAAACATGTCCCGCTGTGATGATATTATCTCGCAGTCCTGCTGGTCCAGCTCACCGGTGTCTTGGAGGCACTGTGAGTGCAGTAGAGCCTGTACATTTATTTTTGGAACTGACAGGCTGCTGGAGCCAACCTCGGATCTGGAGGGGATATGAAAACATGTATTATTTAAATAGCCGATGCACCTCAAATAAACAAGTTTCTAAATAAGTCAGACCTGTTACTGACAGCTTCGTGATCCGGGTTCTCTGATGTCCCGGTACTAACACCGGCAACCTCGTCGGAGGGAGTCCTACTGTTATGACCTAATCTAGGATACATTTTATTGACTGCTGAAGGCTTGAAATTGGAATCGCCCTCCAGGCTGGTAATTTCTTCAGCTGTAACATTCTGACTCTGAGACAGTTCAAGGAAACCAAATTGTGAGGTTCCCTCTGAAAGAGAGGAAAAAGACCAATTTTACAGGGAGCGAAATCAAAGGAATTAAAAAAGGATTAAAAATGTATTTAAAAAGTATTACAAAGATTATACAGTCCTATACAATTACCCCTAATCTATATCTGTTAAATAATTGTAATAAAGTAGCACAGAAGTATTTTTCTAAGTGGTTCAGTAGTGGGTTATTATGGGTTCCTACCTTCAGACTGATCGCAACGTTCGGTAGAGTCAGAATCCATGGGTAAGTTAAACCTGAAATATCAAGCCAGGAAAACATTTAAAAACTCAAAGTCTTACTGAGCATGTGCAATCAGCAAAAACACGTGGGGTCCATGTACTTTTGCTTGTTTGGATGACAGACGTTGAGAACCTGACTCTCTTCTTGGTATTCTAAATGATGGTTGGGCACAGCAATATTACCTTGAAATAAACAAATAAAACAACCGAACTGTTATCGTCAAGCTAATACAAACAGGCTGACTTAATGCTTATATTGTCAAAAAACACTGACCAGGTCCAGCCTGGTCTTTAGTTTGGCAGCTGTCTGATTGGCTATCAGTCTGAGAGCCTCTACTGCCAAGTGGCGATGATATCAGTTCCTGGAAAAAAAGATACATAATCAAAAATAAGAATATTTTTTTCAAAATGCACCAATACTGTACATACATTCTTCTAATCAAGAAGGATCCTGTGTATTTGTGGTAGAGATCGACCAATATGTTTTTTTCAGGGTCGACTAGTAGTCAAGGAGGCCGATGACTGACATTTGGAACTCAGCTGATATTAATTTAAAGTTAAATTTAGCTAAACATGAATACTATACGACAGTAAACAGCTGTACAAGGCTTTAAGTAGTTTTTTTTAAACATTGTTTTCGAAAACGTCAGATCAGTAGAGACATAATTTGTTTTTTGGTGCTAATTTGAATTAATTTAGCACCAAAGCACATCAGGGGATACAACAAACACCCTTTATTACGTAAAAGAAGCATCAAAATTTGCATTTAAAGGCTGAAACCCACTACTACCCACCACGCAGTCTGATAATTTATATATCAATGCTGAAATATTAACATTGCAACACATGCCAATACGGCCTTTTTAGTTTACTAGAAACAATTTTAAATATCCCGGGAGTTTCGTCCTGGAAACGTTGTGTAATGATGACGTGTACGCAAGAATTCACAGGTTTTTAGGAAGTATGAGCGCTGCACACACTCACAGCTAAATGTTGTCTGCTTTAACGGGATAATTAAACAGTATTTTGGAGATCTGTGTTGCTGAATCTTTTGCAATTTGTTCAATTAATATTGGAGAAGTCACAGTAGAAAGATGGAGTTGGGAAGCTTTAGCCTTTGGCCACACAAACACACGGTGATTCCTTGTTTAAAATTCTTGGAGGTGAAACTTAACTATGGATCAGAGCGTGGTCAAGCGGACATGAATCAAGACGGAATGTCAACCAGCAGGTTTCGGTGAGAAAATTTTGGTTAAAAAGTCGCTTCTTACCGGAGAAAAGCTTAGCTTGTGTCGTCCATAGCTGCCGTCGACTGCCCTGAGACACTGCGCGTCAAGACACCCGTGGAGACACCCTTCCGACTATCAGGTACTATTTAACTCAATAAAACACTAGCAACACAATAGAAAGATAAGGGATTTCCCGGAATTATCCTATTAAATGTGTCTAAAAACATTGGAATCTGTCCCAATCCCGTATTTTTTTTTTAACTTTTTTTTTTTTTTCTAGTTCGTCGCTATCAATATCCTCAAACACAAATCTTTCATCCTCGCTCAAATTAATGGGGAAATTGTAATTTTCTCGGTCCGAATAGCACTTTTTGATGGAGGCTCCCATTATAAACAATGTGAATGTGAGGAGCCCTCAACATGTGACGTCAACGTCTGCGACTCCCGGTAGAGGCAGGGCATTTCTCTTAGCACCGAAAGTTGCGAACATTATCGTGGATGTTTTCTACTAAATCCTTTCAGCAAAAATATGGCAATATCGCGAAATGATCAAGTATGACACATGGAATGGACTTGCTATTCCCGTTTAAATAAGAAAATCTAATTTCAGTAGGCCTTTAAAACTATAGGAAAAACATCACAATAACTTGCAAGCTAACCATTTTTCTAGCAGGTTATGGATTTAATATCGTATAAGGTTTCCTTGTGAGGAACTCTGAAACATTGGTTGGTTGGTTGAAGTTTTATTCATTAATTTCATTTAATTTATTGGAACAATGTACAATTACATAATGCATAAAACAGAGATGCTTGTACCAGGCTGGAGCTTAGTAGCTAATATCAATCTGTAGTCCTAAAGGGGATGGATCGAAGTTAAATTCAAATTCATTCAAATGCTTCATTCAAATATACACACATACATATCGATATACGCGATATATCGCGGCTTTGTCTCTGTGCGATATAGAAAATGACTATATCGTGATATTCGAGTATACGTTCTCACGCAGGTGTTTTTAGCTGTGGGCATTACACTACAGGCTCTTCTCACTCCTTCTTGTGTCTCCTCACAGAAAGCGAGTGCACAAACTTACACACGTCACATACGTATACGCCCTCGCCCAGCAGAGAGGTAGCAGCGTGGCTAACGTTAGCTGTGATGCCAGCAGACTCGGAAGTTCTGATTCTCATCCCAGTCGAGTGGTAATACAAGAGAAAGAAGGTGCGAATATGGTAACAAATGAAGGAATAATTAATTCCCAAGAAAAACAGCACGGGGTCCATCGTCTGGCGGTGGTTCGGCTTCAAGCGGGAATATGTCGAATAGACAACTTTAATTTGTCAAGTGTGAGGCAGAATCGTTGCTACCAAAAGTAGCATTACTGCTAATATGTAGCATCATTTGAAAAGTCACCTGCTGATAACTTTAAGAAATACAGTTTTGGTAAATTGACTTAATTGTGATTTCCTTCTCTGCATGAAAGTTTAAAATGAGCATATATTAATGCAGAATGAAGAAGAATGTTTTAATGTAGACACATGGAATCATCATACTGCTGTGATTATATGTATCAAGGCTAAGGCAAAATACCGAGATATATATCGTATATCGCGATATGGCCTAAAATATCGCAATATTAAAAAAAGGCCATATCGCCCAGCCCTACATACATACATACATACATACTGATTATTAAAAAAGCACAACTTTACTCAACACACTACTAACATTCGGATGAAGTGCAACCTTCATCATGGACAAGTCACTCACATATTAAAATCCCAACGATTCACTTAAATCACAAGTGCATACATCTCTGGTTATCTAAAAAAAAAAAAATGTGTGCTTTGCTTCTTCCTACTCCTTTTTGAACATGTTGAAAAAAGAAACTGGAAATTGTGATGTATCATGTTTAGGGGTTTAACGGTACACAAAAATTTTGGTTCGGTTCATACCTCGGTCTAGAGGTCACGGTTCGGTTAATTTTCGGTACAGTAAGAAAACAACAAAATATAAATTTGTTGGTTATTTATTTACCAAATTTGTAAACAATGGCTTTATCCTTTTAACATTTGGAACACTATAGTAATTCTGCCCACGTTAATCCACATTAAACTGCCTCAAATTGTTGCTCTGATTAAATAAAATGGCAAAACTTTTCTTCCATATATAAAAAGTGCAATATTAAACAGTTTCAAGTCAACTCATCATGCTAAATTTATTACAACATTTGGGAAGCCTGTAGTTTGATTTTTATTATGTATATGTTATATTTTTATCAACATGTGATAGCAGGGACCCTGCCATTCAAAGCTTTTCTGTCTGTAAAACAAGCAAACACACACACACACACACACACACACACACACAGACACACACGACGCAAAATGAGCTAACGTTACGCTAAAAGCTAATTAGCCTTGACCTCAAGCCAGAACTGCGAGCGAGCTGAGCTGCAGTTTAAGTTTGTAGAAGGTCAACGGGCTCATTGTGATGTTACTAGTAGTTGTGGCTGGGAGGTGTTTATTATCATTTGGGGAGACTACGCTGCCTTATGCTCACCTGCTAAACCTATTTGCTCGACGCTGAAGCATTTACTACATGCGCTCTGAATAAGCACTGCTGATTGGCTGTTACAGCTCTGAATACGCACTGCTGATTGGCTGTTACGGCTCTGAATTCACACTTTTGATTGGCTGATCCTGCTATATATGTAACCAATCAGATGGTTGTGTGGGTGGGACAATGAGGCAGAGGCAGAAGAAGCAAAGCAGCTTGTTAAGACTTTAGCTTAGAAACTCGTTCGGCTCTAATATCGGCCCTATTCTTTTCTCCATTTATATATAAACAACCTGCCATCTGTATGTGAGGATGTAAATATCTAGATGTATGCAGATGACACGGTTATTTATACTTGGGGAAAAGACGCTGAAACGGTTGCCAGAAAACTTACAGCAGCCATGGAGAAGGTGGCAAGATGGCTAAATGACTCTTGTCTTACATTAAACATTAAGAAAACGGCAACAATGTATTTTGTAAACAAATATAAAATGTCATCCTTTCCAAATATAACGGTTAATAAGGCGATAATACAAAATGTTAGTGAATATCGTTACCTGGGTGTCAGTTTAGAGCCAACACTTGGCTTTAAAAAACATAACAAACAGATGTGCCAGAGTCTCTTAAATACAACATAAAAACGTTCAAATGTATCAGGAATTCGTTAACACTGGAGGTAGCTCAAACTTATTTTAATGCAATGATTATGTCTCGTTTTTATTATTGTATAACATGTTGGTCGCAGCCAAGCAAAATGACTCTGAAGCCATTGGAAACTTTGCACAAACAATCGCTCAAATTCTTTGACCGCAAACCACAACATCACCATCACTGTTTAGTTCTCCAAAAATATAGATTGTTAAACATACCTAATATTCAAGATTAGCATCAATACGAATGACCCATCGACTCCTAAATAACACTGCACCAGCGTCACTTAAGCATTTTGTACAGTTTACATCTGCTGTGACAACTAGAAACACACGAGCCTCCACCAGGGGGCAGTGTAGCGTACCCAGATGTAAAACATATTTTGCAAAATCAGCCTTTTAATATAAAGCCATAAAGGAATGGAACAACCTCACAACAAACGTTAAAGGATTAACAGATTACTCTTCATTTACAATTGAAGTTAAAAAGTGGCTTCGGCGCAATCAAAACTGCTCACACGGTCACTATGGTGTGCACTATGTTTGACATATCAACTTAATGTGTATTATATTTATCCATGACAGCATTTCTGTTGTAAATTGTGAGGTGTGAGTGTTTAAATCATGGTTGTTTTTACAAATGATGACAGATGTTAACAAGAGCATGTATTGTCTTTGTGTGATGATGTAAAGGATATGTGGTTGTATTGTACAGTGTTTCCCACAGGTCAGGAGGTGTGCTCGGGAGGCGGCGATGACCAACAAGAATGCAGAGTTGGAATACAAATACAACACTTTATGTACATAACTATATAATATTTATATAATATGTAACTACAAGCTACATTCACAGACAGAGTCCCATTGCTTTTATGAGCGGTCGAGCGAGTCAAAAGCCGAAGAAAAAAAATAATAAAATAAAAAAAATTATAAAAATATATTTTATATATATATATATATATATATACACTTTTTTTAATTTTTTTTTATTTGTGGCGGCCGTAATTCTTTCGTGGCGGGCCGCCACAAATAAATGAATGTGTGGGAAACCCTGTTGTATATTTAGTACAGTATGTGTCCACGAAAAGGCATTTTATGACTTTTCTTAATTTGATTACGTGATATGGTATGATTTTATTGTCATAATTTTATTGCATGATTTTTGTATCCCTCTAATTTAGGTAGCCAGGGACTGGAGATGGAAATGAGTTATTTAGCTATAATCTGGTACAGAACATATCTGTCTTTTAGCTTAATGTTTATATGGTATGATTTTATTGTCATAATTTTATTGCATGATTTTTGTATCCCTCTAATTTAGGTAGCCAGGGACTGCAGATGGAAATTAGTTATTTAGCTATAATCTGGTACAGAACATATCTGTCTTTTAGCTTAATGTTTCTGTGCATTGTCCCTTCAAATAAAGACTAAACTAAACTGAACTAAACCCCTAAGCATGTTGTATGCTTGCATGTTCGAAATAAACTCAAACATGTACGAAAGGGAGTAGTATTTAATCTTACCCCTTTTTCACTTCATCGCAATTACTAACAAATATTTTCACTTCCTGTTCTCAATTTACATCCATGATTTCGAAATATTAGGATTAATATAAATGATTTCTAAATCCTTCCATCCATCCATTTTCTAACACCTGCCCCTTTTGGGGTCGCTGCAGCCTATCTCAGCTGTATTCGGTTGGAAGGCGGAGTACACCCTGGACTAGTCGCCACCTCATCGCAGGGCCAACACAGATAGACAGACAACATTCACACTCACATTCACACACTAGGGCCAATTTAGTGTTGCCAATCAACTTATCCCCAGGTGCATGTTTTTGGAGGTGGGAGGAAGACGGACTACCAGGAGGGAACCCATGCAGTCACGAGGAGAACATACAAATACACAGAAAGATCCCAAGCGCAGGATCGAACAGAAAGATCCCAAGCGCTGGATCAAACCCATGACTACTCAGGACCTTCGTATTGTGAAGCACATGCTCTAACCTCTGTTTCACCGTGCTGCCCTGATTTCTAAATATAGCAAATATTTAAATAAAACTAATTCTGGGAACCTTCATGTCGCTTAGAGGTGAGACATTTTTCAAGATGGCTGGCAATTTCTTCCTTAATGTTACAGAAATGTGCTGCTGCCTGCCCTTCTGTAAGTATTATATAAATCTCCTATTTCTTCGTTTACCCAAAGTGTAGATTTTTGGCAGAGGTATATTTTCTGTGATCTTCAAGTCCATCTGTCTTTGTCACATTATTTGATTGAATCACAGAACATAAAAACTTGCCCTGCGCTTTAATGAGCCCATGCACGTTGAAAATGGAGGGAAGCTTGTCGCGCGAATCCATCGCTCCGGTAGCGAAATCATACAAAATGAGTAAAAGAAGGAACGCCAGAAAAAAAGGACCAAAACTGAAATTCCCAGCAAAACAATTGTAGTTTTGACAAGTACTTGTAAGAAGAGAAGACGTGCTTTCAGCGATCAGCACTCCAAGGAGAAAATGAGAGGGAGGGTGTGTGCAGAGGTGGGACGGGGGGTGTGGGCAGCGCAGCTTAGCAAAAAGAAGCACAGGTTATTACTAACTTGTTATATACCAGTGTTGGGACTACAATAACAATAACGCGTTACTTAGTAATGCCATTATTTTCGGTGGTACCTAGTAGTCTAACGCGTTATTTTTTATATTCAGTAACTCAGTTACCGTTACTACATGATGCGTTACCGCATTATTTAACGTTATTTTGTATGTAGTATCGGCTAGAAACAGAAGATCTGAGTGTGTTTTATTGGAGACTTGCAGTGTCGTCCTTTATTTCTTCCTGTCTCACAAGACGAGAAGTGTGGGTGGGGCAGGGGGGCGTGTCTGTGTTTACTAACAAGACATCAATTCGGAGCCTGAGTCGAGTTTCTTTACATGGAGATATTCTCACTACTTTTCTTTTGTCAAGCACAAAGAAAAGAACATTTTAGCTAAATGTAAGTTGTGTCTTGGATCAAAGGTCCTATCTACTGCCCAAAACAGTAATTCAAATCTGCTGAAACAGAAACAAAGGCAACATGCTTCGACGAAGCTAGTAAAGAGAGACACAGACTCCGATGCCACTTCACCTACACCACCACCACTACCTAAGGATGTTAACGCAGGGACTGCTACACAGGACAACATTGATAGAGCCATTGCAGCGTATGTGCTAGAAGACATGCAGTCTTTTTCTACAGAGGAGTCACTCGATTTCAGGCAGCGAATTAGCATGATACCGGCGTCAAACAGCAAATGGCACAAAAACATTTTCCAAGTTCCTGGACACAGTGGACAGTGAGAACATAAAAATGGAAAGCGAGCAAAAGAAGACACTCCTAACTCTGCCTCTGCTCATTTTCAGCACTGAAGGTACACACACTGTCAATTCTCTTATATACTCTTTCATTCTAGACTTCTAGAGTGTTTGATTATCACATCACTCTAAATCAGTGGTCCCCAACCACTGGGCCGCGGCCCGGTACCAGGCCGTGCGTGGCCCGATTGGTACCGGGCCGCAGAAGAATTTTTTATTCATTTTTATTAAAAAAAAAAAAAAAAATGTTTTTGTTTTCTTTTTTAATTAAATCAACATAAAAAACACAATATACACTTACAATTAGTGCACCAACCACAAAAACCTCCCCTTTTCATGACAAAAACGTCCCTTTTTCATGACAAAGAAAAAAAAAAGAAAAAAATGCTCCCCCCCAAAATCACAAAATATGCATTATTATCACCCAATATTTTTAAGTGGAATATTTGAGAATATATAATAATTGGAGCCTTAAAAAAGTCAATAACTAATAACACCATTGATTTTAATTCATTATTATTTTTTGAGCAATGACACTTAAAAACAAATCACACTAAAATTATTGGGAATCCAAAAGGGTCCTTCCTACTCATTAAAGTGTTAAAAAATAAACTATACATGTTTTACTGTTTACTTTTTTATATGGCAAACACAAAATATACAACATTTTCCCCAAAAAATAGCTCAAAGTGGAATATTTTACGTGACGTAATTTGAGCCTTGAATGGGTCAATAATTTATAGACTTGGATTTTGATTCATTATTATTTTTTAAAGAAAGAAACAGCCTGCATGATTGCTGTCAAACCTCCATCTGATGGGGCAACTTTGACAAGCAAGACGTTTTGCTGTATCTCATAAGAAAAATGCAACATTATCTTATGTTTTTAGTCCTTGTTTAACGACAAATCTTGAAGTTAACTTACGTGTCTCACTACAATGAGCTACGTGTGACTGTGCTCGCGCGTGAAAAGCGACAAAGCAATTAAAGAAACAATGTTGCACCCTCCTTGTAGTGTGTGCTGATGTTAAAGACAATATACACGTCATTACACATGTACTATATCACGATATCCATTATTTAATGCTTTATAATTCAATGACAGTTTTGCAGCGTCACACGTCCGTGTGCTTTATATAGGCACTTAAAAAGGCAAAATGGTTTCCTTGGCTCGTTAGTGCGTGCTGATTTTAGAAATAATGTACACTTGACTGCACATGTAGTACATCACCATGTTGCTGAACATGTTATAACTCTATGAGTGTTGGGTTTTAGCAGCAAAGGTGTGCATTCACTCTTTATTAATGTACCTAGAATTCTGTGTACGTGCAGGCAGGTTTTAAAGATAAAGTACGTGTCATTGTGCATCTAAAGTATATCAACTAGGGATGGGCGATATGGCCTTTTTTAATATTTCGATATTTTTAGGCCATATCCCGATACATGATATATATCGCAATATTTTGCCTTGGCCTTGAATGAACACTTGATGCATATAATCACAGCTGTATGATGATTCCATGTGTCTACATCAAAACATTCTTGTTCATACTGCACTCATTTTAAACTTTCACGCAGAGAAGTAAATCAGACTAAGTCAATTGACCAAAACGGTATTTATTAAACAGTTATCAAGCAGTGGCACAAACATTCATGTCATTTGGTAGAGTGGCCGTGCCAGCAACTTGAAAGTTGCAGGTTCGATCCCCGCTTCTGCCATCCTAGTCATTGCCGTTGTGTCCTTGGGCAAGACACTTTACCCACCTGCTCCCAGTGCCACCCACACTGGTTTAAATGTAACTTAGAAAATTGGGTTTCACTATGTAAAGCGCTTTGAGTCACTACAGAAAAAGCTCTATATAGTAAATATAATTCACTTCACACTTCACTTCACTTCACATTTCTAAAACTGAAAGTGCATGATTGTCAGAGACATTTCAAAACAAGCTATGAGTGCACTTTTGTGCATGATGTCACTAAGATGACATATCAAAACAACACCAAATTAAAAATCACTTTTTGTACAGAACACCACTACACTAGTTTAAAACAAATAAAGTGCACTTTTGTGCATGATGTCACACAAGATATTTCAATAAGTGTCAAATAAAAATGAGCTGCATAATAGGAAATCAAATAGTGTATGTCCTTAGTTCTGTGGTAGGTTCCTGCGGACATTATCTCCTTGTGTTGTTGACTGTTTTTTTCATACAGTGTTGATCTGGAAATTTTTGCCTCTGCATTTTGATGGTGTGAGCGTGTGGCACCGAATGGAGATGTTGAAATGCGGAGAATGCACTCTTCATTCTCTAGCAGGTGACTTTTCAAATGATGCTACATATTAGCAGTAATAGTACTTTTGCTAGCAATGCTTGTGCCCCACACTTGACAAATTAAAGTTGTCTATTCGAGATATTCCATATGATATAATGAAAACTGTTTTTATTGTTTCATTTTTGATACTAAGAATATAATTTTATCTTAACTTTCTCAGGGAATTTTATATATATATATATATATATATATATATATATATGGGTGTAACGGTACGTGTATTTGTATTGAACCGTTTTGGTACAGGGGTTTCGTT
Source organism: Nerophis ophidion (assembly GCF_033978795.1). Classification (NCBI taxonomy): domain Eukaryota; kingdom Metazoa; phylum Chordata; class Actinopteri; order Syngnathiformes; family Syngnathidae; genus Nerophis; species Nerophis ophidion. The sequence goes on from NC_084635.1 coordinate 24,525,753, forward strand.
TCGGTTCGGTTCGGTTCGGAGGTGTACCGAACGAGTACACATGCCAGCAGCGACCGGGCTAGGACAACATGTAAAAGCCAGAGCTGGAAGACCCTCCAACCGAACAAGTTTCCACACAGACATATTAAGTAGCAGAACGCACGTTGTGTAAACATTACACACCGAAGCACAACGACAACGAGTTGAGTTTATACTAAAAAGTTTTATTTTGGTTTAATCTGACCACATGACATTCTCCCAATCCTCTGCTGTATCATTCTGGTATAAACTCAACTCGTCGTATTTGGAGGAAGAAGAATACTGAGTTGGATCCCAAGAACATCATACCTACTGTGAAGCATGGGGGTAGAAACATCATGCTTTGGGGCTGTTTTTCTGACAGGACGATTGATCCGTGTTAAGGAAAGAATGAATGGGGCCATGTATCGTGAGATTTTGAGCCAAAACCTCCTTCCATCAGTGAGAGCTTTGAATGGTTGACCAAATACTTATTTTCCACCATAATTTACAGATAAATTCTTTAAAATTCCTACAATGTAAATTCCTGGATTTTTTTTCACTTTCTGTCTCTCACAGTTGAAGTGTACCTATGCTGAAAATTACAGACTTCTGTCATCATTTTGAGTGGGAGAGCTTGCACAAAGACTTCTATGGAATTACAACAAAATGAACCCAGATTTCCCTCGCCCGGACGTGGGTCACCGGGGCCCCGCTCTGGAGCCAGGCCCGGAGTTGGGGCACGATGGCGAGCGCCTGGTGGTCGGGCCTGTCCCCATGGGGCCCGGCCGGGCACAGCCCGAAGAGGCAACGTGGGTCATCCCTCCAATGGGCTCACCACTCATAGGAGGGGCCATAGAGGTCGGGTGCATTGTGAGCTGGGCGGCAGCCGAAGGCAGGGCACTTGGCGGTCCGATCCTCGGCTACAGAAGCTAGCTCTTGGGACGTGGAACGTCACCTCACTGGGGGGGAAGGAGCCTGAGCTAGTGCGCGAGGTAGAGAAGTTCCGGCTGGATATAGTCGGACTCACCTCGACGCACAGCAAGGGCTCTGGAACCAGTTCTCTCGAGAGGGACTGGACCCTCTTCCACTCTGGCGTTGCCGGCAGTGAGAGGCGACGGGCTGGGGTGGCAATTCTCGTTGCCCCCCGGCTCAAAGCCTGCACGTTTGAGTTCAACCCAGTGGACGAGAGGGTAGCTTCCCTTCGCCTTCGGGTGGGGGGACGGGTCCTGACTGTTGTTTGTGCTTACGCACCAAACAGCAGTTCAGAATACCCACCCTTTTTGGGTACACTCGAGGGAGTACTGGAAAGTGCTCCTCCGGGTGATTCCCTTGTCCTACTGGGAGACTTCAACGCTCATGTTGGCAACGACAGTGAAACCTGGAGAGGCGTGATTGGGAAGAATGGTCGCCCGGATCTAAACCCGAGTGGTGTTTTGTTTTTGGACTTTTGTGCTCGTCACGGATTGTCCATAACAAACACCATGTTCAAACATAAGGGTGTCCATATGTGCACTTGGCACCAGGACACCCTAGGCCGCAGTTCCATGATCGACTTTGTAGTTGTGTCATCGGATTTGCGGCCTTATGTTTTGGACACTCGGGTGAAGAGAGGGGCGGAGCTTTCTACCGATCACCACCTGGTGGTGAGTTGGCTGCGATGGTGGGGGAGGATGCCGGACAGACCTGGCAGGCCCAAGCGCATTGTGAGGGTCTACTGGGAACGTCTGGCAGAGTCTCCTGTCAGAGAGAGTTTCAATTCACACCTCCGGGAGAACTTTGAACATGTCACGAGGGAGGTGCGGGACATTGAGTCCGAGTGGACAATGTTCCGAACCTCTATTGTCGAGGCGGTCGATTGGAGCTGTGGCCGCAAGGTTGTTGGTGCCTGTCGTGGCGGTAATCCCAGAACCCGTTGGTGGACACCAGCAGTGAGGGATGCCGTCAAGCTGAAGAAGGAGTCCTATCGGGTTCTTTTGGCTCATTGGACTCCGGAGGCAGTGGACGGGTACCGACGGGCCAAGCGGTGTGCAGCTTTAGCGGTCGCGGAGGCAAAAACTCGGACATGGGAAGAGTTCGGGGAAGCCATGGAAAACGACTTCCGGACGGCTTCGAAGCGATTCTGGACCACCATACGGCGCCTCAGGAAGGGGAAGCAGTGCACTATCAACACCGTGTATGGTGCGGATGGTGTTTTGCTGACTTCGACTGCGGATGTTGTGGATCGGTGGAGGGAATACTTCGAAGACCTCCTCAATCCCACCAACACGTCTTTCTTTGAGGAAGCGGTGCCTGGGGAATCTGTGGTGGACTCTCCTATTTCTGGGGCTGAGGTCGCTGAGGTAGTTAAAAAGCTCCTCGGTGGCAAGGCCTCGGGGGTGGATGAGACCCGCCCGGAGTTCCTTAAGGCTCTGGGTGCTGTGGGGCTGTCTTGGTTGACAAGACTCTGCAGCATCGCGTGGACATCGGGGGCGGTACCTCTGGATTGGCAGACCGGGGTGGTGGTCCCTCTCTTTAAGAAGGGGGACCGGAGGGTGTGTTCCAACTATCGTGGGATTACACTCCTCAGCCTTCCCGGTAAGGTTTATTCAGGTGTACTGGAGAGGAGGCTTCGCCGGATAGTCGAACCTCGGATTCAGGAGGAACAGTGTGGTTTTCGTCCTGGTCGTGGAACTGTGGACCAGCTCTATGCTCTCGGCAGGGCTCTTAAGGGTGCATGGGAGTTTGCCCAACCAGTCTACATGTGCTTTGTGGACTTGGAGAAGGCATTCGACCGTGTCCCTCGGGAAGTCCTGTGGGGAGTGCTCAGAGAGTATGGGGTATCGGACTGTCTTATTGTGGCGGTCCGCTCCCTGTATGATCAGTGTCAGAGCTTGGTCCGCATTGCTGGCAGTAAGTCGGACACGTTTCCAGTGAGGGTTGGACTCCGCCAAGGCTTTCCTTTGTCACCGATTCTGTTCATAACTTTTATGGACAGAATTTCTAGGCGCAGCCAAGGCGTTGAGGGGTTCCGGTTTGGTGGCCACGGGATTAGGTCTCTGCTTTTTGCAGATGATGTAGTCCTGATGGCTTCATCTGGCCGGGATCTTCAGCTCTCACTGGATCGGTTCGCAGCCGAGTGTGAAGCGACCGGAATGAGAATCAGCACCTCCAAGTCCGAGTCCATGGTTCTCGCCCGGAAAAGGGTGGAGTGCCATCTCCGGGTTGGGGAGGAGACCCTGCCCCAAGTGGAGGAGTTCAAGTACCTAGGAGTCTTGTTCACGAGTGGGGGAAGATTGGATTGTGAGATCGACAGGCGGATCGGTGCGGCGTCTTCAGTAATGCGGACGTTGTATCGATCCGTTGTGGTGAAGAAGGAGCTGAGCCGGAAGGCAAAGCTCTCAATTTACCGGTCGATCTACGTTCCCATCCTCACCTATGGTCATGAGCTTTGGGTCATGACCGAAAGGATAAGATCACGGGTACAAGCGGCCGAAATGAGTTTCCTCCGCCGGGTGGCGGGGCTCTCCCTTAGAGATAGGGTGAGAAGCTCTGCCATCCGGGAGGAGCTCAATGTAAAGCCGCTGCTCCTCCACATCGAGAGGAGCCAGATGAAGTGGTTCGGGCATCTGGTCAGGATGCCACCCGAACGCCTCCCTAGGGATGTGTTTAGGGCACGTCCAGCTGGTAGGAGGCCACGGGGAAGACCCAGGACACGTTGGGAAGACTATGTCTCCCGGCTGGCCTGGGAACGCCTCGGGATCCCCCGGGAAGAGCTAGACGAAGTGGCTGGAGATAGGGAAGTCTGGGCTTCCCTGCTTAGGCTGCTGCCCCCGCGACCCGACCTCGGATAAGCGGAAGATGATGGATGGATGGATGGATGGATGGATGGATGGAGAGCTTGCACAATCGGTGGCTGACTTAACACTTTTTTTGCCCCACTGTATATACATATATACACGTGTGTGTTTTCATCTCAAACATGTTATGATGGCAAAATTAACATTGATTCCTATTTTGCATGCAAAGAATGCAATGAACCGTCTTGCATTCATAAAATTTTAAACTCTTGTCGTCATTATTAAGTGGTTTGTCTTTTTATATTGTTTATGTATTGTTGGCAGGTTGAAAACAGCTCAGAGGATTTGCGTGGAGAAACCACCATTTAAACGGCACTGTATAATAATTATCAAAAATGCATGAGGGACAAGAACTTTGTTTATGCGGTCACACCACACAGATCGAAAATTATCATTATACCGTCTACTGTTACATCCCTCGTCCATTAAAAGATACCAAGTCAAGTGTGGTCACAGCATGTTCTTGCTGGTGATGTTGGTCAATTTTTAGGGCATGACGACAAATGACGAGGGCAGTTGCTGCGGTTAAATTCGAGCCCTGTGTATGTACACGTACATACAATATCAGGACAGATCTATTAAGAGTTTGAGCAGAAATTAGTCCTATAGGTATTAACTATACACCATAAAAATTAACATGCTATGTCACGAGAGTTTTTTTTTTTTTAAGTAATAACTTTCTGACATGAAAGACCTACAAATAAAAACATGGTGTTTATTTTTTTGACATCAATATGAAACCTAAGCAGTTTGGCCAATGAAGATAAAGTCTAATAAGCAAGTGTTGTTCTTCCTCAACAACACCATGTGAGTCAGTGCAACAACTTGGACAAAAAAATTAACAGAAGTGTAACCTCTCACATTTAATACACAATATTCCTACTTCAGTGTGTTGATACCTCACAGCCTGCGTTCAATTTGATGATATGACAAAACATAATAGCTAGTATTAATATGATGATGAGTAAGCATCTCTGCAAACAAACCAAAGACTTTATAAACGAGTTGTGGAAATGTTTCCTACACATCGCCTGCTGCATGTTTCCTTACAACATTAACTCTCAGTCACAGCAAGTGAGAGGACAGTGTTGAGAAAATGAAAGCAACATCAAATACTTTTCTCCTCCACTGTATATTTGTAGTGTGGGACAAATGCGTCTGTCTCCAATATTGTCCACACTTGTCGACATCGAACAGCAGTGCGCTCTTAAACGCACGCTGAGACTCTACTCTACAGAAGTGAAGCGAGGGAAATAAAGCGAAACAAAGCATTTGGCTCCGATTACTCTGAGGTAAAATCTGGAGTAAGCTCCCTGTAGTGGTTTTGCGTCATGTTTTGTCGAGCAAAAGGGCGCTGGTGCGCGTGCACCGACTTTTGTTACCAGCATGTAAGCAGTGTTGCCTAAAATACATTAATCAATGATGGTTTTTCGCTAATTAAAAATTTAAACGGTATTACTAACCATCTGGAATATTATAGCGGTTAATCATTATTCCATTCATTCCATAGAATCCTACAAGAGACAAATAGATAATAAATGAAGGAATATGAATTCCATCCATCCGTTTTCTAACGCTTGTCCCTTTCAGGGTCGCGGGGGGTGCTGGAGCCTATCCCAGCTGCACACGGGCGGAAGGCGGGGTACACCCTGGACAAGTCCCTCCCTCATTGCAGGGCCAACACAGACAAACAGACAACATTCACACATGAAGGCCAATTTAGTGTTGCCAATCAATTAATTTAAAAATGGCAACAGCGGAGGATTTTAGCATGCATGCGTATATACGAGCCAGTCTGCTCCAAAACAAGAGGATAGAGAAAAATAAATAACTTCTTAAGTACAACTTTGGAATGGTGTACCCCCGCAAAGTACTTCAGGTAATCCACTACCATATATGGAGAAAACAACCACTGATGTAACATGGCAAATTACATCCCAAAAACAGATTCCAAATGCTTTATAAATATGTCCGACATGCCTCCATCGTTTAATATAATATTTTCGGGACTTATGGTGATCCCAAATACACAGAAACAGGTGCCAATTGGTAAGAAAAGATGGTTTGCACAATGAGACACCTATCATAAATGCCAAAATGAGAGCCAAAAGTGTGCGAGCTGTATATTGTATACAAATTAGAGTTTTACTTTTGTAAATCAGCTAAAAGCAATCCAAAATTAAAAGATAGATTTGATGTCTATGACACAAATGTTTTTATGCATTTTTTATTCATTCCATGTTGTAAATAAATAAATACATAAAAGGTCTGCTAACAACATAGTCAAGGTGGGCTCTCTATTTCCCACAAAACCATCTAAATCAGTGGTTCTCAACCTTTTTTCAGTGATGTACCCCCTGTGAACATTTTTTTAATTCAAGTACCCCATAATCCGAGAAAAGCATTTTTGCTTGAAAAAAAAAAGAGAAAAAGACGTAAAATACAGCCCTATGTCATCAGTTTTGGATTCATTAAATTGTATAATACAAAATATTGCTCATTTGTAGTGGTCTTTCTTGAACTATTTAAAAAAAAAGATTAAAAAAAAACTAAAAACTTGTTGAAAAATAAACAAGTGATTCAATTATAAATAAAGATTTATACACATAGAAGTAATCATAAACTTAAAGTGCCCTCTTTGGGGATTGTAATAGAGATCAATCTGGATTCATGAACTCAATTCTAAACATTTCTTCACAAAACAAGAAATCTTTAACATCAACATTTATGGAACATGTCCACAAAAAATCTAGCTGTCAACACTGAATATTGCATTGTTGTATTTTTTTTTTGACAGTTTATGAACTTACATTCATATTTTGTTGAAGTATTATTCAGTACATATATTCATAAAAGATTTTTGAATTGCTGCTAATTTTAAAAAATCTCACATACCCCTTGGCATACCTTCAATTACCCCTAAGGGTACGCGTACCCCATTTGAGAACCACTGCTCTAAAAAAACATCCCAAATCAGCCAAGAACACTCTTTATTACATATTGTGACCTGAATATTAATCAATTATTACAATGTTGTTATTTTAAGCGCTATTGCAGACAAACTATTTATTAGCGACGCTATGATACAAACAGCTAAGTAGCCTTCTGCTGCTTTTACTGTGATGTCCTGCTGCTCCCGCATCATCGCGTCACGTCAAACGTATTCTAAATTATAAATCTTATCTTTCATCTGGATAATTAGAGGATTTGGCCATGAATGTAGTTAATCTGTGACATTCAATTTCTACCCACAGATGGAGACAAACGCACACAGCCCAAGACAGTGTCTGCATGCAAGGAGACGTTTCCTTGTTAATATCCTTTGTGTGCATCATGGTTAAGTGTCCATCTAAACGGGAAGATATGGACATCCTATCAGTTGTCATCAAACTAAGAGCAAACATTGTACAGTAAGCTATGGTTTTATTATGTTTGGAATTCTTGTTTAGCACTTCTTAGCAATACTGCTACATGATGCTTAGTGTTTCACTAAAGCTGGATATGTTTAGCAAAACACCTAAAACTTGTGGCTCATCCTCCTTATATTCAGTATCAACAATGTAAGGTTCTGGACCATAAATATGTCCAAAGTAATCGTTGTTGGCTTTCACAAAGTTTGCATGATTTGTTTTTGGTGGGGAAGGGATCTGCAGGTCCTACATCTACATTAGGCGTGGGAAATTATTTTGACTTGGTGGCCAAATTTAGAGAAAAAAATTGTGTCTGGGGGCCGGTATATCTATTTTTAGGAACGCTGATACAAAACCTCACAATAATTGTCAATTGAATGCTAAAAACGTTATGACAGACCGCCTTAAAAAATGTTTTACTGAATGAGATACCCAGAATATACATGAATATAAAGAATGTGGCATTTACAATGTTACCTATGGAGGATAAAACACTGAATATTGACAACATATGAACGTCACACCCCCTTTCCAGCCACGTATTTTATAATCAAGCGAAACGCAAAAAAAATGCAACAAACAGTGAAATAATAAATCCGAAGGGTAAAAAAAAATAAAAACACTTACAATCTGATACATGTTATATATCACAAAGCTTTATAACTTTGTTATGAAAATCTCATTCCGGGTCTGTCTCTGACACCCACATTTCAGGCTCTGGAAACACTCTGTGGAAACGTTCCCCACCCACACTGCTTGGTGCCTCGTCTGAGTTGCTGTGACTTACCTTACCATAGTAACTAATTAGATTACCATAGTTAGATTACCATAGTAACTAATTAAACGACCATAGTAACTACTATATCATGCAAAAGCACAGATTCCAACCATTGACAGACTTAGTATAGTTGAAGACTACCGGTCATTAGAAAGCATGAGTGAGCAGCTACACTTTCCATCTTAAACATCTAAAACAATTATTTGGGAATGTCCGACAGGCCAGATTGAAAAGCTTAATGGGCCGCATGTGGTTTTGATTGATTGATTGATACTTTTATTAGTAGATTGCACAGTACAGTACATATTCCGTACAATTGACCACTAAATGGTAACACCCGAATAAGTTTTTCAACTTGTTTAAGTCGGGGTCCACGTTAATCAATTCATGGTACAAATATATACTATCAACATAATACAGTCATCACACAAGTTAATCATCATAGTATGTACATTGAATTATTTACATTATTTACAATCCGGAGGGTGGGATGAGGAGCTTTGGTTGATATCAGAACTTCAGTCATCAACAATTGCATCAACAGAGAAATGTGGACATTGAAACAGTGTAGGTCTTACAGTAGGATATGTACAGCCAGCAGAGAACATAGTGAGTTCAGATAGCATAAGAACATGTATATACATTAGAAGTACATTTGAGTTGTTTATAATCCGGGGAGATGGGATGTGAATGGAGGAGGGTATTAGTAAAGTGTTGAAGTTGCCTGGAGGTGTTGTTTTAGAGCGGTTTTGAAGGAATATAAGGATGCACTTACTTTTATACCTGTTGGGAGTGCATTCCACATTGATGTGGCATAGAAAGAGAATGAGTTAAGACCTTTGTTAGATCGAAATCTGGGTTTAACGTGGTTTGTGGAGCTCCCCCTGGTGTTGTGGTTATGGCGGTCATTTACATTAAGGAAGTAGTTTGACATGTACTTCGGTATCAAGGAGGTGTAGCGGATTTTATAGACTAGGCTCAGTGCAAGTTGTTTTACTCTGTCCTCCACCCTGAGCCAGCCCACTTTGGAGAAGTGGGTTGGATTGAGGTGTGATCTGGGGTGGAGGTCTAAAAGTAACCGGATTAGCTTATTCTGGGATGTTTGGAGTCTAGATTTGAGGGTTTTGGAGGTGCTGGGGTACCAGGAGGCACACAGGCCTTACTTTGCCCAGGTCTGATCTACATCATGCGATCATGTGACAGGCTTCCTCATTATGGGAATCAGCATTACTCCGCTCTAGTCAGTTTTACTAGTCACTTTATACTTTTTATTGTCTCGTTTTTTACATTGCCTCTTAGAGTGGTCTTAGGCCATATTGTATATTGCATATTGTGTATATTGTGTTGTTTCTGTATATTGTGTGGTTTCTTCTATTTTTAAATGCAAAGATCCTCAGGGAAGCAACCTAAATTTCGTTGGACCTGTACCTGTACATGCACAATGACAAAAAAGATTCATTATCTATCAAAATGGCTCAAAAAAATTTTTGAGATTTAAACTATTTTGATCATATCTATTTAAGAGCAAACTTTGGAAGTCTTTAGTTATGACTCCGATATACATGATAATACTGTAGCAGCAATATACAGTAGAGGGAACTTTTTTCCACTCTAGTGGTACTTTAAAGAGTGCCTGTACGAAATATTTGTTCTCACTGTAGTCGGGACTCAAGGCCTTACCTGCTTCGTGGTTAGAGTGTCCGCTCTGAGATTGGTAGGTCGTGAGTTCAAACCCCGGTCATACAAAAGACTATTAAAAAAATGGGACCCATTACCTCCATGCTTGGCACTCAGCATTAAGGGTTGGAATTAGGGCTGGGCGATATATCGATATACGTGATATATCACGGGTTTGTCTCTGTGCGATATAGAAAATGACTATATTGTGTTATTCGAGTATACGTTCTTACGCAGTTGCTTTTAGCTGCTGGCATTACACTGCAGACTCTTCCCACTCCTTCTTGTGTCTCCTTCTCACAAACAGTAAGCGCACCTTCTTACATACATCACATACTTTCACATCATACGTCACATACGTATACGCCCTCGCGAAGCAGAGAGGTAGCAGCATGGGTATCATTAGCTGTGATGCTAGCCGAGCCGTGCGAATGGTAATACGAGAGAAAGAAGGTGCGAATCTGGTAACAAATGAAGTAAGAATTCATTCCCAAGAAAAACAGCAGGGGGTCCATCGTCTGGCGGTGGTTCGGCTTCAAGCCGGAATATGTCGAATAGACAACTTTAATTTGTCAAGTGTGGGGCACAAGCGTTGCTATCAAATGTAGCATCGCTGGTAATATGTAGCATCGTTTGAAAAGTCACCTACTAGAGAATTAAGAGTCTTTACTCAGCATGTCAACATCTCCATTCAAAATGCCGAGGCAAACATTTCCAGATCAACACCATATGAAAAAAAACAGTCAACAACAAAAGGAGATCATGTCCGCAGTAACCTACCACATTGCAAATGACATACACTATTTGATTTCCTATTATGCAGCTCATTTTTATTTGACAGTTTTTGAAATATCTTGTTTGACATCATGCACAAAAGTGCACTTTATTTGTTTTAAACTAGTGTAGTGGCGTTCTGTACAAAAAGTGCACTTTAAGTTGGTGTTGTTTTGGTATGTCATCTTTGTGACATCATGCACAAAAGTGCACTCATAGCTTGTGTTAAAATGTCTCTGACAACCTTGCACTTTTTGTTTTGAAATGACATGAATGTTTGTGCCACTGCTTAATAACTATTTAATAAATACACTTTTGGTAAATTGACTTAGTTGTGCATTCCCTCTCTGCATGAAAGTTTAAAATGAGCATGTATTAATGCAGTATGAACAAGAATGTTTTAATTCAGGACACATAAAATCAGCATACTGCTGTGATTATATGCATCAAGTGTTCATTCAAGGCTAAGGCAAAATATTGCGATGTATATATCGTGTATCGTGGTATGGCCTAAAAATTTGGAGATGTTAAAAAAAGGCCATAATCGCCCAGCCTTAGTGTTAAATCACCAAAATTATTCCCGAGCGCGGCCACCTTGCCGGTCACTGCTTCCCTCACCACACCGAGTGTGTGTGACTATCAGTGGTACTTTAACTTTTAACTTTACCTCGGCAGTTATTTTAGATACAAGTAGAATACAGAAGAAAACTAAAAAAAAATCTAAATACAAGTATTTACAAATTGAGGAAAACCGTGTCAGTAAAATCCTTTACTATTGCCCATTCTCCATTTGTCTCGGGACAAAGCCACAAATAAACATGCAAGGAGTAGATAGTATAGCATAGGTCAGGAACCTTTTTGGCTGAGAGAGCCAAGAAGCCAAGTATTTTAAAATGTATTTCCGTAAGAGCCATTCAATATTTTTGGTAACACTGAACACAACTAAAAATGTGAATTTTTAAGTAAGACCAACATTTATAGAGTATAATAGGTCTCTTATTCTTTGTAATTACATTGTTATTCTGAAGCTAACTGTGGAGAGGGTGTGGCCTGCGGGCCTGCAGCGAAGCAGGGTGTTGCCAGGACCGGCCTCGAAATCAGCGACAGGTGCGTAGAAGCCCCACCTGGGCATTGTTATCTAATCACCTGTCGCTCTGTTATAAGCAGCAGCCAGGAGGAGAGACGGGGTTGGGGCTGGAGCCAGAGCGCAAGTGAGGACGAAAGAGAAAAAGACAATTGCTGGAAAGCAACTGAGAGACTTATTGAAAAATAAAACAATATTGTAACCCTGAAACAGGCTCTCATGTTGGTGCTTGGTGATGTGAAGAACTCCCAGGAGGGCAAGCCCCACACTAACCAATAATAAATAAATTACGTTTTACCATTAACGCAACTTCTTGAACATAAAAAAGAATGACAATGTTTTATATTTTGAACGTTATTTTTAACACTGTGATTACAAGTGGAATTATTCATTACTTATCGTGTTAAGCAATGTCAGCTCAGATTTATCTGAGAGCCAGATGCAGTCATCAAAAGAGCCACATCTGGCTCACGAGCCATAGGTTCCCTACCCCTGGTATAGGTTCAGGTATCTGGTCAGGATGCCACCCGAACGCCTCCTTAGGGAGGTGTTCCGGTCACATCCCACCGGTCAGAGGACACTTTGGGGGTCTATCTCTCCCGGCTGGCCTGGGAACGCCTCGGGATCCCCCGGGAGGAGCTGGACGAAGTGGCTGGGGAGAGGGAAGTCTGGGCTTCCTTGCTTAGGCTGCTGCCCCCGCGACTCGACCTCGGATAAGCGGAAGAAGATGGATGGAGTAGATAGTTACGGTTATGACAGTCTTAAGGGTGAAGCGGGGTGCCGGTATTTCACTGAATGTAAAGTAAAGAGGATTTTTATCAATTGATTAACCTTTCCTAATTACGCTCTGGTTTTTTTGGTCTTTTAGCCGCGTATCTGCTGTTAAAGGCCTACTGAAACCCACTACTACCGACCACGCAGTCTGATACTTTATATATCAATGATGAAATCCTAACATTGCAACACATGCCAATTCGGCCTTTTTAGTTTACTAAATTGCAATTTTAAATTTCCCGCGAGGTATCCTGTTGAAAACGTGGCAGAATGATGACGCGTGCGCGAGACGTCACAGGTGGTAGCGGACATGTTCTCCCAGCACCGAACACGGCTAAAAGTAGTCTGTGTTTATCGCATAATTACACAGTATTCTTGACTTCTGTGTTGCTGAATCTTTTGCAATTTGTTCAATTAATAATGGAGACTACAAATAAGAAAGATATTAGTGGAAAGCGGTGTATTGCAGCCGGCTGTAGCAACACAAACACAGCCGGTGTTTCTTTGTTTGTTGTGAGGCTTTAATATGGAACAGAGCGGTCAAGCGAACATGGTTCTCTACCACATGTCCACCGGCAGGCTTCGGTGAGAAAATTGTGGTAATAAGTCGGCTCTTACCGAAAACATGAGCGGAGCTTGTGTCGTTCCTCCTGCAGCTGTCAAAGAGGTAGCTGTGACTTTCTTGGCTCCTCCATGGCTTCCCTCAAAGACACTGGCGGTCCCCACAACTTTCCGACTTTCAGGTATGACTATTTAATCTCACTAAAACACTAGTAACACAATAAACAGATAAGGGATTTTCCAGAATTATCCTAGTAAATGTGTCTAATGACATCTGAATCGCTCCTGCCCCCGTCTTTTTTTTTTTCTTCTAGTCCTTCACTTTCACTATCCTAGTCCACGAATCTTTCATCCTCGCTTAAATTAATGGGGAAATTGTCGCTTTCTCGGTCCGAATCGCTCTAGCTGCTGGTGGCTATGATTGTAAACAATGTGAGGAGCTCTACAACCGGTGACGTCACGCGCACATCGTCTGCTACTTCCGGTACAGGCAAGGCTTTTTTATTAGCGACCAAAAAGTTGCTAACTTTATCGTTGATGTTCTCTACTAAATCCTTTCAGCAAAAATATGGCAATATCACGAAATGATCAAGTATGACACATAAGAATGGACCTGCTATCCCCGTTTAAATAAGAACATCTCATTTCAGTAGGCCTTTAATGTTTCGTTTTGCTACAAATGCCCCCCGTGCTGTACGTTGACAACCTTTATGTGTAATTTAATTAATGTATGTGTAATTTATGTTACACTAGCAGGAGCTAACAAGACGATCGTGTGGCTTAACATCGATGACCTTCGGTTACTTCAAATATCTGATCAATGGCTGTGAACAGAGTAAGCTAAAGCGTAGTATTTCCACATGTTTCGTTTTTACAGCAGCGCGGCTTACCAGAACCGGGCTGCAGGCACTGGGCTGCAGGCTGGACAGGCGTCGAGCCAGCACCGCTCTGTAGCTGCTCTCCGGGTCGTCTTCCAGAGCGACGCTGTCCGGTTGAGAATCCTCCACGATCAAACAAGGGGTCTCCGGCTGAGGCAGGCTGGATTCCATGTCACTTCCGCCGGGATCCATGAGGTCGGGCCGCGAACAGGAGACCGACTGACGAAACACAAAATAACATAATGTGAACGATTTTTAAACTGGAAGGCGCGGTTTTAAAATGGCCGGTTGACGGAGCCAAGGTGTCGCTTCGTTCATTTGCGTTTTATTTCCTCTCCCATTGTCCATTTTGTGTGACAACAAACCACGCCCACCTCCTCCCTGCGCTGTGCAGCGCGGCAAATGCAGCAGGGAAGAACCTTATTGGTCGGTTGGTTTATGTGACGTCACTAAGGGCCAACTTTTCTTGTTGGTTTTATGTTTACTGGACATTTCTTATAACTCATCGTTTATGTCATGGGTCTCAGACACGCGGCCCGGGGGCCAATTGCGGCCCGCGGGACGTTATTTAGTTCCCCACCTTAAAGGCCTACTGAAACCCTCTACTACCCACCATGCAGTCTGATAGTTTATATATCAATGATAAAATATTAAAATTGCAACACATGCCAATACGGCCTTTTTAGTTTACTAAATTGCAATTTTAAATTTCCCGGGACTTTTTTCTTGAAAACGTCGAGTAATGATGACGTGTACGCGTGACGTCACGGGCTGTTATGAAAATGAGCGCTGCACACAAACACAGCTAAAAGTCGTCTGCTTTAACGGCATAATTACACAGTATTTTAGACATCTGTGTTGCTGAATCTTTTGCAATTTGTTCAATTAATATTGGAGAAGTCAAAGTAGAAAGATGGAGTTGGGAAGCTTTAGCCTTTAGCCACACAAAGGGGTTTGTACAACTAGACATGTTGAGGAGTATGCAACATTTTTTTTTAAGAAATCTTGCCCCCAGGTAAATTGAGTTTGAGACCCCTGGTTTATGTGGTGTGTGATCACTTCTATTTTGTTGAATGTTTTGTTCTATATTTACTACATGTACCTTTGTATTTTATCCATTCATTTGTATTAATTGTTTAAAATGTAACTAAATGCAATTAAATGGACACTGTGGCATTTATTTTTGTAAGTAGACCATCTCTCAAACAACAAATTATTAACAGTAGACAAGCACCCTCTGCCTCCAAAGCCCAGATAATGTGAGAGTAAATCATGAAAGCTTACAATGCATCCTGCATAATAAGGTTGGGCGATATTGCACTTTATGGTTTGATTGATTGATTGAGACTTTTATTAGTAGATTGAACAGTACAGTACATATTCCGTACAATTGACCACTAAATGGTAACACCTGAATAAGTTTTTCAACTTGTTTAATAAATATATACTAACAGCATGATACAGTCATCACACAAGTTAATCATCAAAGTATGTACATTGAATTATTTACATTATTTACAATCCGAGGGGTGGGATGTGGAGAGGGTTGGGGCGGGGGGTTAGGTTTGGTTGATAACAGCACTTCAGTCATCAACAATAATATCATCTGAGAAATGGACATTGAAACAGTGTAGGTCTCACTTCGTAGGGTATGTACAGCGAGCAGTGAACATAGTGAGTTCAGAAAGCATAAGAACAAGTATATAAATTTGATTAGACTTGTCCAGTGTGTACACAGTCTACCGCCCGAATCCAGCTGCGATAGGCTCCAGCTACCCCCCGTGACCCCAAAAAGGGACAAGCGGTAGAAAATGGATGGATTAATTACAATCCCGGGGAGGTGGTATGTGGAGGGGGGAGGTTGTTAGTCTAGGATGGTAGTTGCCTGTAAGTGTTCTTTTAGTGCGGTTTTGAAGGAGGATGGAGATGCACTTACTTTTACACCTGTTGGGAGTGCATTCCACATTGATGTGGCATAGAAGGAGAATGAGTTAAGACCTTTGTTAGATCGGAATCTTGGTTTAACGTGGTTTGTGGAGCTCCCTCTGGTGTTGTGGTTATGGCGGTCATTTACGGTGGCAGAGGGGTTAGTGCGTCTGCCTCACAATACGAAGGTCCTTCAGTCCTGGGTTCAATTCCAGGTTCGGGATCTTTCTGTGTAGAGTTTGCATGTTCTCCCTGTGAATGCGTGGGTTCCCGCCGGGTACTCCAGCTTCCTCCCGCTTCAAAAGACATGCACCTGGGGATAGGTTGATGAGCAACACTAAATTGGCCCTATTGTGTGAATGTGAGTGT
The DNA here is from genome assembly GCF_033978795.1 of Nerophis ophidion. NCBI lineage: Eukaryota > Metazoa > Chordata > Actinopteri > Syngnathiformes > Syngnathidae > Nerophis > Nerophis ophidion. The sequence continues at coordinate 24,541,820 of NC_084635.1, forward strand.
GAATGTTGTCTGTCTATCTGTGTTGGCCCTTTAATGAGGTGACAACTTGTCCAGGGTGTACTCCGCCTTCCGCTCGATTGTAGCTGAGATAGGCACCAGCGCCCCCCGTGACGCCAAAAGAGAATAAGTGGTAGAAAATGGATGGATGGAAGTAGTTTGACATGTACTTCGGTATCAGGGAGAGTTTGCTAATTGTATAGACTAGGCTCAGTGCAAGATGTTTTACTAAATACTGGTGGCGACTTGTCCAGGGTGTACCCTGCCTTCCGCCCGATTGTAGCTGAGATAGGCGCCAGCGCCCCCCGCGACCCCGAAAGGGAATAAGCGGTAGAAAATGGATGGATGGATGGATGATACTATTTACTTCCTCTGCGGTCATAGGTCACTGATCATCTCTATTCTGGTTCATTTTAATGACACACACACACACACACACACACACACACAAAAACACACATATATATGTATATATTATGGCTGTTTAACTCATGCGATTAATCACAAAAAATGTTGCATTAATCATGCAATTTATTTTGAATCGTACAAGCTCTTTTACCTTAACCACGATATGGTCAGTGATCAGATCAATGCATAGGTCAGAACAAAAATGAGTGAGAAAAGACACTCTGACCGGTGTGCTCGCTGGAAAATTTCACTCCAAAATATAGCCTGAACAAACTTTAGATAAAACTGTTATCGAATTGTGTGTAAATAAAAGTCAACTAAAACAATAAAAACATTCCTGGATGACAGTCTGATAATAAATATTGAATTTGTGTTTAAAGATTGAGGTATTTTCTTAAGCAGCATATATATATATATATATATATATATATATATATATATATATATATATATATATATATATATATATATATATAATTGTTGAAGCTTTGAAAGTGGAATTCTTTCTCATTCTTGTTTTATGTAGAGCTTCAGTCGTTAGTCCGGGGTCTACACTGTCGTATTTTACGCTTCATAACACATTTCGGGAGAACACCTGCACCGTAACACAACATAAACACAACAGAACAGATACCCAGAACCCCTAAAGCAATAACTCTTCCGGAACGCTACAATATACACCCCTCGCTACCACCAAACCCCGCCCACCACATTTTTATTTTATTTTCGAATTTATTAGCTTGTGGAAAAAGTTAATGTTGATATTTACCTCAGAAGGCTGCAAATAGAAAAAAGGCATTCATTTTTTTAATTACATTTTATTTAATATACCACTGATGTTTTTTTGCTTGTTTCTTGAAAGTTGATTTTGCACTATTATGTTATATAAGCTCTGCCTGTTCCATGGGAGGAAACCGGAGTACCCGGAGGGAACCCACGCAGTCACGGGGAGAACATGCAAACTCCACACAGAAAGATCCTGAGCCCGGGATTGAACCCAGGATTACTCAGGACCTTCGTATTGTGAGGCAGATGCACTAACCCCTGTTACACCGTGCTGCCCTATTTAAGCCTTGCTTGTTCAATATTCATTGCAAAACTTGTTTGGGTCCCTATTAAAAGGTTAATTTGTTCAACCTTGGCCCGCGGCTTTGTTCAGTTTTAAATTTTGGCCCACTCTGTATTTGAGTTTGACACCCCTGCTCTGAGGGATCAAAAGTCCGTGATATCATCCGCTTACGTGCAGTGATTTTTTTAGATTCTCTGAACTCTTTGATGATTTTACAGACCGTAGATGGTAAAATCCCTAAATTCCTTGCAATAACTCGTTGAGAAATGTTGTTCTAAAACTGTTGGACAATTTGCTTTGTGAATTACTTAGCATTTCATGGAAGCTGCTTTTATACCAAATCATGGCACCCAACTGTTCCCAATTAGCCTGCACACCTGTGGGATGTTCCATAAGTGTTTGATGAGCATTCCTCAACTTTATCAGTATTTATTGCCAGCTTTCCCAACTTCTTTGTCACGTGTTGCTGGCATCAAATTCTAAAGTTAATTATTATTTGCAAAAAAAAAAATGTTTATCAGTTTGAACATCAAATATGTTGTCTTTGTAGCATATTCAACTGAATATGGGTTGAAAATGATTTGCAAATCATAGTATTTGTTTATATTTACATCTAACACAATTTCCCAACTCATATATATACATATATATATATATATATATATATATATATATATATATATATATATATATATATATATATATATATATATATATATATATACATACACACACACATATATGTATACATATATCCATATAAACAAATACATACATACATATATATATATACATACACACGTATATATATATATATATATATATATATATATATGTATATATATATATGTGTATATATATATATATATATATATACATACATATATATATATATATATATGTATATATATATATATATACATACACACACACATATATGTATACATATATCCATATAAACAAATACATACATACATATATATATATACATACACACGTATATATATATATATATATATATATGTATATATATATATATACATACATATATATATATATATATATATATATATATATATGTATATATATATATACATAAATATCAGTGACGTGCGGTCAGGGGAGGCAGGGGAGGCAGTGCGTCACCTGTGATCATGCAAAGAAATAAAATATATAATGATAAAATAATTGTTGTTGTTAGTTTTTCATTTTTATTTAGCTTCACCAATTTGGATGATTTTTTTCTTTAAAATCGTTGGATTTTCGCGATCCCTCGTAAACTTCCCTGTCTGCCGTGCGGCCAGAGCCCGTTCTTGTCTGGTGTTGCTGAGCGTTCAAAACGGCAGAGAAAAAAGTCTGAGGTGAGGCTAACAGTTCTTGTGTCTCACAGTAGAGGCGCTCATGATCAGAGACATACGGTGGCGTAAGCGAGTCAAGTGCCGCAGCGAGTAACATGTTTTGTGTGTTGGTTGAGCGATCAAAACGACAGAGAAAAAAGTCTGAGGTGAGGCAAACAGTTCTCGTGCCTCACGATAGGGGCGCTCATGATCCCAGACACACAGTGGCCTCAGTGAGTAAGTGCTGCAGCGACTTATTTTTTCCGTCTCGTACACCCCGACTTTCAACATGGATAACTACATTTCCGCACTTAAACGGTTTTCTAAAGAGGACTTTCAAGCGAAGCAGGAGATAATTACTAAAGGAACACCAACGCCGGAGCTGAATGGTTTGTTTGAATCAGCAGGAAGGAAAGTTATTTGCTCTTTCCAAACGGAGTGGTATACATGAAAAGACTGGCTTTGTGGATGATCCGCAAGAAACCGCCTCTTCTGCTTTCCTTGCCTTCATTTTTCAACCTGTGGAACTGTGTGGACTCAAATGGGATTTTGTGACCTGAAGAATTTGCAAAGAAGCCTCACCAAACATGAGCAGTTGGCCGCTCATATTCAAAGCTAGATTGCGCTAAAAACGTTTGGGATGACGAGGATAGACTTGGCTTTGGATGAACAGCGGCGACTCAACATCAGTGTCCACAATGCTAAGGTAAAAGAGAACCCAGAGATTTAATACGATGTCATCAATGCGACCTGCTTCCTCGCCAAACAGCACCTCGCATTTCGTGGAAATGATGAGAGTAGGAGCTCTGCTAATCTCGGCAACTATGTTGAATTCTTATAAGCTTTTTAAAACTGAAGGAAGTGACGGAGGACTTTCACCAGAATGTGTCGGCTATTTTTTTCCAGAAGGACCGGCGCATGGACTTCATTTATAAGTAAAGGTAAGACGGCAATAACATTATTTTTGTTTCGTTTTTAATGAAATGCACATTTTGTGGGCGACAGTTTGTATGTGTGAAAAATGCAGAAATGAAACATAACCCGTAAACTGCTGCCAATCAAATGGCAAATAATTTGCGCAGAGCGCATACTGTATATTTGTAAATCTGATTCTGATTAGGTCAGTGCATCACCAGCTATAAACCTCACCGCACGTCACTGATATATATATATATATATATATATATATATATATATATATATATATATATATATATATATATATATATATATATATATATATATATATACACACACACACACATACTTAACACGGATCAATCGTCCTGTCCCCTTAGCAGAAAAACAGCCCCAAAGCATGATGTTTCCACCACCATGCTTCACAGTAGGTGTGGTGTTCTTGGGATGCAACTCAGTATTCTTCTTCCTCCAAACACGACGAGTTGAGTTTATACCAAAATGGATACATGGATGATACAGCAGAGGATTGGGAGAATGTGATCTGCAACCAAAATAAAACTTTTTGGTACAAACTCAACTTGTCGTGTTTGGAGGAAGAAGAATACTGAGTTGCATCCCAAGAACTCCATACCTACTGTGAAGCATGGGGGTGGAAACATCATGCTTTGGGGCTGTTTTTCTGCTAAGGGGACAGGATGATTGCTCCGTGTTAAGGAAAGAATGAATGGGGCCATGTATCGTGAGATTTTGAGCCAACACCTCCTTCCATCAGTGAGAGCTTTGAATGGTTGACCAAATACTTATTTTCCACCATAATTTACAAATGAATTATTTAGAATTCGTACAATGTGAATTCCTGGATTTTTTTTTCACATTCTGTCCCTCACAGTTAATGTGTACATATGATGAACATTACAGACATCTGTCATCATTTCAAGTGGGAGAACATGCACAATCTGTGGCTGACTAAATACTTTTTTTCCCCACTGTGTGTTTGTATGTACAGTACATTTGTGTCCCAGTATGTGCGGGAGCCAAAGTACGGCCCCAGCAACCCAAAGAGACCAACCCAAAACAGCAGATGCGGTGCCCAGGGAACAAGGAACCACGCAGGCAGGCCGGTTAGTGACAGGACCCCCGGAACTGGGCCCACCGAGTCGCCTGACAGGCCAGCGGTAGGTTGTAGACAGACGTACCCGGCAGAGGGCAAAGCACGGGAGAAGCAGGGGACAGCCAGCGAGAGACCATATCATCAGAGACCAAAGATGGGACGCCCCCACCCAGAGGGGCCCAGAGACTCCCCGCAGACTCAATTTTCTACCGCTTGTCCCTTTTGTCGCCGCAGGCGGGCTGGAGCACTAAGGCGGAAGGCAGCGTACACACTGGACAAGTTGCAACGAGCACTAACCACTGTTCCACCATGCTCCCCCTATATAGACATATATATAGCTACATACAGTTCCTCCAAAGAGGAACTGTATGTAGCTATTAAGTGTATATAGCTATTAATTAAGTGTTGATTAGCAACACTTAATTGGCCCTAGTGTATGAATGTTGTCTGTCTATCTGTGTTGGCCCTGTGATGAGGTGGAGACTTGTCCAGGGTGTAAGCTGACTTCCGCCCAAGTGCAGCTGGGATAGGCTCCAGCACCCCCGACCCCGAAAGATACAAGCGGTAAAAAATGGATGGATGGATAGATGGATGATAAATGGTCAGTATATATATAGAACCTGGCAATATATATATATATATATATATATATATATATATATATATATATATATATATATATACATATATATATAGATATATATATATACATATATATATATATATATATATATATATATATATGTATATACATCCATCCATCCATTTTCTACCGCTCGTCCCGTTCGGAGTGGCCGGGGGTTGCCGGAGCCTATCTCAGATGCATTTGGGCGGAAGGCGGGGTACAGGCTGGACAAGTCGCCACCTCATCGCAGGGCCAACACAGATAGACAGACAACATTCACACTCACATTCACACACTCGGGCCAATACATACATATATATGCATATACATGTATATATATATATATATATATATATATATATATATATATATATATATATATATATATATATATATATATATATATATATATATACATATATATATATATATACATATATATATGTTATATAGAGGGCAGCACGGTGGCACGGTATATATATACTTTTATAAAGGATTTTATTCATTAAAGTGATAATTGGGTGTAATTGCAATTGGAATGTTTGTAATATAACATCTATTCAAGAAAATGCCTTCAAAAACATGCAATCTATGTACATAGAGAAGACAGTAGAACTCCTGTCACATGACCACTCCAGCAGCAATAAAGCCAACCTACTGTAAACTAAATCTATTTGCAAAAGCTTTCAACGTGACATTGTCTAGAAATAGCTCAATACACAAATTAGACATTTGGTTCCTTATTATCACTGAAGAAGTGGCTATTCTCTCTTGGTTCTGTTATTTAGTACAAAAATTACACAAGACACAAACAAGCAAATAGACAGGATGTCTGCTCCCAGTCTTGAAGATGAATAGTCATGCAAATATCTCAATTTTTTTTTTTGACAGCCGCAGTTTCCATGGAGATACCACATATTCTGTGACACCACAGCCTATGCAAATTAGATTAGAGCGACTGTTAGGGGAGAAAATCCACAGAGGACGTGTTCCGCAGTATACCTTGGTATACCACGGTGCTTCCCAAATATAGCGCATGTCTGATCTGATCTGCGTATGCGGTTGTAAAATACACAGATTATCTATGTAGTCCAATATTTAATGTACATTTTGACAAATACATGATGTGATTGTTGGCAATGCTTGGAGTTTGCAGCCATCTTGATTCACAGGTGGCCTTTAATGATTTTAACGCGTCCATCCAAATCCAGTCATGATTTTATAAATAGAACCTCTTTCCTATAAAGTAATTTTTTGCTGTAAATTACACTATATGGAAACCAGGTCATGACAGCTAAAGCAATTGAGACTGTAATAAAATATGGCACTCCAATGAAGCTCTGCTTTGGTTCATTCAAAATGGATGCCTTTATACTTATATATGTACATACACACATTCGGTACCTATATATATATATATATATATATATATATATATATATATATATATATATATATATGTATGTATATATCCATCAAGCCATCCATTTTTTAACGATTATTCCCTTTGGGGTCGCGAGGGGCGCTGGTGCCTATCTCAGCTACAATCCATAAAAAAAACATAGTTTTGTTTGACAAAAAAGAGCAGAAAACAAACAAACAAAAAAACAACATAAAAAAACTAAAACATTTTGAAATAAGGAATAGATTTAAGCGTTAAATATAAAATGTATGTATGCCCTGGCACACCATTATCGTAATTTCATGACCCAAGCAAAACACTTTTTACACTTTTATACTGAAATAAATACACTTACAACTTATTCAATAAAAACATAGAAAAAACTATCAGCAGCGGTAAAGTTTAGATCCATGAAGGAAAGAAGAAAGTAAATGAATGTTTATAACTGAATACATTTACATACACATACAAATGCGTCTTCTTTTTATATTATTTATCTTAATAATTTAAGTAACGTTTTTGACAACCTTTTTCCAAAACACAGTATATAATGTGAGATATAACAGTACAATGCACACATTTATCATTTGTTTTTAAAACGCTTACAAAAAAGTGGGATCCCAAAAAATTTACTGTGGGACCCCATTTTTATGACCTGATGGGGTCCATCAAACCCCATTTTGAAAATTCCTAGCGCCAATTCTGCTATTAACAGAGGAGAAAAAATGCTTTATTGAAATAAATATATTATTTATAAAGCAAGTTCAAGTATCATTGGCAAATGTTCACCTAGTCCCGGCCTTGGCGTGCTGCCCGCCTTGGCACGCATATATGTGTCCTCTTTTGGGGATGTCACAATATGGTCAGCCTAGTCTATAGATAGAGCTAAGGGCGCTGTAGGCTCTGTAGTCCAGAGCCATCCATCCATTTTCTACCGCTCTGTCCCTTTCGAGGTCACGGGGGGTGCTGGTGCCTATCTCAGCTGCATTTCGGGCGGAAAGCGGTGTACACCCTGGACAAGTCGCCACCTCATCGCAGGGCATAGTCCTGAGCCTCTTGTAGTTTTCCGACTCGCCACATTGGGAGAATTAGGGACGATCGTGAGCCAGCAAATGCATTTGCAACCATGTTTTATCAGCAAGGAAGCCAGCGTTTGAACAAAGACATGAATAATAATGAATTAATTAATGAAAAGAGGAGGGATGGTGTTTTGGCACAGGGTGCCATTTCAGCTAGAACCGCCACTGATGCTACTGACACATTTTTACTTGGATTTGTTTCCAGCTTTGCCTTTAATTTCCTGCTCCTGATTAATATCACAATAAACTACCAAACAAATGTTTTAGGACAACAAAACACATTTTGTCAGCAAATATATTTTTGTGAATATGAACCAACAAGGGCAGCACGGTGGCAGAGGAGTTGGTGCATCTGCCTCACAATACGAAGGTCCTGAGTCTTCCTGGGTTCAATCCCGGGCTCGGGATCTTTCTGTGTGGAGTTTGCATGTTCTCCCCGTGGATGTGTGGGTTCCCTCCGGGTACTCCGGCTTCCTCCCACCTCCAAAGACATGCACCTGGGGATAGGTTGATTGGCAACATTAATTGGCCCTAGTGTGTGAATGTGAGTGTGAATGTTGTCTGTCTATCTGTGTTGGCCCTGTGATGAGGTGGCGACTTGTCCAGGGTGTACACCGCCTTCCGCCCAAATGCAGCTGAGGTAGGCTCCAGCACCCCCCGCGACCCCAAAAAGGGACAAGCGGTAGGAAATGGAAGGATGGATGGAACCAACAAAGGCAGCACCGTGGAACAGGGGTTAGTGCATGTGCCTCACGATACAAAGGTTATGAGTTGTCTTGGGTTCGATCCCGGGCTCGGGATCTTTCTGTGTGGAGATTGCATGTTCTCCTCGTGACTGCGTGGGTTCCCTCTGGGTACTCCGGCTTCCTCCCACCCCCTAAAACAAGCACCTGGGGATAGCTTGATTGGCAACACTAATGTGTAAATATGAGTGTGAATGTGGTCTGTCTATATGTGTTGGCCCTGCGATGAGGTGGCGACTTGTCCAGGGTGTAAACCGCCTTCCGCTCGAATGCAGCTGAGATAGGCTCCAGCGGTAGAAAATGGATAGATGGATGGATGAACTAACAATATGAGCCAAGCAGTACAGAAAATGTAATTAATGTCATTATGCTATTATTGATACAACATGGATCGATCGGCCCTATGGTAGATCTAGTACGTCACCAAAAAAAAAGCATGAAAATGCTCCCTGATCAGTGACAATACACCACAAAAACAGAGAGAATGGCAAATCTATTCATGTCTGCAGGGCAGTGTGCCAAATGGGATGAAAAAGCGTGGTCAAAAAGCCAAACTGAGCTTCCTCTCCTCGAGTCAAGACAACGTGAAAAGAATCAGACCATGCACGTTTCCATGCAAACAAGGAATACGACGTTACCTTAGAAATTAATCTGTTGTCTTATTGCACGCAATGGAAAGACGCTGGGCATATCCCCGCCTCTGTAAAAGCACACAGTCGGGGCGTGGAGAACACACGCAGTGCGCGTAAATGATATTATGGCATTTTTGGGGGAATATTGATATGGCGTATCTGCTCATCACTAAATAACCCGGATGCACAAAATCCTCCTCAAGACACAACATAGACATGGAGCGGCGCTAAAATAAAAATGTACATATGAACGACTATCAAATGCTTTAATGTTTTAAGAGCGACCTGAATGCAAATGCAAATGCGCAAATGTTCATTATTATTGAAGCATTATTAATTGGAGAAGCCGTAGACTATACTATGCATCTCATAACAAATTAAACATTTTCCGAATAACTGTATATTTGAAACCATTTGTTTTTGTTATTTCAAAATCTGTAATTAAATTATGTTTAATATATTTTAGTCATTTTGAAATCATGGTTTTTAGTCTACTGTCAGGGGATTGTAGTTTCCAGGCTCACCAGCAGAGGCCGCTAGCTACACGGACATCCACCTGTGTGCTTGGTTTGCTGACCAGCAGACGATAATTAGCGATCAATAATCCTGAAAAAATACGATAATGTTGGATATTTTTGTTTCCTTAAAAGCTAGTTATTGCGAGCAAACACGAAGAAGAACACGATTCACTGCGATTGATTGTACATCGTCTGACGTGCCTCTTTACAACCAGGTGAGGGCGCTGTTCTGCCAGTGACGGCCTTCGTTTATTAATCAGATCAGAATCAGAATCAGAAATACTTTATTAATCCATCCATCCAGGGGCGCCGAAAAAGGGGGGGGGGGGGGTAAAGGAGATGGATTCTAGGGGCCCATGATGGAGGAGGGCCCAGAGAGGCCCCTAATGATAATGAATTTACATGAAATTATGTGTTGGGGGCCCTGTAAAGATTATTTTCATGGGGCCCAAAATCCCTAGCGGCACCCCTGCATCCATCCATCCATTTTCCTACCGTGTATTCCCTTTGGGGTTGCGGGAGGCACTGGTGCCTATCTCAGCTACAATCGGGTGGAAGGCGGGGTCCCGAGGGGAAATTAAAATTTTCAGCACAATGCCATTCAAGATCAGACAAACATTACAGGGAGACAGAACAAGGTCGCTGACGGGTCTGCCAACTTCTGGCGCCCCTTACAAAAAAGGTGAGATACAGGTAAACAATGGGGGGGAGAAAAAAAATTGCCCTAAGCCTGGGCCCCTGGAGAGGGGGTCCAGACTGAGGCCAAGGGAAAAAAACAACTCATAGCCATAGCACACAAGGAGGGCAACATCAAACATCAAAGACCACAAAGAACATTAAAGACATTAAAAGAGCAGAGCTGATGCATCCAGCCACTTCTACATACAGCTATGAATAAAAATTAAAAGAAAAATATATACACTGTGGTGGCCTCTGTGGTGTTCTACGCCATCGTCTGCTGGGATGGAGGGAGCATGGCCAGGAGCAGACCCAACAAAGCAACCAAGAGATCGCTGTCGGCCAGTGTCCAGCCTGCATGGATGAGCGAGGATGCGTCCAAGAAGACTGAGGTCTCCGATACCTGCTCATTCAGCCAAGACACTGTGAAGCTTGTCCATCCCGGCACTCAGTCTTAGGTCCGCAGCCCTGTCTCTTCATCTGCATCTTGTCCAGTCTCTCCAAACGGATTAAATGGCAATCAATACGGTTTGGTGATGTTTTGAATGTTTAACTGTATCAGATAGTTTGAAGAAAGGTCAAATAGCGTATTTTGGATAGTTTTTCTTGAAAAATGTTATGATTTTGGTACAATAATTTGTCATTCCCCACCTGGCAATGCTGGACAACTTGTTGAGCAAACTAATGTAGTTTCCAATTTGACCAGCTGGAGGCAGTAGATACGCTAAGTGAGACGTTTTGTTGGGTTTGCTGACTCACTCCTGCAACACCATGAGGTAGATGCACACACCTCAATAAAAATGTGCGAAGCGTCTGGCAAGTGAAATGAGCCCTGCTTAACTAGGAGAAACTGCCTTCTGCAGCCATGTATCTATTTCATTCATAAAACATCAACATGGATATGTAAAGATAGGTGGACATGCCCTATTTTGCGGGACTGTCCGGTCTGTCCGGGCGCAGTTTCTTAAATGCCTCAAATGTCCGGCGTTATGTGTCAGGGTTACGTAAATTCTCAATGTACATACAGGGTTAAGAAGGGGTCGAAACCAAATCAAATTGTGAAGGTGTGCGCATGCAGCAACGTTCGTGAGAGAGTGAACGGGATAGTGAATTGTTTGCCAATCAGGGCATACTTGGTCAACAGCCATACAGGTCACACTGAGGGTAGCAGTATAAACAACTTTAACACTGTTACAAATATGCGCCACACTGTGAAGCCACACCAAAAAAGAATGACAAACACATTTCGGGAGAACATCCGCACCGTAACACAACATAAACACAACACAACAAATACCCAGAACCCCTTGCACAATTAATCCTTCCGGGACACTACAATATACACCCTCGCAATCCCCCCCCCCCCCCCAACCCTGATTACGTCACATAGAATATTTCACTTTTTGGGTGGAAGATTTTGCATATTTTGTGTGTTGAGAGTCCGCCCGTTTGTAGCTGGGATAAGCACCAGCTCCCCCTGCGACCCCGAAGGGAATAAGCGGTAGAAGTGGATGGATGGATGGATGGATGTAGAGTGAGAGGCTTTTTAGCACAGCCTCACTCATCATTGATGAACACAGGAGCAGGCTGACACCTAAGCATCTTGAAGTGCTTGTCTTTGTTAGAAAAAATCTCCCCATTATGCTTGGACTTCAGTCAGGGGGGAAGGGGGGGCCAACAACTGAAGGGAGTGTGTAGATATTTTTTTGTTTTTTGTTTTTTGTTTTTGATGCTGATCCTGGCCTAATTGGGACAGGTAAGGGACAGATAAGGGGGCCAGTGCTCAGACTAAGATTGGTGGCAAATGGATGAAAACAGGAAGTTGAAACAAAAATAAGAGCACTAGACAGGAAATAAAACAAAATACAAGAAACTAATAATAACTGACTGTATGCTATGTTCCTTTTCTAAAGCCATTAAAATGTAACTGTTGCTGTTTTGCAGCAATGAAACAAAACTCAACTCCATTATCTACCAAGAAAACCATAGACTTTTAATTTTCCTATCTCATTTTGTGGTACAATGCTTGTTTGGCTACTACAGGGTTGGTAATTCCGAAAACTTGTGGTACTGATCAATCCAATACCAAGTAAATACAGGCCCAGTATTGCCGATACTTACCTGGCGAGATATATTTTTCAAGATCACTGGTGATTTTGTGATTTTGCTTTTAATTTTTTTTTATCACGATTATGATCAGGATAAAACACAGGACAAAAATTTTGGGCAAACAAATAATATATATTTTTTTATCAACAATCTTATATGTGAATCATTTACAAATCTATAAATATTGGATACTGTAACAATATCAACAAAATAATGCAATTATTATTTCTTATTTTGTACTGGTATTATTGTTTGAAGTCAGCACGGTTAGTGCATGTGCCTCACAATACGAAGGACCTGAGTTGTCCTTGGTTCAATCCTGGGCTCGGGATCTTTCTGTGTGGAGTTTGCATGTTCTCCCCGTGACTGCGTGGGTTCCCTCCGGGTACTCCGGCTTCCTCCCACCTCCAAAGACATGCACCTGGGGATAGGCCCTTCCCACCTCCAAAGACATGCACCTGGGGATAGGCCCCTCCCACCTCCAAAGACATGCACCTGGGGATAGGCCCTTCCCACCTCCAAAGACATGCACCTGGGGATAGGTTGATTGACAACACCAAATCGTTACTAGTGTGTGAATGTGAGTGTGAATGTTGTCTGTCTATCTGTGTTGGCCCTGTGATGAGGTGGGGACTTGTCCAGGGCGTACCCCGCGTTCCACCCGAATGCAGCTGAGATAGGCTCCAGAAATCCCCTGCGACTCCAAACGGGACAAGCGGTAGGAAATGGATGGATTATTGTTTGAGTAAAATAATGAAACAAACGCAACAACTTCTACTGGCCCACACAGCCATCCTTTCTCCAATAACTTATATTCTCGAAGTTTGTAAACACTATACCACTTTACCAATTTTAACAATTTAACAATAACGACAAGCCCAAAAAAGAAATTTCTGAAAAAAAAACATAGAAGAAAACTGAAAGATATAAATCTCAGTACACTGGTATCGATCTGGTACTGATACTACCCCTTGTAATGATACTATCGATATTTAAATCAATTCGCTTACCCCATTGTCTGTGTTGTCTTGCATCATTTAAGTTTTACAATTTTAATTTTGTTATCAATTTCATTCATTTCAACGTGGCATGTGGAATGCATCATTTAAAGAGAAACAAATGGCGCTGTAATATCATCGTTGTTCAAAAGAAACCACATGTCGTCCCGGGTGGTGTGTTTCTGAAATGCATTTGTAATTAGCATGGCAATTTATGATACTATTGGCAACTGTTTTTCTGTCACCGAATGAACTTAATGACATTACTGATTGAAGGCTTTTGTTGTGAGCGCAAAGCGTAGTCAGTCAGAAAGTGCAGGACTTCTTCAAGAACCCCACGAACACCAAACGAATATGGCAGGGCATGAATGTAATCACGGACTATAAAGCTAACCCCCGTCCCTGTGACAACCGCATCAGCTTTCTGAACGACCTCAACAAGCACTTTGCGAGGTTTGAGGCAGTTAACACCACTCTGGTTAGGAAATCCATACCCTGCCCCGATGAGCAGCCGCTCAACCTGGACACAGCGGATGTCCTGAAAACCCTAAAGCGAGGGAACCCCCGGAAAGTAGCGGGACCAGATGACATTCGGGGTGCGTAAGGGATGTACAGACCAGCTGGCTGGGGTTCTCACAGACATCTTCAACACCTTGCTGACCCAGGCTGTGGTACCATCATGTTTTAAGATGGCCACAATCATCCCAGTGCCTAAAAACCCCACAATCTCCTCCCTCGGTGATTATCGCCTTGTGGCACATAATAAAGTGCTTCGAGAGGCTGGTAAAGGAACACATCGTCTCCAGACTTCCCGCCACATTCGGCCCATTCCAGTTTGCTCATCGCCCTAAACGCTACACAGAGGACACCATCTCCTCTGCACTCCACCTGAGCTTAAAACAATCTGGAAGGAAAGGACACACGTGCAGATGTTATTTCTGGACTTCAACTCGGCGTTCAACACCATCATTCCACAGCACTTGGTTAGCAAACGGGTCCCCTTTGGATTCAGTACCCCAATATGCAACTGTTTGCTTGACTTCCTCACAGACATACCTCAGTCTGTGAGAGTGGGCAACAACACCTCCACTCCCTGAACACCAGCTCCCCCTAGGGCTGCGTCCCGAGTCCGCTGTTGTTCACGTTGATGACCCATGACTGCTGCGCCAGGTCCACTACTAACCACATTGTGAAGTAAGCGGACGACACATCAGTAGTGGGCCTCATCCGCGACAACTACGACATGGACTACAGGGAGGAGGTGAAACGTCTAGTTGACTGGTGCAGAACCAACAACCTGGTCCTGAACGTCGACAAGACCATGGAGATCACCGTCTACTTCAGGAGGCACCAGTCCAGCCACACTCCACTCCTTGTCAACGGCATAGCAGTGGAGATCGTAAGCAGCACCAAGTTCCTGGGGTGCAGATAACTGACAGTATGACCTGGTCCCTACACACCGGAGCTCTTGTAAAAAGAGCCCAGCAGCGCATGCGCTTTTTGTGTTGGATGAAAAGAGAAAATTCTACAGAGGCACTATAGAGAGCCAACTGACCAACTGCCTCTCTGTCTGGACTGGGGCCTGCAGTGCCTCAGACTGGAAGTCTCTGCAGAGAGTAGTGAGGATGGCAGAAAAGATCTTTAGCTTCCCCCTATCCGGGAAAACCCAAAAAGCCGCTGCCTGACCAGGGCACAGAAAATCTGTAGAAACTCCTCCCACCCCCACCAAGGACTGTTTTCACTGCTGGACTCTAGAAAGAGGTTCCGCAGCCTCCAGAGCAGAACCTCCAGGTTCTGTGACTGCTTCTTACCACACACCATAACACTCTTGGACGCATCAAAAAAATCCCCTCAATTCCCCCCAAAAAACGGATTAACTTGCTGGAATATAAAGACAATATAACACATCCATTAACGTGGACGCATGTGCAAAAATGCAAAATATTTATCTGTACAGTAATCTATTTATTGATATCTGCACCTTATTGTTCTTTTATCCTGCACTACCATGAGCTAATGCAACAAAATTTCGATCTTATCTGTACTGTAAAGTTCAAATTTGAATGACAATAAAAAAGGAAGTGTAGTCTAAATAAATCATTGTTTTGATCACAATGAGAACAAAGAAACGTCAGTTATTTTAAATCAATTCACATTGGCTGGTGCTATTTATGGAACGGTAGAAATAGAAGCACTGTAATTTTCTTAGCTTTGTTTTGAGTTGAATACACAAGCATAGTAAGGGAAGCCATTCACGATCGTGAAAAGGAAGGTATAATAGTCATTTGGGTGTTTATGTCAACACTTCCTTCTACTGTCTAACTGTCATCAACACAAGCAGTTGTCAACATAACCGGAATCCAAACTAAGCGAGCATTAGGCCTAGAGACTCAGGTCAGAGACCTGCACATATTTATTTGAGTTATTGTGTTATATTTTATACTATTTGTTGTATGTTGTGACCACACTGCCAATAAAGCTTACATACATATACAAATCTTTTATTTCCGGTAGCTAAAAATCTAAATAAAATACTGTAGGTGCATTTTGTTAGTTGCTATTCATATTGCCATGCTTTTAGTCTGAAGTTTACTTTGCACTGAACAGGAAGTTTTGATATAATGTAATGATGGGGACGGTGTGGTGAAGTTGGGTGAGTGGCCGTGCCAGCAATCTGAGGGTTACTGGTTCAATCCCCACCTTCTACCATCCTAGTCACGTCCGTTGTGTCCTTGAACAATCAATCAATCAATCAATGTTTACTTATATAGCCCTAAATCACTAGTGTCTCAAAGGGCTGCACAAACCACTACGACATCCTTGGTAGGCCCACATGAGGGCAAGGAAAAATTCACTCCCAGTGGGACGTCGGTGACAATGATGACTATGAGAACCTTGGAGAGGAGGAAAGCAATGGATGTCGAGCGGGTCTAACATGATACTGTGAAAGTTCAATCCATAATGGATCCAACACAGTCGCAAGAGTCCAGTCCAAAGCGGATCCAACACAGCAGCGAGAGTCCCGTTCACAGCGGAGCCAGCAGGAAAACATCCCAAGCGGAGGCGGATCAGCAGCGCATAGATGTCCCCAGCCGATACACAGGCGAGCAGTACATGGCCACCGGATCGGACCGGACCCCCTCCACAAGGGAGAGTGGGACATAGGAGAAAAAGAAAAGAAACGGCAGATCAACTGGTCTAAAAAGGGAGTCTATTTAAAGGCTAGAGTATACAAATGAGTTTTAAGGTGAGACTTAAATGCTTCTACCGAGGTGGCATCTCAAACTTTTACCGGGAGGGCATTCCAGTGTACTGGAGCCCGAAATGAAAACGCTCTATAGCCCAACGACTTTTTTTGGGCTTTGGGAATCACTAATAAGCCGGAGTCCTTTGAACGCAGATTTCTTGCCGGGACATATGGTACAATACAATCGGCAAGATAGGATGGAGCTAGACCGTGTCGTATTTTATACGTAAGTAGTAAAACCTTAAAGTCACATCTTAAGTGCACAGGAAGCCAGTGCAGGTGAGCCAGTACAGGCGTAATGTGATCAGACTTTCTTGTTCTTGTCAAAAGTCTAGCAGCCGCATTTTGTACCAACTGTAATCTTTTAATGCTAGACATGGGGAGACCCGAAAATAATACGTTACAGTAATCGAGACGAGACGTAACAAACGCATGAATAATGATCTCAGCGTCTTTAGTGGACAGAATGGAGCGAATTTTAGCGATATTACGGAGCTGAAAGAAGGCCGTTTTAGTAACGCTTTTAATGTGTGACTCAAAGGAGAGAATTGGGTCGAAGATAATACCCAGATTCTTTACTGTGTCGCCTTGTTTAATTGTTTGGTTGTCAAATGTTAGAGTTGTATCATTAAATAGAGGTCGGTGTCTAGCAGGACTGATAATCAGCATTTCCGTTTTTTTGACGTTGTGTTGCAAAAAGTTAGCGGACATCCATTGTTTAATTTCATTAAGACACGCCTCCAGCTGACTACAATCCGGCGTGTTGGTCAGCTTTAGGGGCATGTAGAGTTGGGTGTCATCAGCATAACAGTGAAAGCTAATACCGTATTTGCGTATGATGTCACCTAGCGGCAGCATGTAGATGCTGAAGAGTGCAGGGCCAAGGACCGAACCCTGAGGAACTCCACACGTTACCTTAACGTAGTCCGAGGTCACATTGTTATGGGAGACGCACTGCATCCTATCAGTAAGATAAGAGTTAAACCAAGACAGGGCTAAGTCTCACATACCAATTCGTGTTTTGATACGTTCTAATAAAATATTATGATCGACGGTATCGAAAGCAGCGCTAAGATCGAGGAGCAGCAACATAGATGACGCATCAGAATCCATCGTTAGCAATAGATCATTAGTCATTTTTGCGAGGGCTGTCTCCGTGGAGTGATTTGCCCTGAAACCGGATTGAAAGGTTTCACATAGATTGTTAGACGCTAAGTGTTCATTTAACTGCTCCGCAACAATTTTTTCGAGGATTTTTGAAATAAAGGGAAGGTGAGACACCGGTCGGTAGTTTACCATGAGGTCAGGATCGAGGTTAGGTCTTTTAAGAAGAGGATGAATAACCGCTTTTTTGAATGCTAGGGGAACAGTGCCCGAGGAAAGTGATAAGTTTATAATATTTACCACTGATGGACCTAATAATACAAAGAGCTCCTTGATCAGTTTCCCAGGAAGTGGGTCAAGTAAACATGTTGTTTGTTTTATTCCATTTACACGTTGTAACAATTCCTCTAATGTTATTTCCTCAAAACAAGAGAAACTATTTTGGAGGGCAGTATCCGCCATATATACAATCGTGTCAGTGTTAATAGAACCCAGTTGTAGCTGGGACGCATTGTCTTTAATCTCCTTTCTAATGACTTCAATTTTCTTACTAAAGAATTGCATAAAGTCATCAGCTGAGTGGGTGGAGCTACTGGAAGGAGTCCCTTGTTGGGTTAGCGATGCTACCGTACTAAACAAAAATTTAGGATCGTTTTTATTACGGTGGATGAGATTTGAGTAATATTTTGCTTTAGCTAAGGTAAGCATGCGTTTATAAGTTATTAAACCATCACTCCATGCACCTCAAGTTTAGTCGTGCGCCATTTGCGTTCCAGCTTTCTACATAATATTTTCTGAGCTCTAGTTTCTTCTATAAACCACGGGGTACGCTTTTTTGGAGCCTTTTTTAACTTTAGCGGTGCTTTGTTATCAATGGTTTCGCGCAGGACGTCGTTAAAGTTGTTAGTGAGGTTATCAATAGAGCCCACATAATTTGGGAATGGTGCCATTACCGAGGGCAGTAGGTCAGCAAGAGTTGTCGTTGTGGCCGTATTAATGTTGCGGCTGCTATAGCAGTTATTATTATTATTAGTTTGCCGAACATGCATCTGAACCTCGGATTTTATAAGGTAATGATCGGACAACACTTTAGTATACGGGAGTATCGTAACTTTGGAAATGGTGATACCCCTGACAAGCACTAGGTCTATCGTATTACCGTTGCGATGCGTGGGTTCATTTATTATTTGTGTGAGACCACAGCTATCAATTATAGTCTGAAGCGCTACGCACGGTGGGTCCGATGGGGTATTCATATGGATATTAAAGTCCCCCATTATGATTATATTATCGGCGTGTGTCACTAGATCAGCAACGAACTCTGAGAATTCATTGATAAAGTCCGAATAGGGCCCTGGGGGGCGGTAGATAACAGCCAGGTGTAGAGGCAGCGGTGTGACAGACCTCATAGTAAGCACCTCAAACGATTTATATTTATTATTTATGTTAGGACTAAGGTTAAAGTTTTCGTTGTATATTAGTGCGACCCCCCCACCCCTTTTAAGAGGACGGGCAATATGCGCATGTGTAAAGTTAGGAGGACATGTCTCGTTTAGCGCAAAAAAGTCGTTTGGTTTAAGCCAGGTTTCTCTGAGACCGATGACGTTAAGATTGTTGTCTCTGATGATATCATTAACTAACAACGTTTTGGGAGACAATGATCTTATGTTTAAAACACCTATATTATAGGTAGTGGGCTGTTTTAGGGAATTTTTGATCAAATTATCCGTAGTAGCAATATTAATAATGTTGTGTTTATTATGCCCAGTGCATTTAGTATAATTACGACCATATCTAGGAATTGATACGACGAGAATTTTCCGATTGTTTGTTTGTTGCTTTGATAAACTGCACGCATCATAGTTAGCCACCTCAGTAACGGGAATTTTCCGATTGTTTGTTTGTTGCTTTAATAAACTGCACGCATCATAGTTAGCCACCTCAGTAAAACACATGTCCAACTCTGAAACACCCAAAGCAGTAAAAACTTGTTCTAATTTAACTGACTCCTTACCCAGACCAGTAGTCTCGCATCTTCCATTTAAATCCGGCTTCAGGATGGAGGGAAGTGGTGTTCTGTGGGGATTAGCCTTCTGCTTTGTTTTTAGCCTCGCTCGGCATCCGCGTTTCCGATCACACCGCTGGCGTCTGCTCCGTAGACGGCCCCCGCTGCTACTATACTCCCCCGCTTCACAGGCCGCTGGATGTAGCCGTCGTAGTATTCCCGTGCTAGTTAGCACGTCTAGCAAGCACGCGTCTATCAGTCCAAAACGGCCCGATATGTCCACATCCAAAAGTGTCTGGTGGTCGTACGTGATCACGGTGTGACCACGATGTGAGCCAGCCATAAAGTTTGTAAAAGACACTTCACCCTTGCTCCTGATGGGTCCTGGTTAGCGCCTTGCATGGTAGCTCCCACCATCAGTGTGTGAATGTGTGTGTGAATGGGTGAATGTGGAAGTAGTGACAAAAAACTTTGGGTTCCTTAAAAAGGGGTAGAAAGGCGCTATACAAGTACAACCAGGTACCATTTAAAGGCCTACTGAAATGAGATTTTCTTATTTAAACGGGGATAGCAGGTCCATTCTATGTGTCATACTTAATCATTTCGCAATATTGCCATATTTTTGCTGAAAGGATTTAGTAGAGAACATCCACGATAAAGTTTGCCACTTTTGGTCGCTAATAGAAAAGCCCTGCCTGTTTTGGAAGTATGCGCGCGTGACGTCACTGGTTGCAGAGCTCCACACATAAGAGCAATTCAGACCGAGAAAGCGACAATTTCCCCATTAATTTGAGCGAGGATGAAAGATTTGTGAATTAGGATATTGATAGTGAAGGACTAGAAAAAAATCAATAAATAAAATAAAAGCGACGGCTCCGGGCGACAGCAGTGTGAACGTTTCAGATGTAATCAGACACATTTACTAGGATAACTCTGGAATATCCCTTATCTGCTTATTGTTTTAATAGTGTTTTAGTGAGATTATAAAGATTGTAAAAGATTGTAAAGACATACTTTGAGGTCGGATGGCTGCGGTGAACACGAAGTGTCTCAGAGAGAAGCCGAGGAGCCAAACTCACAGCTGCCGCTGCCGCTGCTGCAGGACGACGAATTATCCAATGATTTCTCCGGTAAGACATATATCACCATTTCCCCATCCAAAAACATGCTGTTTGACGTAGAGAAAACCCGTTTGCTTGACCGCTCTGTGTTAAAGCTTCACAACAAACAAAGAAACATTGGATGTGTCTCGGTGCTAAAGACAGCTGCAATCCACCGCTTTCCACCAACAGCATTGTTTTCTATAGTCTCTATTAATAAATGAACAAATTGCATAAGATTCAGCAACACAGATGTCCAAAATACTGTGTAATTATGCGGTTAAAGCAGACGACTTTTAGCCGCGAGTGGTGCTGAGCTAATATTTCCTGACAGTCAGTGACGTCACGCGTACGCGTCATCATTCCGTGACGTTTTCAAAAAGAAACTCGCAGGAAATTTAAAATTACAATTTAGTATACTAAAGAGGCCGTATTGGCATGTGTTGCAATGTTAATATTTCATCATTGATATATAAACTATCAGACTGCGTGGTCGGTAGTAGTGGGTTTCAGTAGGCCTTTAAATTACGATTTAATTAGACCAGGGGTTTCAAACTCAATTTACCTGGGGGCCACTGGGTGAGGCTGGGCGCAAGAAAAGATTTATTTAAAAAAATGTTGCCTACTCCTCAGCATGTTTAGTTGTATAATGAGGTTTCAAATTGTATCCCTTGTGCACCGCAACTTTTTTTGTGCAAATAAGACACGTCGGGGTGCCCCTGTGCTCAGCAAAGAAATATTGCATCTCCCACTTTTCCTGGAATTGTCTTTGCTCATCACTAACCTTGCTCTTCACTGCAGGCTTTGGAAAAGACACGTTTGGGATTGTGGAATATAGTATTTAGCTGACGCATGGAGAATAATGTTATTTCCGCAATGTGTGGTTCTTCTTTTCCTCCCTACAGCAACACGGCGGTCGGCGTATAATAGCCGGGAAAGTACCGGGATAGCAAGCGCAAAAAAGTGACGGCTCCCTGAGTGTTATATAGAAATATATGTAGTGTTCATCGTGTGAGGCAATGCAAATTAAACAATAAAATAAACAAATAATGGTTTGAATTGGTTTAAGTTACCGGGTACTGTTTCTACTTATGGACAGGTGTCACGGTGTGACTGCAGCCAGGCACGTAAGAAAACCCTTGTCTCCATGACAACGTATCTTTCGCTTTCACTCATTTGCCGCTTTTCCACTAACGCAGGGGTAGGCAACCCAAAACGTTGGAAGAGCCATTTTGGACCCAAATAACACAACGCTGTCAAGCGCCATTCATATAAAACTTGCAGGCCGCACTAAAATTGAACTTTCATATTAAGGTAGGAGCCGCAAAATAACGTCTCGTGTCTGACACCCTTGAAGTAGACAGTAGTCATGTTGCTGTTGACGTTTCACGCTGCTTAGCGATGATGATGAAGTCAACAATATCGCAACACATGTCAGCATAAGTGGTTGTTGACATAACCAGGATCCAAACCAAAGCTACAGTAACATTAGGCCTACTTCTGACTTTTGTCAGAGTCATAAGGACAATGGGTGCAATTAAAGGATCTTTGAATGTACACTGCATGGTTTTCCTTAATTGGGGCATATATTTATTTGAATTATTGTGATTTTAAATTATATTTTATACTCTTATCTATTTTTGTTGCATGTTCTAACTACACTGAAAATATAGCTTACATCGATGCACAAATCGTTCTTCCGGTAGCTGACAATCTAAATAAAAATACTGTGAATGCATTTTGTTAGTTGTTATGGTACTGTACAATCCCGGTTTATATAACCATGTGTGGAGAGACGGGGCCGACGAGCCGACAGCGGGATAGGACAGACAGCGGTCCTACCCGAGATGGCGGCCAGGAGGCGGAGCATGCGGCGGAGAGGAGAGGCGGGGCGCACTCGGAGCGACGCTGCAGCAAACCAAGCCAGGTGCGTAAACAACACACCTGTTCTCAATTTCTGCATCTTCTGCTGCAGTATAAAAGGGGAGAAGGAGGAACAATCACGGCAGATAACGAAGATCACAAACACGACGAGAGCGACCCAGAGCGAGATGAGCCCCTGTGGAAGACGCAGCTACCGGCCACCGAAAGACGCGCCGCGACGAGCAGGAAGAGCCGGCGCGTTAGAAATTTGCGCGACCGACTGGCAAGAAGACATGTTTATTTAAACAATAAACCAGAGTCAAACCTGCTATAATGCGTCTTGCATCGAATGTCACTGCAACCCACATGATGGCTGGAGAACTATCACGCCATGCTTTTAGTTTAAAGCTTACTTTGCACTGAACAGGAGGTTTTAATGCTGTATAATTAGACAGTAGTTAGGTTGCTGTTGTCATTTCACTCTGGTTAGCGATAATGATGATAATGATCATTTTCATAGAAAATTTTGTATTGACAAAAGCGGCCGTATATGTTGACAGCAGCTTAAGCTAGAACTTTTTGAGTGGCAATATGAACACCAGGGCTTGACACATTTTTCGACATAGACATGTTGTGGACATAAGCAGGTTCCGCGGTATCAGATAAACCGTTTTGTAAATAGAAAGAGGAAGTAATATTTCCATCATTGCCATTCAGTCTCTTTCAAATCTGTCATCAAAGAGATAAATCCTCTTTGTTGCTTCGGCCAATGACACGCAGTGACGTCAAATAGCCACACAGCACGCTATCCAATCGAAAATACTCCTACTTTCCACTAGGGTAACACCCACGGTCCTAAGTCTTCTTGCATCACCTCAGTGTGATTTCGCTGGATGTGGTTGTCATGGAGACAAAGAGTCCACTAGAGGTACTGTTACCATGGAAATTCCTTCAGCCAGCCTGTTGAGTACCAGGATCCGCACGAGGCAAGGGTTGTGTTACCTGGCATAAGATCAGCAGAAAACGGATCATACAAAGGTAGAGTGCAAATTAAGTGCATAAATAATTAATACCCTTCATTAAATGAAAAGAACAAAACTGTTGGACAATAATCCCCAGCACACAGTTTACAATATGGTGATACCGTCAAAATGTTGATCAAAATGTGTATGTGCTACTATTCATATTTTCTTTTTCCATACCAGGTTTGCTCTACTGGAACATTTGGTCGGATTAATTGATTAATTTGACTGCTTATGCTGCAGCTTTTTAAGGGCAGACAGACAGTCTCTGCTGATTCCATCTTACAGTCTCTTATAATGCACTTGCTGTGCAGAGGACTAATTGTTACATGCAAAGTACTACCGTGCATTCTCTGCTACATCAGCATGGAACAATACAACATGTCTGCATCTGTCTGACCCAGCAGATCGGATTACGCGCCTCTTGAGGTTTATCGGTCTTCTGTAGCGGCCTTTATTGATCAAGCTCTCATATCCTGAGCCAATTGTTAAAACGAGAGCTGGAATCAATGAATACTATCGTGACATAAAGGATCTAATCGAATGGATCCAATGTTAATATATATCTGAATACAATATGTTCCCACTGGTTTTCTGAAACTTTTACTGTAATAACCTCCCCACACGTTACAACATTTTTAAGTTTTTCACTACAAACCACCAAACAAATATGTCATAAAAAAAAGTTTATTCACACAGGTTATTCGTGTACCTGGTCCTCCGATGGAAGAGCGTTTAGTTATTCTGCTTGACGTGAAACGTCGTTGGCAGTAATACAAACCCCGTTTCCATATGAGTCGGGAAATTGTGTTAGATGTAAATATAAACGGAATACAATGATTTGCAAATAATTTTCAACCCTTATTCAGTTGAATATGCTACAGCAGGAGTAGGGAACCTATGGCTCGAAAGCCAGATGTGGCTCTCTTGATGACTGAATCTGGCTCTCAGATAAATCTTAGTTGACATTGCTTATTAGGGTGAGTAATGAATAATTCTGCTGGTAATCACAGTGTCAAAAATAACGTTCAAAATATAAAACATTCTCATGCATTTTAATCCATCCATCCGGTTTCTACCGCACCTGTTCAAGAAGTCGCATTAATGGTAAGAAGTTTTTTATTTATTGTTGGTTAGCTTCAGAATAACAATGTTATCAAAAAGAATAAGAGACTTATTATACTCTAAAAATGTTGGTCTTACTTAAAAATGCACGCATTTAGTTGTATTCAGTCTTAAAAAGGTTTTTATATGGCTCTCATGGAAATACTTTTAAAAATATTTGGCTTGTATGGCTCTCTCAGCCAAAAAGGTTCCCGACCCCTGTGCTACAGAGACAACATACCGGTATTTGATGTTAAAACTGACAAACTTTTTTTTTTGTGCAAATAATCATTAACTTTAGAATTTGATGCCAGCAACACGTGACAAAGAAGTTGGGAAAGGTGGCAATAAATACTGATAAAGTAGAGGAATGCTCATCCAACACTTATTTGGAACATCCCACAGGTGTGCAGGCTAATTGGGAACAGGTGGGTGACATGGTTGGGTATAAAAACGTTTACTGAGTGTTGTTAAAAGAAAAGGTGATGTAACACAGTGGTGAACATGCCCTTTCCTAACTACTTTGGCACGTGTTGCAGCCATGAAATTCTAAGTTAATTATTATTTGCACAAAAAAAAAAAAAGTTTATGAATTTGAACATCAAATATCTTGTCTTTGTAGTGCATTCAATTGAATATGGGTTGAAAAGGATTTGCAAATCATTGTATTCCATTTATATTTACATCTAACACAATTTCCCAATTCATATAGAAACAGGGTTTGTATGTTGTTTAAATGTGCTATACAAATAAAGTGGATTGGATTGGTTGGTTTTTGTGTTTTATTTTATGTCTTTTGTGTATCCGTCTAATGGGCTCTCTAGCCCACAGAGGGAATTGAAATTTCATCCGGTACGAGCTGGTGTGGGATCATTCGTGGGATCCTTGTGAACATACAAAGGTCACATTCAAACATTTATTTTCTTTCAACATTGGAGGCTCATACTGTTCTTACAGTACATATTGAACAGTTTATTTATGGCTGCTACTGTACAAGCAGGCTTTTGAAGCACATACTTCCCAGAGGACATTAGAAATATATTCCTGCTTTGTATTTATTTTCAGAAATAATGTGCAGGAGTGATTCTGCTTTAGTTTTCTCCTTTGTCTGTGCCTTCAATACTAGTACCCCACTGGGTGCACTTTCAGATAACAATAAAAGGACTACATGAAATATTTTTGGAATTTTCTGCTATTTTGATCATAGTTCTTCTTTTAAAAAAATAAAAAAGCAGATTAAAGCTGCCAGCTCATCAGAATTAGGAAAATGTTTTGACTTAATGGACACATTGGGCAACATATACAAAACCCGTTTCCATTTGAGTTGGGAAATTGTGCTAGAGGTAAATATAAACAGAATACACTATTTGCAAATCCTTTTCAACCCATATTTAGTTGAATGCACTACAAAGACAAGATAATGTATTTGATGTTCAAACTCATAAACTTTATTTTTTTTTTTTGCAAATAAAAATTACTTGGAATTTCATGGCTGCAACACGTGCCAAAGTAATTGGGAAAGGGCATGTTCACCACTGAGTTACATCACCTTTTCTTTTAACAACACTCAATAAATGTTTGGGAACTGACAAAACTAATTGTTGAAGCTTTGAAAGTGGAATTCTTTCCCATTCTTGTTTTATGTAAAGCTTCAGTTGTTCAACAGTCCGGGGTCTCCGCTGTCCTATTTTACGCTTCATAATGCGCCACACATTTTCGATGGGAGACAGGTCTGGACTTGCAGGGATGCCAGGAAAGGACCCGCACTCTTTTTTTATGAAGCTACGCTGTTGAAACACGGGCTGAATGGGGCTTGGCATTGTCTTGCTGAAATAAGCAGGGGAGTCCATGAAAAAGATGGCGCTTAGATGGCAGCATGTGTTGTTCCAAAACCTGTATGTACCTTTCAGCATTAATGGTGCCTTCACAGATGTGTAAGTTACCCATGCCTTGGGCACTAATGCACCTCCATACCATCACAGATGCTGGCTTTTGAACTTTGCGTCAATCACAGTCTGGATGGTTCGCTTCCCCCTTGGTCCGGATGACACAATGTCGAATATTTCCATAAAAAATTTGAGATGTGGACTTGTCAGACCACAGAACACTTTTCCACTTTGCATCAATCCATCTTAGATGATCTCGGGCTCAGAGAAGCCTGCGGCGTTTCTGGATGTTGTTGATAAATGGCTTTCGCTTTGCATAGTAGAGCTTTAACTTGCACTTACAGATGTAGCGACAAACTGTATTTAGTGACAATGGTTTTCTGAAGTGTTCCTGAGCTCATATGGTGATATCCGTTAGAGATTTATGTCGGTTTTTGATACAGTGCCGTCTGAGGGATCGAAGGTCACGGGCATTCAATCTTGGTTTCCGGCCATGCCGCTTAAATGGAGTGATTTCTCCAGATTCTCTGAACCTTTTGATGATATTATGGACCGTAGTTGTTGAAATCCCTTAATTTCTTGCAATTGCACTTTGAGAAACGTTGTTCTTAAACTGTTTGACTATTCGCTCACGCAGTTGTGGACAAAGGGGTGTACCTCGCCCCATCCTTTTTTGTGAAAGACTGAGCATTTTTTGGGAAGCTGTTTTTATACCCAATCATGGCACCCACCTGTTCCCAGTTAGCCTGCACACCTGTGGGATGTTCCAAATAAGTGTTTGATGAGCATTCCTCAACTTTATCAGTATTTATTGCCACCTTTCCCAACTTCTTTGTCACGTGTTGCTGGCATCAAATTCTAAAGTTAATGATTATTTGCAAACAAAAATAAAGTTTCTCAGTTTGAACATCGCATATGTTGTCTTTGTAGCATATTCAACTGAATATGGGTTGAAAAAGATTTGCAAATCATTGTATTCCGTTTATATTTACATCCAACACAATTGCCCAACTCATATGGAAAGGGGGTTTGTAAATACAGACCATTTATCATGATATTCAAGTCAAACTTTAGGAAGTGGGAACGGGCAACAAATGCTATGTATATGGTGCTCAAGGTAACTTGAATTAATCCTCTTAAATTGTATTCATTTAATATGCAATCAGACGAATGGGCTGGACAATATACTTAATAAATTATTATAATATTTCAATTTCACAGTTAGTTCTATACAGGCACCAATTTGGTGTAATGGCCCATGTAACCTGCGATGACGTGGCGACTTGTCCAGGGTTTACAACGCCTTCCGCCCGAATGCAGCTGAGATAGGCTCCAGCACCCCCCGCAAACCCAAAAAGGGACAAGCGGTAGAAAAAGGATGGATGGATGGATGGCCGATGTAACGTCACACAACTTTGACAGTGATTGTTAATATTTTAGAAAAAACATCAGAAATGATTGTAGCTGAGATAGGCGCCAGCGCCCCCCGCAACCCCAAAAGGGAATAAGCGGTAGAAAATTGATGGATGGACATCAGAAATGTCTTCTATTTGGTCCATGGTATATCTCCCGTACTTCTCCTTTTACTCAAAATGTTTTAAAGGTACATATATTGCACAGAGACAAAAAGAATAATCAAAATAAATCAAATATAGAAGTTATAATTATTAATAAAAAAAACAAGTAAGCGACCCCAAACATTACCCTGCAAAAAAAAACCCTGACAAAATAATCAGATAAAACAGACTACATTTTAGGAAAAAATACTAGAAACTGTCATGATCCCTGGACCGGATCATGTTTTTGTATTTTCTGTTAGTTTTGGACTCCTTTAGTTCCTGTTTGTGACATCTGAGTTTGGTTTGGTTGCCATGGCTACTTATTGTTTTCACCTGCCTCTCGTGTCCGGGACACTCACCTGTCTCTAATCAGTGGCATTATTGAAGCCTGTCTCTGCCAGTCAGTCAGCCTCATGGCGTCATTGTTCGCTTCATGCCGTGTCCAAGTCCGTTTTGTTTGTTCATGCCACAGCTCGTGAGTGTTCCATGTCTGTTGTCCGTGCTAATTGTTTGCTTTTACGTTTCCTGCGCTAAGTTTTTGTTTTTTAGCTTCTCGTGCGAAAATCACGCTTTCCTTTTGTTGTTTGCCTATTATTTTGTAGTTGGATGATTTTTTGGATAAATAAATCATCTCCTACCTCACGCTGTCGTCCGCGGTTGTCCGTTCTGCATTCTTTGGAGAACGACCCCGCATAAAGATGCGACCCAGTTGTGACAAAAACTAGTGAAATGATCTGTCTATGCAGCTCGTTAATTTTACTTGATGAGACATCTTACATTAGGATTAACATACAGTATCTAGGGCAGTACAGTGGAACAGGGGTTAGGGCGTCTGCCTCACAATACGCAGGTCCTGAGTAGTCCTGGGTTCAATCCCGGGCTCGGGATCTTTCTGTGTGGAGTTTGCATGTTCTCCCCGTGACTGCGTGGGTTCCCTCCAGGTACTCCGGCTTCCTCCCATCTCCAAAGACATGCACCTGGGGATAAGTTGATTGGCAACACTGAATTGGCCCTAGTGCAGACTGTCAGGTTCAAACACTGATGACATCTGATAATCAGACAAGAAGCAAGTAAACATGCAGAGACAGAGTTCAATTTAGCTCTTGAGGAGACACGTATTTCGGGCTGTATTCTAGTTACAGATCCAAACTACGTTCTAAAAATCTAGCCCTCGTGCCTCCTCTATTTATTAGGAAAGTCCCTTTTCCATTACTGCTGCTGAGGAAAGGGGGTACACTCGACAACTAAGACACAATACATGATTATACAAAAATGCAAATATGTTTACGCTTGGTGCTATCGCCCAGTCTCTGCTTTGTCTGGTCCCGGTACCCAATGTTCGGCCTTGGTAGTCAGCAGGCCGAGTACTGGTGCTATCACCCAGTCTCTGCTGTGTCTGGTCCCGGAATCCAATGTTCGGCCTTGGCAGTCAGCTAGCAATCGCTTGGATTGCTAGCTCTGCACAAATACAGAAATACCGCTTCCGCACAAATTTACTATACATTATAGTAACGGCCCTAAAGCATAAAGTTATGATGATAATATATACATAATTATTCTAACACAGACCTGGGCAAATGAAAGCCCGGGGGCCACATGCGGCTCGTTAAGCTTTTCAATCTGGCCCACCGGACATTCCCAAATATTTTTTTCAGATCTTTAAGATGGAAAATGTAGCTGCCATTATGATGTTTTCTAATGACCGTAAGTCTTCAACTATACAAAGCATTTCAATGGTTGGAATCTGCGCTTATGGATGATATACCAGTTACTGTGGTAATCTAAGTCACAGCAGCTCAGACAAGGAAGCGTTTCCACAGATGCGGAAGGAGATTTTCACAACAAAGTTCTAAAGCTTAGTGATGTATCAGATGTATCAGATTGTAGGTGGACTGATTTTGTTCCCTTTGTTCATATTTCACTGTTTGTTGAATTTTAGTTGCGTTTCACTTGATTGTAAAATATGTCGATCGAAATGGGGTGTGACATTCATATTTTGTCAATATTCAGTTTTTTATCGTTCATAGAAAAAAAATTAAATTCCTTTTTAAGGCGGTCTGTCATAACGTTTTTAGCATTCAATCAGACATTATTGTAAAGTTTTGTATTAGTGTTCCTAAAAATAGATATACAGGCCCCCAGACACATTTTTTTCTCTAAATGTGGCCCCCGAGTCAAAATAATTGCCCAGGTCTGCCCCAGTGTGTGAGTGTGAATATTGTCTGTCTATCTGTGTTGGCCCTGCGATGAGGTAGAGACTTGTCCAGGGTGTACGCTGCCTTCCGCCCGATTGTGGCTGAGATAGGCTCCAGGGCCCCCCGCGACCCCGAAGGGAATAAGCGGTAGAAAATGGATGGATGGATACAGTATCTAGAAACTATCAGGACTTTTAAGATAGAAACAGGTACCTTGTTCTAAAATCAAGAAATATACGACATGATTTTTAAATCAAGCATCGTTGGGATGTTTTAGAATCTCTAAACAAGGTTTTCCATGTGGGGAAAACCAAAATAGAAATAGTTATTTTCTCAAATTTTAAAATTTTTAAACTAGAATAGACAAAATAGCTCTTAAAAATAGGGACATTTATAGAAATAAAATGTTAAAACTTGGTTAGTTGCAAATAAACACACTAATGTCACAGACTGTTATCTAAGACTCCATTTAATCTCTTTTCTGGTCAATTTGAACTCTCGCTGGGCTATTTTTAGCTCCCTGTAGAGACCTACACACACCCTCTTTGGGATTATACTGACGTAATGTCTGCAGCATCGTGATGAAAGGGAGACATGAAGTAAGCATTACACTCAGGTAGTCAGACATCCATCCCTGCATGCCCATTACTGTGCCAGTCAGCTCACAGCAGACTGATGGACTGATGAGGCAATCTTCCCCATGGACGATCACATTTCCTCACTAACGAAATGTAAAGGTGACTGTGAACTTCGCTTCAGTCCACACGACACAATTTATCCCAATTTTGAGGACCTGTCGTGTTTGTTGACTGATAGGTATAGCATTTCATTTCTGCACCGCCATTTTTACAACTTATGCTCAATACATCGACCACATGACCACTAGTGTCAATCATCCATCCATCCATCTATCTTATTCCGCTTGTCCGAGGTCGGGTCGGAGGGGCAGCAGCCTAAGCAGGAAGGCCCAGACTTCCCTCTCCCCAGCCACTTCTTCCAGCTCTTCCCGGTGAATCCCGAGGCGTTCCCAGGCCAGCCAGGAGACATAGTCTTCCCAACTTGTCCTGGGTCTTCCCCGTGGCCTCCTACCGGTCGGATGTGCCCGAAACACCTCCCTATGAAGGCGTTCAGGTGGCATCCTGACCAGATCCCCGAACCGCCTCATCTGGCTCCTCTCGATGTGGAGGAGCAGCAGCATTACTTTGAGCTCCTCCCGGATGACAGAGCTTCTCACCCTATCTCTAAGTGAGAGCCCTGCACCCGGCGGAGGAAGCTCATTTCGGCCGCTTGTACCCGTGATCTTGTCCTTTCGGTCATAACCCAAAGCTCATGACCATAGGTGAAGATGGGAACGTAGATCGACGGGTAAATTAAGAGCTTTGCCTTCCGGCTCAGCTCTTTCATCACCACAACGGATCGATACAGCATCCGCATTACTGAAGACGCCGCACCGATCCGCCTGTCGATCTCACGATCCACTCTTCCCTCACTCGTGAACAAGACTCCGAGGTACTTGAACTCCGCCACTTGGGGCAGGGTCTCTTCCCTAACCCGGAGCTGGCACTCCACCCTTTTACGGGCGAGAACCATGGACTCGGACTTGGAGGTGCTGATTCTCATCCCGGTCGCTTCACACTTGGCTGCAAACCGATGCAGTGAGATCCTAAGATCCTGGCCAGATGAAGCAATCATCTGCAAAAACCAGAGACCTAATCCTGCAGCCACCAAACCGGAACCCCTCAATGCCTTGACTGCACCTAGAACATCTGTCCATAAAAGTTATGAACAGAATCGGTGACAAAGGGCATCCTTGGCCGAGTCCAACCGTCATTGGAAACGTGTACAAGTTACTGCCGGCAATGCAGACCAAGCTCTGACACTGATCGTACAGAGAGCGGACCGCCACAATCAGACAGTCCAGTGTCAATATTAGATTTTTCTGCAGGATGGCTGTTTGTAATCAGAAATATCAAGTAGAAAGAGCTGTTTGGTGAAACGTGTTGAACAGGGTTCTCAGACACGCGGCCCGCGGGCAAATTGTGGCCAAATGGACGTTATTTTGCGGCCCCCACCTTAATATGAAAGTTTAATGTAAGTGCAGCCCGCAAGTTTTATATGAATGGCGCTTGACAGCATTGTGTTATTTGGGTCCAAAACTGCTCTTCCAACGTTCTGGGTTGCCTACCCCTGAGTTGGTGGAAAAGCGGCGAATGAGTGAAAGCGACAAACGTTGCCATGGATACAAGGGTTTTCTTACGTGCCTTGTCATGGCCAGGGCGTATTGGAATGTGCACTCATCCTTGCGCTCTGCTTTTCAACTCAGGACACGCCCACGGCCGCACACACCCAGGGACGCGCTGTGCGCGTCTCCGCCCTGCAGCAGCCACCAGCTGCAATCATTTACAGGCAATCAGCACACCTGCCTTTATGAAGGAGCTGCCTTCATAAGCCTGCTCAACTTGCCATCAGTCGCCGGAATATAGTCTTTCGTACAGTAAGCGATCATCGGATGCTTTATGCAATCTTACTCTCTTTCTGTTTTCCCCTCCGTGTTTCATTGTCATGTCGTGTCGATCCTATTGCAGACCTCCGTTCCCGTGTTTGACGTTGCTGTGTGTCTCGTCATTTCTCGTCGCCGTTCCCCTGCTTACCGGACTGCCTCTAGGATCTCGACCTCCCGCTTGGACATGGACCTATTTCTCCCCTGGACTTCCTCGTTTCTCGTTCAACACTTGGTAAGACACACTTCAGCTAACCACACACATAGTCTTACACTATACACACTCTTGGATTTTGTCACGTATGCCATTTCCTCAGTTTATTAGTTAGTATTGTTTATATATATATATAAATATATATATATATATATATATACTGAATTATTGAACATTTCCCCCCTCTGGTGTCTGTCATCTCCCCTCTGCAAACCATAACATGCCTGGCTGCGCCGCGACACCGGTCCATCAGTAACAACAGTCCCTGATAACCTGGACCAATTCAAACCATTTTTTGTTTTTTTTTATTGTTTAATTTGCATTGCCTCACACGATGAACACTACATATATTTCTATACGACGCCGGATAACACTCCGAGAGCCGTCACTTTTTGGCGCTCGTTATCCCGGTACTTACTATTGTCCGCCGACCGCAGTGTTGCTGTAGGGAGGAAGAGCGGAGTGACACACATTGCGGAAATAACATTATACTCGGTGCGTGGGCTGAATACAAATATATTCCACAACCACAAAAATGTATTTTTCAAAGCCTGCAGTGAAGAGAAAGTTTAGTGATGAGCAAAGACAATTCCAGGAAAAATGGGGGATGCAATATTTCTTTGTTGAGCACAGGGGCACCCCGACGTGTCTTATTTGCACAGAGAAAGTTGGGGTGCACAAGGAATACAATTTGAAACGTCATTGTACAACTAGACGTGCTGAAGAGTATGCAACATTTTTTTAAGAACTCTTTTCTTGCAGCCTAGCCTCACCCAGACTCTGCATCCAGTGGCCCCCAGGTGAATTGAGTTTGAGAGCCCTGATGTAGAATAAACTGATTGGTGCTCTGCTCAAGGATGTTTGAGCATTAGCATGCAATTAGTGCATTGATGAGCAGTAATGTGCGGTCATGTTGTGTAGTCAGCAGTTGTAGTTTCAGACATTACTATGCTGCCTTACTTCAAGCCACGTCCAATTTGTGTTATCCTTTTTAGGGTTTTCTAGTCTTGGGTCTTTGTGCAGTAATGCTGAGCCAACAGAAAGTGCACACATGACTTACAGGCATCAGTGTCTCTAATCGACACACACACACACACACACACACACACACATACACACAACTACAGTAGACCGTTTTCCATGAAAATCAAATTGATACAAAAAAATATCACATTATATACAAACCTCGTTTCCATATGAGTTGGGAAATTGTGTTAGATGTAAATATAAACGGAATACAATGATTTGCAAATCATTTTCAACCTATATTCAATTGAATTCACTACAAAGACAAGATTTTTCATCTTCAAACTCATTAACTTTATTTTTTATTGCAAATAATCATTTAATGCCAGCAACACGTGACAAAGAAGTTGGAAAATGTGGCGATAAGTACTGATAAAGTTGAGGAATGCTCATCAAACACTTATTTGGAACATCCCACAAGTGTGCAGGCTAATTGGGAACAAGTGGGTGCCATGATTGGGTATGAAAACAGCTTCCCAAAAAAATGCTCAGTCTTTCACAACAAAAGATGGGGCGAGGTACACCCCTTTGTCCACAACTGCATGAGCAAATAGTCAAACAGTTTAAGAACAACGTTTCTCAAAGTGCAATTGCAAGAAATGTAGGCATTTCAACATCTACGGTTCATAATATCATCAAAAGGTTCAGAGAATCTGGACAAATCACTCCACGTAAGCGGCATGGCCCAAAACCAACAGTGAATGACCGTCACCTTCGATCCCTCAGACGGCACTGTATCAAAAACCGACATCGATCTCTACTATGCAAAGCCAAAGCCATTTATCGACAACATCCAGAAACGCTGCGGGCTTCTCTGGGCCCGAGATCATCTAAGATGGACTGATGCAAAGTGTAAAAGTGTTCTGTGGTCTGACGAGTCCACATTTCAAATTGTCTATGAAAATATTTGACATTGTGTCATCCGGACCAAAGGTAAAGCGAACCATCCAAACTGTTATTGACGGAAAGTTCAAAAGCCAGCATCTGTGATGGTATGGGGGTGCATTAGTGCCCAAGGCATGAGTAACTTATACATCTGTGAAGGCACCATTAATGCTGAAATGTACATACAGGTTTTGGAACAACATATGCTGCCATCTAAGCGCCATCTTTTTCATGGGCGCCCCAGCTTATTTCAGCAAGACAATGCCAAGCCACATTCAGCACGTGTTACAACAGCGTGGCTTTGTAAAAAAAAGAGTGCTGGTACTTTCCTGTCCCGCCTGCAGTCCAGACCTGTCTCCCATCAAAAATGTGAACAACCGAAGCTTTACATAAAACAAGAATGGGAAAGAATTACACTTTCAAAGCTTCAACAATTAGTTTCCTCAGTTCCCAAACGTTTATTGAGTGTTGATAAAAGAAAAGATGATGTAACACAGTGGTGAACATGCCCTTTCCCAACTACTTTGGCACGTGTTGCAGCCATGAAATTATAAGTTAATTTTTATTTGCAAAAAAAAAATAAAGTTTATGAGTTTGTAAATCAAATATCTTGTCTTTGTAGTGCATTCAATTGAATACGGGTTGAAAAGGATTTGCAAATCATTGTATTCCGTTTATATTTACATCTAACACAATTTCCCAACTCATATGGAAACAGTGTTTGTACATATTTTGATAATTTTATCGCGATGGTTCGCTCTTATTCTAAATTACATCGCTGATTACCACTCACTGCAGACTTTGAGAGCCAACAAACATAATAAAACATCACTTACTGTACAAGGTCTGCTGTCATTACGATGCCAACTATTAGGATGGTCATACATTCCAATTTAGGTGAGGAACGACCATAATCCTCGAAGAAAGGGGGTGGTTGACCAAGCGTGTCTTTGCGTCTTTACTCATCTCCAGGTCCTAAATGACGGTCAAAGTGTACGGACTTGTCGGAATATGTCCACAGACTTCTTCTGTCCAGGTGAGATGCATGATTTGTGATCTCCAAAAAACTCCCAGGGAGTAAGGGAGCAAGGAAACACCTCGCCAGTCGATTATGTCGAAATTGTACGCAGGCTTCCAATCACAGCGCCGCTATACATAGTTGGTCTGCGTTAGCGCCATAACAATATCAGTAATACTTGGTTCATATTCAAATCACAAAATGTAAATGGGGTATTGCTGGAGATTTTTTAATAGTTATTTATTAGATTTTATGAGCAAAATAGAGAAGCTCTTTGACTCTTTCACTTTTTTTTGCAACTCAAGGCCAAGAAAACGGAAATGCTGTGTAACCACTAATCTTCATGGGGTCCACCACATAAGACCATAACAACATCGAAATAAATTCTAAACGATACATACATACAAAGGATATGCCTATAAAATACTACACATGAACAGTACTACAATCCATCATGTACAAAATACAGAATAAAAGGGAATTAAAAAAACAATATTTAGTGTAATAGCTTTTTAAGCTTGTTTTTAAAATTTCTCCTCCTTTAGTACACAAGGCTGCCTATTCTACTGGAAAGCGGCTCTGTACAACACAGTTTTTTGCAAAGGTGGGACCAAGTCATTGTATTTCAAGTCATAAGTAAGTCTCAAGTATTTGCCCTCAAGTCCCGAGTCAAGTCCTGAGTCAAGTCCATAGTCAAGACTGGAAAGTCTTTAAGTCAAGTCCCTAGTCCTGCATTTTGAGTTTCGAGTCCTTTCAAGCCCTTTTATCCACGGACCAATATATTTACACAGATTGTGTTTGCTTTTAAAACGCTGTATTTATTTGTTCAAACAAGTGCATTTGAAATTGCAGGAAAAAAAATAGTGCTGACATCTCACTTCATGATAGCACTATTAACCAGTCATTTCAAACATTTAACTCATTCCTTTACAGTATAAACACATTTGAAAAAACAAGTGCAACTGTACTTATTTGCACAAAAGTGAACATTGTATTTTCATGGCATATTGCATTGGAACTAGTTCCACTGCAGTTTATATCCTGTTCTTACTTTATCTCATTGATCTCATCTCATACTGTACGTGTGTTGATGTGTGCGTACACATGAAAAACACAACATATACATGAACGTAACTATGAACAGAGTTGTACTTTTAGATGTCGGGGCCCTATGCAATATGTATGCATATTCTTAATATAATATACATTTTAACTGACCTTTATTTGATTATGTTTGTCTTTTTGTAGGTGGCTAAAATAAGCGGTGCTGCTGACCGCCGTCCAAGGTTACGTTACTGTGTGTGATACATTGACTAACCTAATGTTATGTGTAGGTACCTCATGAAACCCTGCTTAAAAAAAAAAAAAAATCACTTGACAAAAAGTATGAATAAGGTAGCGAATTTCAGTGGACACAACAGATTGTTGTGTTTGCAATGACATTACGACATACATAAAAAATACATATGAAATAATCACTGTAAACATTATCATTTAAAGGAAGAATGTAATACAAAATATCAATACAAAGTGTCGAGAGAATAAACTCTCTGCTGCTGCAGCAACAGAGATACAGTCTATAGCTCCCTGAGATATACTGTATAGATATCTAATGTATTCATACATTGTTTATGTAGGATATACGCACGAATATATAATATTTTTTCTTCAACTTAAAAATATCCATACAACAATTTTCTACCGCTTATTCCCTTTGGGATGGCGGGGGGCGCTGGTGCCTATCGTAGCTACAATCGGGCGGAAGGCGGCGTACACGCTGGACAAATCGCCACCTCATCGCAGAACTTGAAAATAGCTGACCGTTTTTTTTCTTACCCCTTTTCTGGGATGATACTCCCAGTTTTGATATTCTATTACTGTTAAGCAAACTATTAATAAGTAAACACGCCAAAACATGTGTCCTTTATCATAGCTACACGTATGACAAAAAAACGCGTGGAAATCAGAGGTATTCAGTGAGGTAAGATGAATTAAATGCGCTGACAGTTCATTGCTCCTGTTAAATGAATTGCACTGAGTGGAGCGGATCACCACTCCAAAATGGAGGCCCGCGTCTCGTCAGCGCCTGTAGGCCAGTAACTCATATTCAAAACTTACTGTTCTTTGTGCAACTTCAAATGTCGAAGTTGGAAGTATGTAATCTTTGAACCGCATGTTTTGCATACTGCAATTAATTTTTTGTTGACCTATTTGTAGTTTAATACCCGATCGAAACTATCTTTGGCATAATTTTTCCTCACAGGCGCCTTGTTTGACAGCTTTTCTTCGTTGGTTGTCCTGCAATTTGATTGGATGAAAGCTGTGGGATGAAAACAACGTGGATCTAATTTGATTGGATGTTGTTCTGACAGGCGGTACACACGCTGACAGACACACACGTACACAATGGAATATACGGAGCGCTCCTGAATAACTTTTTAATCTTTGGGTTTTGGGGAAAGTAGTACGTCTTGTCGAGTCAAAAGGCTCAAGTCCAAGTGAAGTCACAAGTCATTGATCTTAAAGCTTGTCGAGTTGCGAGTCTCTTTGCATTTTGTCAAGTCGAGTCTAACGTCATCAAATTCATGACTCGAGTCTGACTCGAGTCCACACCTCGGTTTTTTTGTAAAGCACATGTTCTTGCTCTTGGTTCTACTATGTTTCCATTAGTCTGTTATCTAGTGGAATGTCTGGATCTGTTACAAACATATGATCTTTCAGAGTGTAAGATTTTGACCTTGTTCTAGTATGAATAGTATAAAACAATGCTAGCAGGTTTTTTTAATAAGTGCTTATTAACATATAACCATGACTGATTGTAGTGTTTACTGTCGATACTAGTCCAAAGCGCATGACCAAATCACAGAGCAATAATCAAGATAAGACAATACCAATGACGTGTTTGATTGACGAATCGGTCATAAAATAGGCACATCTTGTAAAAACAGACACAGTCCTGCCCATTTCTGGACATTATCTTGTTTATAAGACCATACAAATTCAATTGATTATTTATGGTTAACCCTAACAGCTCAGTTTAATGCACCTGCTCCAAAGAAAAACCTTTTAACATGAGTGACAGAGGCTTTACATTTTTCAATGTGTGTTTTGAGCCCAGAATCATGTATGTTGTTTTACTGTTATTTAGAACAAGTCCATTACTGTCAACCCGAGTCGACACACAGTCCAGTTTAATTTGTAATATATTTCTTAAAATACTTATATTATTAGAAGATATATGTAGGGTAGGGTCATCTGCATACATAGTTGACACATGAGGTTTTTTTTTTCAATTTGTATAAAGATCATTAGTAAAAATAGAAAAGAGGATCAATGCAGCTGCCTTGGGGAACTCCACAGTCTAATCTCCTTATATTAGAAAAGTTACCATTAAAATACACCGATTGAATTATACTTAGTTAAATAGCTCTCATCCAGCTAATTGCACAGATCTTAAAACCGTATGCAGAAAGCTATCTCAACAGTAAACTATAATCTCGAACGCTGCTCTAAAATCTAACAAGAAAGCACGAACATATTTTTTCTCATCAATTTGTTGCTGCCAATCATCAATCAGTCACCATCTTTGCAGGCATGCTGAAACTCGGAGCTAATTTTAAAATGAGATAAATGATTTTAAATAAAAAAAAACACAAGTTTCTCAATGATTTTGCTCAGAACACATAGATACTAATTGGTCTACTCTTGGCTGCACCGATGGCTGTGTTATTATTTTTGAGCATGGGTATCTCTTTGGATATCTTCCTAGTTTAGGGGAATACAAAATCTTTTAAACTCAGATTAAAAATACAACAAACAGGTTTGAGAATGTAATCCAACATGTAATTTATCAACTTTTCCTCAAGATAATAAAGTCTAAACTGCTTCTTATTTGCCCAAAAGTTTTGACATCATGTAATGATATTGAACAAAAGGTAAAGTTACAATTTTTCACTTTCATAGAATATTATCGTATTAGTTATATTGATTTATTACTACACATTTTATACTAGTTGTAGCGTACTTATAGTTTTTTGTAGTTTTAGTCCTTGTAGGAGTAGTAGTGTATTTGTAGTTTCTTTTAGTTGAATTAGTGTACTTGTAGTGCCTTGTGGTTCTAGAACTTGTCGCAGTGTATTTGTATTTTCTTGTAGGTGTAGTACTTGTAGTTTTTTGTAATTATAGTGTACTTGTGTACCTGTAGTTGTAATTCTAATAGTTTCCTGTAGTTCGATCC
This sequence comes from Nerophis ophidion, assembly GCF_033978795.1. Taxonomy (NCBI): domain Eukaryota; kingdom Metazoa; phylum Chordata; class Actinopteri; order Syngnathiformes; family Syngnathidae; genus Nerophis; species Nerophis ophidion. The sequence continues at coordinate 24,582,412 of NC_084635.1, forward strand.
CCGCTTCCGCCATGCTAGTCACTGCCGTTGTGTCCTTGGGCAAGACACTTCACCACCTGCTCCCACACTAGTTGAAATGTCACTTTGATAATGGGTTTCACTTTGTAAAGCGCTTTGAGTAACTAGAGAAAAGCGCTATATAAATGTAATTGACTTACTCATAAAAAAAAAAATTCAAAAAGTTGGCAATATCCCCAGGCTTAGTTAAAAGCTTACCATCAAATTCAATAAAACCAGGTTCATTATTTTTCACTCTTCAATACACAATATAGTTTAATGCAAAATACAATCATTTCCTTATTTCCATCAGTTTGGGGGTCATTGCCCGAGAAAACGTTAAAGATCTCTGATCTAAGGGGTTGGTCACCCACATTTTTTCCATATGCAAATGCCAGTGGTCATCATGGCTGTTGTTCAACTCCTGAAGGTCTTCATGTGGTTGGTGAAAGTCATGAGTTAAAAAAATAGTCCCATTAAAATTATTTGGGATCCAAACAGGGGCCAACTAATATGAATGTTAAAAATAACTGATTTTTTTTTTTTTAACTTTGAATGCATTTACATGAACTTTGATTCTAAGTTTTTATTTTTTCATGTGTTTTTCTTGTGCCCTTTTTGTCAAACAAAACTTAGTTTTTAAGGCAAACATGAAAGATATGCAATATTTGACCCAAAAATATTTCAAAGTGGAATTTTTGACGTGAATAATTGGAATCTTGAATAGGTTGATTTTTATTAATTATTATTTTTGAGCAATGACAGTGAAGTGTTCATTGATTAACACATTTTATGTTGTGTATATAGTGAATGCTTATATTCATCTTGTAGAAAGTGAAGCACATTTTTTAGGTAAATATGGGTATTGCATTGTGAGCACACACAATAAAACACGGCCCTTAACTTTGGACATCACATGTTGACTAGACTAGTCCTCGCAAGATAAAAGGCAGCAAAATGGACTTTGGTATTCAAAGTGACAGCCCTATCCATGAGAAGAGATCAACTTTACACCAACATTTATGTTATGACTTAAATCTGTTGTTTTCAGACAGTTAGACACACAAACATCTCCTTACATGGTCAGGTTGTCCATTTTTTCATCCATTTTCTACTGCTTATTTCCTTTGGGATTGCGGGGGGTGTTGTTGCCTATCTCAGCTACAATTGGGCGGAAGGCGGTGTAAACCCTGGACAAGTCGCCACTCATCGCAGGGCCAAAATAGATAGACAACATTTACACTCACATTCACAAAATAGGGCCAATTTTAGTGTTGCCAATCAACCTATCCCCAGGTGCATGGTCAGGTTGTATTCCACTGAACTAGTGCACACCCAGACAGTAAGGAATAGAAAACTGTTGGTTTGGCTTCTCCATTTTGGGAGTGACACATAGCTTTGACTAGACCTCCTCCAGGTACTGCATACCTGCCTAATGAGGCTCGCTCGTAATAAAGCAACTTGCTCAACGATGCATCCCCGGCGTCTCCTTTGATCCCGCTGTACTGCCGCGTCACCTTTCAGCCTGGGGAACGGTGAAAAGACCAGAAATACACATTAACAGCTTTAAAGAAAAAAAAATGCTGACATGACAGCTTTGCATTATTAGGTCAACATTGCAACTTGTTACATTTCACATGTTTGCTCTTTTGTCCCACTTTTTAACTGTATTTTCAATTGTATTTTTAGAATGTGCTGTGGGCGCAAATGCCCCCCGGGACATAGTTTGGACAACACTTCCTTAAAGCCAGAAAGTTAATTGAAATGTTGCAGTTAAGTATCAGCTCAGTCAAGAACATGCCACACACATATGTTTATATACACCATGGTTAGGTTGACATATGTATTGTTGGTATTAACAGTGGTAAACTTTTTTTACACTGTATGACTGTGTCTTGAAACATTGATTGATTGAAACTTTTATTAGTAGATTGCACAGTACAGAACATATTCCGTACAATTGACCACTAAATGGTACCACCAAAATACGTTTTTCAACTTGTTTAAATCTGGGTCCACGTTAATCAATTAATGGTAAAAAACATGGCTTGTAAGTTTAATAAACCTTTTATTTTGACCACTCTTTGAACCTAATTACTGCTTTGACAATAGGCCACTGTAGTACTAAATGTGTTAATCTAGGCCTGGGCAATAATTTTGACTCGGGTGCCAAATTTTGGGAAAAAAGTCTGTCTGGGGGCGAGTATATCTGACTTTTAGGAACACTAATACAAAACCTCACAATAATGTCTGATTGAATACTAAAAACGTTATGACAGACGGCCTTAAAAAAAAACAAATTGAATTTTTTTTTTCTTTACTGAATGAGACACCCATAATGTAAATGAAAATAAAGAATGTGGGATTTACAATATTAACAATAAACGATAAAACACTGAATATTTAGAGAAACAAGTGAGACTGGGTGCCAGTATATCTGATTTTTAGGAACACTAATTAAAAAAACATGCAATAATGTCTGATTGAATGCTAAAAATGTTATGACAGACCGCCTTAAAAAACTAAATAGAATTGTATTTTTTTTTTAAATTGAATGACACATCTGGAATGTACATGAAAATAAAGAATGTGGGATTTACCATATTAACTGTGAAGGATAAAACACTGAATATTGACAACATATGAACATCACACCACCTCTCCGTCCACATATTTTACAATTAAGAGAAACACAACAAAAACGCAACAAACAGTGAGGGGTAAAAAAACAAAACAAAAAAACTTTCAATCTGACATATCGGGTATATCACTAAGCTTTAGAGCTTTGTTATAAAAATCTCCCTTCACGTCTGTCCCTGACACCCGCATTTCGGGCTGGCCGTTCTGGAAACACTCTGTGGAAACACACCCCAACCACACTGCTTGGTTCCTCATCTTAGCTGCTGTGACTTAGATTACTATAGTAACTAGTTAGATTAGTGGTTCTCAAATGGGGGTACGAGTACCCCTGGGGGTACTTGAAGGTATTCCAAAGGGTACATGAGATTTTTTTTTAAAACATTCTAAAAATAGCAGCAATTAAAAAATCCTTTACAAATATATTTATTGAATAATAATTCAACAAAACATGAATGTAAGTTTATAAACCATGAAAAAAAAATACAATGCAATATTCAGTGTTGACAGCTATTTTTTTTGTGGACATGTTTCATAAATATTGATGTTAAAGATTTTTTTTTTGTAAAGAAACGTTTAGAATTAAGTTCATGAATCCAGATGGATCTCTATTACAATCCCCAAAGAGGGCACTTTAAGTTGATGATTTCTTCTATGTGTAGAAATCTTTATTCATAAATAGATCACTTGTTTATTTTTCAACAAGTTTTTAGTTATTTTTTAAAATCTTTTTTTCCAAATAGTTCAAGAAAGACCACTACAAATGAGCAATATTTTGCACTGTTGTACAATTTAATAAACCAGAAACTGATGACATAGTGCTGTATTTTGCTTCTTTATCTCTTTTTTTCAACTAAAAATGCTTTGCTCTGATTAGGGGGTACTTGAATTAAAAAAATGTTCACAGGGGGTACATCACTGAAAAAAGGTTGAGAACCACTGAATTAGATGACCATAGTAACTAATTAGAAGTCCATAGTAACAATCATTGAAATACTTTGTATAGTTCAAGACTTACGGTCATTACAAAACATCACTGCATATCACAATAGCAGCTACACTTTCCATCTTAACGATATAAAAAAAAAAAAAAATGGGAATGTCCGGCGGGCCAGATTGAAAAGCTTAACGGGCCCGCATGTGGTCCCCGGGCCTTAATTTGCCCAGGTCTGTATTAACTAGTAACGTTGATTGTGGTGAATTTTACGAGCGGTCCCTGAATGTAGCATGAGCAGCGTTGACGATCCATCCTCATCTGCAGCATCAAAGCCCCGCCCTCGCCTCCATCCTGACCGCCAACGGACGGTAAGACACCTCCACGTTTAATCTCGTCCTTAACGTCCTAAAACTAGGACATTTCGTTTTTTTCTTCCTACGGTTGAAAACAGAATTAGGTGGGGGATTCGACGGAGTCGTGTCGTTAACGCACTGTCTATCAATTTACGGCCATTTGGAGCGTGACGTATGCTGATGTGTCACACCGGAGGTATCTATCGCTATTATCGGTGGATTCAGGTAATCATGTAAGTAACTTGATGCACGATGACCACCATTTCGGCAGCTGGACTTAAGAAACGCCATTTATTTTATTTTAGACTAAAACGCCATTTTATTTTTGATTAATGTGCAAAAAATTCAACAGTCTCATTAGATTGCATACCGTGTATATTGTTTCTATGTATTGACCACCGTGGGCCACACATTTATCAGTGCATTAGCAACTACCTTTTCAGTTCAGTAGATTTAGGTGACCTGGTTTATATTTGGGGGGTAAAAGCATCCTCTGACTGACCTGAGACTGACTGAGATAGTGAATTTATTTAAACCTCACTCTCCAAAAAAAAAAAACCAATTCATGCAACAAGCTAGACCAGCGGTTCTCAACCTTTTTTCAGTGATGTACCCCCTGTGAACATTTTTTTAATTCAAGTACCCCCTAATCAGAGCAAAGCATTTTTGGTTGAAAAAAAAAGAGACAAAGAAGTAAAATACAGCACTATGTCATCAGTTTCTGATGTATTAAATTGTATAACAGTGCAAACTATTGCTCATTTGTAGTGGTCTTTCTTGAACTATTTGGAAACAAATATATACAAATAACTAAAAACTTGTTGAAAAATAAACAATTGATTCAATTATAAAGATTTCTACACATAGAAGTAATCATCAACTTAAAGTTGTCAAGCTTGGACTTGGTCTTGGGTTGTTTTCCCAAGATGAAAAGTGAATGGAGTGTAAACGGCGTGAAGGTAAAGACATCTTTATTTTAACACTAAAACTAAAAACAGGAACCAACAAAAAGCGCGCACAACGGCGGTACAAAAAACTGGGCTATGAAAAAAAAGACTAGCACAAAGGCAATTAACTATAAACATGAAACAAAAACTTGCACTGTGGCATAAATAACAAGAAAACTAACTGTGACAAGGGTATGAGAAAAGCAGCATGGATATCATGGGTGCAGGAAGCGATGTTGCCAGACAGAAAACCTGGTAACTGTGGCTTAAATAATGAACATAATAAGTGCAAACAGGTGTGAGACAAGACAACTGATTGGTCGTCATGGTGACAAAACAGGGAGTGAAAAAAGGAACTTTAAAGAGTCCAAAGGTCAAAAGCACCTGGTATTCCTAGGCTGTCTTCCATCCAAGTACTAACCAGGCCAGACACTGCTTGGCTTTGAGAACAAACAAGATTGGGGATGCTCAGGGTAGTATGGCCATACACGCTCATGAACAGAGATGACAGATGAAAACTAATGAGTTGGCATGGTACCAAAACAAATAAGGAAATGCAAAACAGAACTAAATGTCCAAAAAACTAAACCGAACATGACCGAAACAAAACATGATCCATAGGTGTGACAAAAGTGCCCTCTTTGGGGATTGTAATAGATATCCATCTGGATTCATGAACTTAATTCTAAACATTTCTTCACAAAAAAATAAATCTTTAAGATCAATATTTATGGAACATGTCCTCAAAAAATCTAGCTGTCAACACTGATTATTGCATTGTTGCATTTGTTTTCACAGTTTATGAACTTACATTCATATTTTTTTGAAGTATTATTCAATAAATATATTTATAAAGGATTTTTGAATTGTTGCTATTTTTAAAATATTTTTTTTTAATTCTGACGTACCCCTTGGCATACCTTCAAGTACCCCCAGAGGTACGCATACCCCCATTTGAGCACCACTGGGCTAGACCAGTGTGGCACGGCAGCCTTCGTAAGGCTTTTCGATATGGCTGAAAACTCTTATCACGATGTAAGTATTTTAAATTGGTCGATAGAGCTGGGCGATATGGACAAAAGAGTTTATCTCGATATATTTTTACTCAAACTTGATATTCAATATCCATCCATCTAGGGCTGGGCGATATGGCCTTTTTTTAATATCTCGATATTTTTAGGCCATATCGTGATACACAATATATATTTCTCCATATTTTGCCTTAGCCTTGATGAACACTTAGTGCATATAATCACAGCAGTATGATGATTCTATGTGTCTACATTAAAACATTCTTGTTCATACTGCATTAATATATGCTCATTTTAAACTTTTATGCAGCGAAGGAAATCACAACTAAGTCAATTGACCAAAAGTGTATTTATTAAACAGTTATTAAGCAGTGGCATAAACATTCATGTAATTTCCAAAACAGAAAGTGCAAGATTTTTAAAGACATTTTAAGTGTCAAATAAAAATGAGCTGCATAGTAGGAAATCAAATATTATTCGTCCTTCGCTATCTAGTAGGTCACTCCGGACGGTATTAAATTCTGTTGTTGACTATTTTTTTCATATGGTGTTGGTCTGGAAATGTTTGCCTCGGCATTTTGGTGGTGTGGGCGTGTGGCACCGAATAGAGATGTTGACATGCAGAGTTTCAAACACTTCATTCTCTATCATGTGACTTTTCAAATGATGCTACATATCAGCAGTAATGCTGCTTTTTATAGCAACGTTTCAGCACCACACTTGACAAATTACGGTTGTCTGTTCGACATATTCCCACTCGAAGCCAAACCACCGCCAGACGATGGACCCCCTGCTGTTTTTCTTGGGAATTACTCCTTCCTTCATCCGCACCTTCTTTCTCTCGTATCACCACTCGCATGGCTCTGCTAGCAACACAGCTAACGTTTCCCACGCTTCTACCTCTCTGCTCCGCGAGAGCGTATACGTATGTGACGTATGACGTGACAGTATGTAAGAAAGTGCGCTTGTCTGTGAGAAGGAGAGACAGGAAAGAGCGAGAAGAGCGTGTAATGTAATGCCCGCAGCTAAAAGCAACTGCGTGAGAACATATACTCGAATATCACAATATAATCATTTTCTATATCGCACTGAGACCAACCCGCGATATATCGTGTATATCGATATGTCGCCTGGCCCTACATCCATCCATTTTCTTTAATTTTTTAATTTTTTGTCCTGTCCAGCTTCTCAGGCAAATCATATAGTTGATGTAGATGCCCATATCGCCTGTTCAGATTTACTTTACAAAAGAGAAGTGTAGGATACTTCTCTTGTTGCCTTATTTGAATTTGACTTTATTAAATGTATTTATATTATCATTTGGTGCAGCCGGGCCGGAGCAGGAGGGGATAGAAAGAAAAAAAAAAGGAAGACAGAGGGGGAAATTGTGGGGATAAGAGGGGGATTAGACAGAGACAAAAACAACAACAGCAAACACAACAATAACAACAAAAACAACAGCAACATTAGAACAACACCAGCACATACGATATGCACAAATATGATCGTAAAAGTGATAACAAATAAGCAGTTAGTGAAATAAATAATAATATATAAATGTCAATAAGCATTTTTACACTAAAACTGGAGCAATGCAAATACCAATAGAAAAAGCGCTATTCATCATGAACAATATCAATAGTTTACCTCTATTATCAACAATACAGTTGTTCAAATGCAACAATACGTATACATAATGAAAGCTAGAAAGATAATAAAAAAAATTAATGAAATAAAAAAAAAGGAAGGCTTCACGGGGGCAGAGGGGTTAGTGCGTCTGCCTCACAATACGAAGGTCCTGCAGTCCTGGGTTCAATTCCAGGCTCGGGATCTTTCTGTGTGGAGTTTGCATGTCCTCCCCGTGAATGCGTGGGTTCCCTCCGGGTACTCCGGGTTCCTCCGACTTCGAAAGACATGCACCTGGGGATAGGTTGATTTACAACACTAAAATTGGCCCTAGTGTGTGAATGTGAGTGTGAATGTTGTGTGTCTATCTGTTGGCCCTGGGATGAGGTGGCGACTTGTCCAGGGTGTACCCTGCCTTCCGCCCGATTGTAGCTGAGATAAGCGCCAGCGCCCCCCGCGACCCCAAAAGGGAATAAGCGGTAGAAAATGGATGGATGGATGGAATACCGAATGATGGAGGGGAAGAGAAGCAACCTATATTAATCTTGTAGATTGTTATAGTAACAAAGGGTTAAGTTTTGTCAATATGCCATTGTTACCCAGTTTAACATCCATCCATTTTCTACCGCTTTTTCCCTTTGGGGTCGCGGGGGGCGTTGGAGCCTATCTCAGCTGCATTCAGGCGGAAGGCGGGGTACACCCTGGACAAGTTGCCATTCCATCGCAGGGTCAACACATATATCTCGAAATATTATCCGGTGAAAGTATACATATAAAGATATTTATATTTGAGCGAGATTCACTGAAATTCAAGTGAATGACAACTGTACTGTAAACAGTCAGTGACACTTTTATAAACCCAGTTACCGTATTTTTCGGACTATAAATAGCAGTTTTTTTCATAGCTTGGCCGGTGGTGCGACATATACTCCGGAGCGACTTATGTGTGAAATTATTAACACATTACCATAAAATACCAAATAATATTATTTATCTAATTGGCGGAAGAGACGAAGAAAATGTCAGCAATCGTCACACACACGTCAGCAATCGTCACACACACGTCAGAAATCGTCACATACATGTCAACCAATAAGAATTCGGTGGTGGAGGGTCATTGCAGAAGTGCATTGTGCGTCATGGAATGCTAACTGCCAGCTACTGCAGTAGCTATTAAAATGGATCATTTCATTGTTGGTGGTAACTTATAAAAACTAAGAAGGGCTGAACAAAAATGGCACCGAAAAGGAAATCCTGTACTGCAGATTACAAGCTGGACGTAGTGAAATATGCAGCAGAAAACGACAAGAGGAAGCGGCGCATACCTTTGGAGTTGGCAGAGTTGTTTAGAAGCGACATCGAGGAAGATCTCATCGGATTTATTGATTAGGAGTGACCGATTGTTTGGTAAACGTATAGCATGTTCTATATGTTATAGTTATTTGAATGACTCTTACCATAATATGTTACGTTAACATACCAGGCACCTTCTCAGTTGGTTATTTATGCGTCATATAACGTACACTTATTCAGCCTGTTGTTCACTATTTATTTATTTTAAATTGCATTTCAAATGTTTATTCTTGGTGTTGGATTTGATCAAATAAATTTCCCCCCAAAATGCGACTTATACTCCAGTGCGACGTATATATATTTTCTCCTTCTTTATGATGCATTTTTGGCCGGTGCGACGTATACTCCGGAGCGATTTATTATCCCAAAAATACGGTAGTCAAGATGGGTATTAACAGCACATAAAAGAAAATGTTCAAGTAGCACAGAATTACATCACATAAATACAATAGGAAAATATTCTTACTACGTAAAATAATTTACATAGCTGTGCAAATAATAAAAAAGGTATCAAAATCAGATAAAAAATGCATTTGCAGGCAGGCACTTTTTAATTCCCATTCGATGATGTAATGGACTGTCACACATTTACGGTTCTGGTCAGCGCCAAGAAAGTCACTTGACTTAATTGTGCGGCTATTATCTTCCTCACTTCGGCATACATTTTAAGCAGAATTTCCTCGTGAACAGTTTTGATTTGGGCTTACGTGTTACACAAATCAAATGAAGGTTTTATCCAGATGCATACATTTGTCCAAATGTGGCCAAGTAGACGCATTGTGGGTTTCCTGGACCTCGTCTACATCACTAAATGAAAAATCTAAAGAAGAGAATGCCTCTGTCATCTTCCACTAGTTTTTTTAAATATTTAAACCGCCCGCTTGAATATTCCTTCGTTCTTTTCTACGACTCTCTCGCATACTTGCCAACCCTCACGGTTTTCCCGGGAGACTTTCGAATTTCAGTGCCCTTTCTGAAAATCTCCCGGGGCAATCGTTCTCCCAAATTTCTCCCGATTTTCACCCGGCCAACAATATTGGGGGCGTGCCTTTATGCCTTTAGCGTCCTCTACAACCTGTGGTCACGTCCTTTTCCTCCATACAATCAGCGTCACATAAGGGTTGCTGTATAAACAACTTTATCACAGTTAGAAATAAGCACCACACTGTGAACCCACACCAAACAAGAATGACAAACATATTTCAAGAGAACATCCGCACCGTAACACAACATAAACACAACAGAATAAATACCCAGAACCCTTTGCAGCACTAACTCTTTTGTACCATGAATTGATTTACGTGGAACCCATTCTTAAATAAGTTGAAAACTTATTCGGTTGTTACCATTTAGTGGTCAATTGTACGGAATAAGTATTGTATTGTGCAATCTACTAATAAAAGTTTCAATCAATAAATCAAAAGGCTACAATATTCCCCCAATCTCCCAAATTTGGAGGTCTCAAGGTTGGTAAGTATGCTCTCTCGTCGTCATTTGGGATGTCTATTGTGATATCCCTCCCTGGTTTGATGACCCATCCCTAATGTTTTGCCATAATCTCGACCAATCGTGACTCATCGTAGTAAACAACCAACCAATCATGGATGTTCTTATATGTGCAAGCACGTCTTGGAAGGAGGAAGGGTAGGGGTTTAAGTAGCGAGTCGGAAGTGGGGGAAATCAAGGAACACAACAAATAAGCGGTGTTAGGTCATTTTAATGTGAAATAGATTATATAAATATTATCATATTTTCTTATTTCATATGTAGCTTAAAGATATATCGATATATCTTACAAACTCAATATATTGCCTAGCCCTATTGGTCGATATCAATAATTATACATATTTTTATGACCTATGTAAAATATGGACCGGGAGAAAAATATAAGTAACATTAACATTGTAATTAATGTAAACTTCCTTTCACTAGAATCCCCTCAGACATCAAGGATAAGGAAGAAAGGACAAGAAATGTCAACATAACCATGGAAAACACTCCACAATTCTAAAATCACGATAAAGCCTTGACAAAATACTTCTTTAAATTAAGGTGCAAAAATAACAAATATGTAAGAAATGCTTCATAAAGTGTGACAAAATAGTATTGCAAAGTGTAAAAATGTAAACAGAGAGAAACCAGAGAAAAACTATTTTTGCAGCTTTACTGCCAGGAAGTTATGTGATCTGTTTAACGTTTAATTTTGTCTGTTATTCTTATTTAAGTATGGAAATGAATTTATGAATTTATGTTATGTAGTAATTATTATTTAAATATTATTGGACCAAATCATTACTTTAAAGTAGCTAATTTGTAATATTGTGTTATTTAGTTTATTCATAAAGTCCTGCACTTTAGTTCCTACCTGTTGTTTCTGTACATCCGAATGGGTACCGGACAAGGGTTAAAAAGAAAAGATAAGGGCGGCGAAGGATTATGGTCCGTTTGAAAAAATTCCAAAAATTGCCATACTGTCGAGGTGACCTTTCCTGTTTTATCGTCAATTCCTTTGCTCTCTGCAGCACTCATTTTTACTTTGTCTTCTCACTCCGTGCAGAGAATCAACAGCGAGACAGCAAGATGGCGCAACCACACTTGTTAGTTGATACTGTCACGCGATTGGCTGTTTAGCGTCTTGCCCCTTTGCTCACTGACCACTTCCTGTTTTTCTAGGTTACCAGGTTACATGTGTGTCTTTGTTCATGCAACCAAACATGCGTCTTTGTTTACTGCTTCTCTCTCCCCCAAAATATATATATATATATATATATATAACTTTTTTTAAATTTCAATTAAGTGGCCAAAGCAATACATATTGATATTGTTTTATTGACCAGCATGGGCCACACATTTATCAGTGCATTAGCAACTATCATTATCTTTTCAAGGACTAGTATTTTCGGATGCGAAAATACTAGTCCTTGAAAAGCAAATTTTCTGGAGCTAATTTTGTGGGGTCGTCTGTTAACCCCAGACTCTGAAAATAAAAGGAAAATAAAACTCAGTTAATTTTGACGTTAAACACTGAAGTTTGCTTATCATCAGGGCTTAAAAATGTTCAGACTAAATCATTTAAGCGGGGCGAATTTTTCAAATGTGCATACATTTAAATAAATCACACTGTTTTAAACATGTAGTTTTATCTTTATAGGGATGTTAGGATATGAACATTTCATATCACGGTTATTGTGGCCAAAATTATAATGGTACCGTTGAATGAGATCAAAAAGTACTTATACACTGACTGAAATATTTTAACCAAGTTCTATTTGAAAAAATAAAATAAATAGACACACAGTATACATTTTTGGCAGAAGAAACTAAATTAAATTGTTCTGGTTTCAAGAAGGGGAACTTTACTTTTTGGGGGAATTGTGCATATCATTCACAATCCTTATTGCAGATTATAAAACAAGATTACACATACTCTTTGTTTTTCTTTTTTCTAACCTGTTAATAAATGTGATTAAACATCCGCTTACAACCCACATTCCAACATGGTTCTTAAAGTACCAGTAAAGTAGAAAAAAAAGTTGACTTTATATGGTATTTGTGTTTTATTGTAGCCAAAAAACCATATCCAATTGTAATCACTATCCGCAAAGGATGTGAAAACATTAAACATAACAAAATGCCACAAATTGAGTCAGCCATTTTGAATATTCCGCTCTGAATTCCTTCAGCTATTTTCGGAGAGTGACATCCTGGTAGTAACGCTTCTGCACTCTGACAATGTTATCAGATACGCAAAAGTTGAAAAGAGATGTCGTGGTTTTTATTTATAATCCTTATAAAAGACAAGAACACATGTGCTTGTCTTCCTTTATGCATTTGAAATCGTAAATAAATAGCTAAAAATTGAGTCAACAGATCGAGGGTCCTCTGTTGCGCTCATTAGACTGTTGCTAAAAACATCCAGAAAGCACTAACAATACTTTATTAACAAGTCATAAGTTAAAATTTAACCACATATGAGTGATATTGCTATTATAAGCGGCACTTTGATAGCTGTGAGCTAATGCTAGCTTATGCTGCTATTGTTTTCCTCATTATCTCTAAAAATAGCTTGGGAATCTCTGTGAGGGCTTCACTGTGGAAGAGGGGTTAGTGCGTCTGCCTCACAATACGAAGGTCCTGAGTAGTCAGGGTTCAATCCCGGACTCGGGATCTTTCTGTGTGGAGTTTGCATGTCCTCCCCGTGAATGCGTGGGTTCCCTCCGAGTACTCCGGCTTCCTCCCACTTCCAAAGACATGCACCTGGGGATAGGTTGATTGGCAACACTAAATTGGCCCTAGTGTGTGAATGTGAGTGTGAATGTGAGATGTTAATGTTGTCTATCTGTGTAGGCCCTGCGATGAGGTTGCGACTTGTCCAGGGTGTACCCTGCCTTCCGCCCTATAGGCACCAGCGCCCCCGCGACCCAAAGGGAATGAGCGGTAGAAAATGGATGGATGAAATCTCTGTGAGATTGATACTGTTTTGATCATATCAGACTTTGGAAGTCTTTTGGTGTCATAAATCAGATATATACGATTATAGTTCAATACAGAGGCAACTTGTCTTTCCACTCTATTAGTTCTGTAAGGCGTCGAGGAGTGAGGTTTACTTTCTAAATATACAGAAGTGTGAGACAATTGTGAAAAAGCGCTATATAATGAGAGAGTTCTTAATTCATACTTAAAGTACTGTCGCACAGCAAAGCTAACGAGCATCCTTTACAAATACTTGTGTCAGGCGTCCAAATCAGAGTTTTGATAACCGCAAAATGATCTAAATTCCGAATTGGTACTCTGAAAAAAGTATTTATTTTAATATCAAGGGTTATCAAAATATTTACTATATTATGGTTGATTCAGGAATAACGTGTGCATGAAAACATACTGACTATGTGACCATGTATTATAAAACATTTTTCAAGTAAACACATTTTTCTTTTAAATTTAAGTTGTCCATGCTTTTTATGGCATCAGTTGAAAAAGTTTTGTGAACTTATTTGGTGTTTATTTTAAAAAGTATTTAACAATATATAACATAACTACGTAACACAAACTGAAAACTGTCATTGAAATATCCTCCAGCAGTGTATGTTTTTGATGAAAAGTTGCGTGTTTTTTATATGTTTTTATATGCTGTCTTTAAACTGGTAAACTTGGTGTTTCAGAATATGAGCTTCTTTTACGCTGGAATCCTGCAAAATTAGCGCATCAGAGATGTATTCAATATTTATTCACCTGTGTTGCACAGAACCAGCAAGACAGGACAGGTCTTAAATTTTGATTGAATCTGTTGGAAAAAAAAAAAATCTATGAACGTCTACATTTCTCTACAAACATAATTTCCTTCTGATATTATTTTAAATAATTATTTTGTGTTTACATGTCTGTCACTGAAAGTAGCAGGTTCAAACCACCGACACATCATAGTAATATCTCCTGAAGAACATATGTGGCGCAGTGGCAGAGTGGCCTTACGCTTCCCGAGGGTCCCTGGTTCAATCCCCACCTAGTACCAATCTCGTCACCTCCGTTGTGTCCTGAGCAAGACACTTCACCCTTGCTCCTGATGGGTGCTGGTTAGCGCCTTGCATGGCAGCTCCCTCCATCAGTGTGTAAATGTGTGTGTGAATGGGTAAATGTGGAAGTAGTGTCAAAGCGCTTTGAGTACCTTAAAGGTAGAAATGCGCTTTACAAGTACAGCTCATTTATTTATCATTTATTTCTTTTTATAATACCTATAGTATGCTTGTGCCTGTGTCTTGGATTCATAAATCACTTTGAGTTACAGTTTCCCATGTGTTTATGGGTCCAGGTGAGCGTGTTGTGTATATTCCGATGGAAAGCAGGTACTTACAAATCTACCGCTGACACATATATATGAAAATGAAAACATGCGGCGTCACTAATGAATGAATGTACGGGAAACACTGCACAGTGCGATCACATTACAGTCGGTCAATCTGCGTTGGAAACTGTGAATGTGTTTGTGTACCCCCGAAAGCTGATAACCTATCTGTACCCTGAAAACTGTGACAATGGTATACTTGAGGAGATTGGCAATACAATATCAAGCTATGAAAATCATTTGACAAACACATATGTGCAATTTATTGACAGATAATCTGCCTCATACTGTAACAAAAGATTGTCCTTTTTTTTTTTTTAACAGAAGGGATCACCGTGAGTCCAACATACAGACTGAAAGACACATTTCTCTGCCTGTTTCATGAGCATTTTTAACCTATGTCAGGCCCTATATCGCAATAGAAGAGAATCATCTAAAAAAATTTGGTAATCCAGATCACCCCCAAAATCTAACCACTTGTCCGTTATCGAAGTTCTGACATTACCTGAAAGTTATAGCAAAATGCAACGTTATGTTGCTAACTATTTAAACCCACTTATTCATGTGACCTTTTCATCCTTTATCATATGTACAAATTATATCTTTTGACACTGTGGAGTGGAGTATGTGAAAAATCGTCAAACTGACTTTGGAAATCTGTTGCAAGGCTCCACCTACATCCTATGGCATAGGATAAAATTATTTGCATTATGTCATCGCGCATCTTTGGATTATATGTGATTTTAATCAAGGTTTATATGGTAAAAATCTCTGGGAGGAATTTGTCACAATAAGACCCTTTTGGCCCAAAATGGACGGTCTAAACCATAATGGCTGACTTCCTGTTTGTAAACATGGGTTCTTGAGACTTTTTTGTGAGTCCTGCAATGAGTCCTGTCTGCTTTAGGATTGCGACAAACACCAATACCAAGACCCATATGTACGAAACTGTCGATGCACATTTGACAACTGCCACCTTTTGTATTGGAAATAAATCGAAAGACTGTAATTACTTTAAAAAAAAAAAAAGACATTTACATTTGCGCAAGTACAAACGCACATTATTACAGGAGAACTGCAAACATGTGACCACGTAGAGATATATTTAAAGTAGTTGTCACTTCCTGAATGGAATTATTTTTTCTGTTCATGGAGTAAATGCAGTCATATGAGTCAGTGCTTGTCATCTGATGTCTTTTGAGGAAATGCTGAACCTGCACTTCAAATGTGTTTATGTCGTGGATGTAGTTGGCTGTTGGGGCATCACAATATGTTAAGTCCCACACAGAGACATACACAGTGAGACACTTATCCCAGGTCTAGCAAATACATAGTTGAAGACATCTCTTTTGGCATCAGGTGGCATTTCAGCACATGATGCTTTGGCTGTGGGATTGTGTGGGCAGGAAATGTGCTCCTGCCAGCTCAAATGATGGAGGCTGCAAACCACTTAGCATTATGCTTTTTGAAGCATAGATGCATAGGCTTCTTTAGATCTTGATTGATTTATTTAAACACCCCTACACCTTTAGACATCTCTCTTACCGTACATGATCAGTAAAGATGTTCTTCTGCGCCACTTCACCTTAAGGAATCAGTCATATTAGTGTTGTATAACTGCTAAATAAGAAATACACCTGTATCAATTTGTTAGCAATGCCAAATACACTCTAAATCTTCTATATGTCTATGTGTGGAGTTTACATGTTTTGCACGTTTTCCCTGTGAGTACCAGTTTTTCTCCAGTTACTTTTCCTTCCTCCCACATTCCAATGCCATTTACGTTAATTCAGTCCTTCTCAAACAGTTGGGTGGGCCCCACCTGGGGGGTTGTGGTGCGATGCCAGGGGGTGCATATGACCCTGAGGGACATGCTTTACGGTATCATTATCATGCTTCAAACTCCGTTTCGAAAAGCTGTGTACTTAAAAACGTGCTCATATAATATATTTTAATAATCCTGAGTTCCTTATTTTGGTTAAAGGGGAACTGCACATTTTCGGAATTTTTGTCTTCCTCTCATCACATTCGTCAAGCGCTCCAAGACCAACACAATACTGCATAAATTCATTCTCTAGTAAGTGTTGGTCTTTTTTAGGGATACAGAGGGCAAGCATTTTTGTGCACTTTTTTGGCTGTGATGCCTAAATCTTGACAACTTCCGCGTTATCAATGTGATGTTATGGTCTGACAAGCCGGTTAGTAAATTGTAAGTTTTTTTTATGCGATCAGGTTTATTAGTAAATACCAAATCCAGCAAGGTTCGGGAGGAATGTGTATTTCTAGTAGGGCTGTTTATCATTTGTGTCATGTAGAAGCCGTTAATAATATCCTTAAATTTCTTTCTAGGTGATATATTTAGCCAGTCCAGATTAAAGTCCCCCATAACGATTAATTCTTTCATACTGTGCTGTTTGAGGATGTCTGAAAATAAATTGAGAAAAATGTCTTTAACTGTGGGTGGTCGGTATGCTACAATTACCTTGAAATACATTACTGAGGACAATGTGATTTTAATTCCAACACATTTAAGATTATCTACTGGGAGGGTTATTTGTTCACTTTTAATGTTTTCCCTTACATAGATCATAACTCCTCCCCCTCTCCCACTTAATCTGTCTTTTCTGTAAATCTTGTACCTTGGGACATTAATTAGAGCAAAATGTGTTGTAGGTTTTAACCATGTCTCTGATAGACAAAGGTAATCCAGATTAGAGTCAGACAGTAACTGCTGGATTTGTTCAGTCTTTTGGACAACACTTCTAATATTAAGGTGAATCCCCAAATATTCGTTTGGGCTTTGAATTTTGGTCCCATAATATTTGTGCATGGTTTACAGATTGAAACATCTTTGTAGCTCGTTGTTTGGAAGCAGCTGCGTTATTTGGAATCTTAGCCCTATACTGTTTACGGGGCCCAGTATTATCAGCATTACTTGATTCAGTCTTACTCACGCCTGTGTTGGTATCGACCAAATGCCTATAGGCTTGCATCCCAGGTCTGGTAGATGAGTGCAGATGTCATCAATTTGTTGTTGCGAGCGTCTTCCACGTGCTCCACCTGTAGTCGGACCGCGACCCCCGCCCGGGTTCCGTCGCAGCAACAATCACCGCGAGGCCCGTCTCCAAGCTCGGGCGCTCCGCGGCGAAGCTGGATGTAGAGCTGGCAAGCCCGCAGCGTCGTCCCGCGTCTTCGTTCCACTTCACGTTTCAAGCGATCTCGCCCTGCAGGCCGCCAGATTCAAGCCGGACACCGGTGTCAGGGAAATACTCCCAGGGGGGATGGAATTTCACGCGTAAGTTTCTTGCTCAGGTGTGTAGTACGATGTGCATAGCTGTACCTGCAGGTTAGCGGTAGTGTTCCTGCTGTTAGCTGTTGCTCTTCTTCTGTTAGCTGTGTTTACGTTGCTTTCCCCTGTTGCCGGTATGTTGTTTGGACCGGGACACTGGTGGATATCTCCAGATAGCAGTAAGGAGATTGCCACAAAAAAGACCATACTTTGCTGTTGTTTAGGTTCTGTTTTGGTTCGTTTTGTTGCTTGGTTGTAGAGAAGCGGGTGGATAAATGTGGCGAGCAGCGAATGTTTCCCGAACCCAAAGTGTTGTTTGGCTTCAATCTTGTGCGCATTTATTGTTTTGCTGATATTGTCGAAATAACAGATATCTTTAGGCAAAAAGGTTTGACCATTGCCTTTGTTATTCATTGTACTTGTCAGTGTTGCACAAATGAACGGAGCAGCGACAACACCTGCCATACCTGGTGGCGCCATCTTGGATTCCAGTCACAGCGGGACTGAATGCATTATTATTAGGCATGTATAGGGCTGGATTGAGCGAAAAAGCTTAGGTTACATTGCACATGTGTAGGCCTGTTTTCAGAAAATGCAAAATGTTCTATTTGAAAATGTTTTTCAACGTTGTATTTTTTTGTTGTTTGTATACACCAAGCACGCAGCTTAGTTTACTGCAGAGTTCTAAGAATTACACTGTCTCTCACGACTTAGTCACGCATGCCTCTATTTCCCTTGCTTTCCTCACACTCATCGCATCACCAGAACTCAGAATTGTCCAGAACTCACCTCATCATTCACCGCCTTAAGGCTGAACTCTACTCTAGTGTCACGTAGCTTGCGTCCCCTCTTTTGGCGTCTGGATTCTTATGTAGCTCTTCTGCTGAGACTGACGCGTCACCTTCAATTCTCCTCCAAAATGCTAGAGGGCAGTAGAAAACACTGTTGAGTAACCACAACTCTTGTTGACTAGCTATTACAGGGTTCGTATGGGTGCTTTGAAATTTGAGAATGCTTGGATTTTAATGTTGTGTTTTTAAGGTTTAAAATGCTTGAATTTTGGGTGAAGTGCTTGTAAATTCTTGGAAATGTTCAACATAATTCCCCGCAGTCTGACTCAATAGGCTAATTATAAAAAGGAAAAAAATTTAATAAGTTTCCTTAAAAATGAAAGCTACACACTTGATCTGTTGGCTTTGCACAAGCCCTTACATTAGGTCAGGGGTCGGGAACCTTTTTGACTGAAAGAGCCAAGAAGCCAAATATTTTAGAATTTATTTACTTAAGAGCCATATAATATTTTTTTAACACTGAACACAACTAAACGCGTGAATTTTTAAGTAAGACCAATATTTCTAGAGTATAATAGGTCTCTTATTCTTTGTAACAACATTGTTATTCTGAAGCTACATGTGGAGGGGGCGTGGCCTGCGGGCCTGCAGCGAAGCGGGGTGTTGCCAGGATCGGCCTTGAAATCAGCGACAGGTGTGTAGATGGCCCACCTGGGCATTGTTATCTAATCATCTGTCGCTCTGTAATAAGCAGCAGCCAGGAGGAGAGATGGGGTTGGGGCTGGGGCTGAAGCCAGAGCGCGAGCGAGAATGAAAGAGAAAAAGACAATTGGTGGAAAGCAACTGAGAGACTAATTGAAAAATAAAACAATATTGTAACCCTGAAACAGGCTCTCATGTCGGTGCTTGGTGGTATGAAGAACCCCCAAGAGGGAAAGCCCCACACTAGCCAATAATAAATAAATAACTTCTTACCTTTAACGCAACTTCTTGAACAGCTGCAGTGGAAAACGGATGGATGGATTAAAAATGCATGTTTTATATTTTGAACGTTATTTTTAACACTGTGATTACAAGTGGAATTATTCATTACTTATCGTGTTAAGCAATGTCAGCTCAGATTTATCCGAGAGCCAGATGCAGTCATCAAAAGAGCCACATCTGGCTCGCGAGCCATAGGTTCCCTACCTCTGCATTAGGTTGTTGTGGCTCTGTGTCGCCCCCAAGAGGACAGTGGTGCATCGGTCCATCATGCTGGGAGGTTGTCGTTTTAAATAATTTTTTGCTCCATTATTTTGGTTGTCTACTTAACTTGTGTGACTACCTCAGTTGAAGCAAACAAGTTACATTTTGTCGTTTTGATCAATTGCAAAACAAATGGTCACATTATTGGACTTGTTTGTACTGTGAAGGTCAAGTAATGTATAATGTGTAACCCTTTTCACAACTTAGAGCTGAGTTAATATGAATGATTTTGTAGTTTTTACACAACATGGTTGTATGCATTTCTTGCTCTATTATTGTTGTCTATACATAACTTGTCTGGCTACCTCAGTGAAAGCAAAAAAGTTAACTTTTGCCTTTTTGTTAATTTGTTATCATAGCCACAGTTATAAGGCTATATATGCTTAATGAAAGGTGACTGAGGTGTTGTGAAACAAACAAAATATTTGCCTTTAATTTATTATCCTTATATTAACGAGGAACAGTTTTGTTAATAAATGACACATTTGCAAACACCAATGACATTGAATAGTCTACAGAAACACTGCCTCATTTTCTATGCCCCATTTAGTTAATGATAACTGCTGGTTTTAATGTTAGGCTTAGGTTTTATTAGATTTTCCATATTTGTCCTACAGACAGCATTGTCAAACACAGTGGGGGAAGGGTTAAGGGTGGAGGAGTATATTTGTAGCTAGAATTCACTTAATTTATTTACACATATACACGCACATAGTGCCTCTTTCTACCCATTGTTGTATTTGAAAGTGCAATGCTTTGTAGCCTGTAGCACAGCCTTTGAAGGAGCATAGGTATGGGCAGCATCTGTGACATTTAATTTGCAGGAAAGGAGTGAGTCTAAGGTTGAATTGTCCATCCTCGTTCTATTCTCTGTCACTATCTTTTTTTGGACATTACTACTTGCCGTAGTTTTGAAGCAATGCATGATGGGAATCTGGATGTCGTGTGTCAGTGTATTAACATACCGGCTGGAATAAACACACGCGTAGAAATAACTCCGTGCCTGCCTTCTTTATGGGTTATAGATAAACCTTTGGGTAACGGAGACATATATATATAACAGTCTCCTTCTTGAGCTCAGTTGCGCACTGAGCTCCAAAAGTAGTAGATGTTATAAAGTGACTCGGCCGGCACGCTGTTTATATGGAGGAAAAGTGGACGTGACGACAGGCTTTCCTCACTCAGGTCCAGCTAGAAATCAGGAGAAATTCAGAGAATGGTTGTCCCGGGAGATTTTTGGGAGAGGCACTGAAATTCGTGAGTCTCTCGGAAAATTTGGGAGGGTTGGCAAGTATGACTTAACTTGTCTGGCTACCTCAGTGAAAGCAAAAACTATTCTGGTGAATCTGGCTGGTCAAGTTGTGAGTCTTAAAGACTGTCTTGGTCAACCATGTTGTTTGCGAAATATTCCATTTCAGGTGACTACCTCTTGAAGCTCATCGAGTAAATGCCAAGAGGGTGCGAAAAAGTAATCAGAGCAAAGGGTGGTTATTTTGAACAGGCTACACACCCCGTTTCCATATGAGTTGGGAAATTGTGTTGGATCTAAATATTAACGGAATACAATGATTTGCAAATCCTTTTCAACCCATATTTAATTGAATGCACTACAAAGACAAGATATTTGATGTTCAAACTCATAAACTTTATTTTTTTTTGCAAATAATAATTAACTTAGAATTTCATGGCTGCAACACGTGCCAAAGTAGTTGGGAAAGGGCATGTTCACCACTGTGTTACATCACATTTTCTTTTAACAACACTCAATAAACATTTAGGAACTGAGGAAACTAATTGTTGAAGCTTTGAAAGTGGAATTCTTTCCCATTCTTGTTTTATGTGGAGCTTTAGTCGTTCAACAGTTTCCGCTGTCGTATTTTATGCTTCATAATGCACCACATGTCTGGACTGCAGGAAGGCCAGGAAAGTACCCGCACTCTTTTACTACAAAGCCACGCTGTTGTAACACGTGGCTTGGCATTGTTTTGCTGAAATAAGCAGGGACGTCCATGATTACGTTGCTTGGATGACAACATATGTTGCTCCAAAAGTTGTATGTACCTATCAGCATTAATGGTGCCTTCACAGATGTGTAAGTTACCCATGCCTTGGGCACTAATACACCCTCATACCATCACAGATGCTGGCTTTTGAACTTTGCACCTATAACAATCTGGATGGTTATTTTCCTCTTTGTTCCGGAGGACACCACGTCCACAGTTTCCAAATATAATTTGAAATCTGGACTCGTCAGACCACAGAACACTTTACCACTTTGCATCCGTCCATCTTAGATTAGCTTGGGCCCAGCGAAGCCGGCGGCGTTCCTTGCTGTTGTTGATAAATGACTTTCGCTTTGCATTGTAGTTTTAACTTGCACTTACAGATGTAGCGACCAACTGTAGTTACTGACAGTGGTTTTATGAGGTGTTCCTGAGCCCATGTGGTGATATCCTTTGCACACTGGTGTCGGTTTTTGATGCAGTACCGCCTGAGGGATCAAAGGTCCGTAATATCATCGCTTATGTGCAGTGATTTCTCCAGATTCTCTGAACCTTTTGATGATTTTACTGACTGTAGATGGTAAAATCCCTAAATTCCTTGCAATAGCTTGTTGAGAAATGTTGTTCTAAAACTTTTACCAATTTTCTTACAAAGTGGTGACCCTCGCCTCATCCTTGTTTGTGAATTACTTAGCATTTCATGGAAGCTGCTTTTATACCCAATCATGGCACCCACCTGTTCTCAATTAGCCTGCACACCTGTGGGATGTTCCAAATAAGTGTTTGATGAGCATTCATCAACTTTATCCATATTTATTGCCACCTTTCCCAACTTCTTTGTCACGTGTTCCTGGCATCAAATTCTAAAGTTAATGATTATTTGCAAAAAAAAAATGTTTATCAGTTTTAACTTCAAATATGTTGTCTTTGTAGCATATTCAATTGAATATGGGTTGAAAATGATTTGCAAATCGTTGTATTCTGTTTATATTTACATCTAAGACAATTTCCCAACTCATGCGGAAACGGGGTTTGTAGAATATAAAACATGTTTTCAGTTCTCTCACCTTTTTTTAAGTACAGAACTCCACATGTGTTCATTAATAGTTATGATGCCTTCAGTGACAATCTACAATCGACCTGAAAATAAAGAAAACGCATTCAATGAGATGTGTTCAAATTTTTGGCCTTTATTGTATATTCATGTGTACATATATACACATATTTATTATAATATATACATACATGATACATTCATATATATATATATATATATATATATATATATATGTATATATATATATATATATATACATACATATATAATATCACTACACTAACTTCAGTTGTTTTTTATTATTATTTATTACAACTGTCTGCTGTTTCAGAGTGATCTCTTATCACGTTAAAGTCTGCAAAATAATTTCATACCAAATAGAAGAAAATTACATGTGTCATGATCCACGTCTTGGATCATGGCATATTCTGGTTTTGGTTCTGTTTGTTATCTTATTCTGTCTTGTATTTGTCTTCCTCAGTTCTTTGTGGCACTTCCTGGTTTGTGTCTGTTGTCCTAGCAATGCACTTGTGTCACCTGCCTTCCGTTTAATCACGCACACCTGCCTCCTGATTTATCTTCTTATTTAAGACCGCCTTTGTTGGACATTCATTCTTGGACTCTTGTTTGCTCCCACGCAACAGATGACGTCGCATTCCAGCATTGTGGTAACTATTAGCGCTCGATTAGCTTCCCCGCTATTTTGTTTGTTCTTTTCCCTAGTTCTCACGCTAGCGCTTTCTGTTCTTTCTAGCTTCCACACTAGTTCTGTTGTTTTGTTTGTCAGTGCCTTCGTGCAAAGTGTTTTGATTCCTAGTCTATTTTATAGTGTTCTTTAGTGTATGAATAAATTCTTATCCCTACCCTCACGCTGAGTTCCATCTTCGCTGCACACACGAGAGAACAACTCGTCACCACAATGCCACCGAGACGTAACAGAAGAGTCCAAGCAAGTGAATGTTCTCTCGCAGCCGAAATAGAGGCATTTGATGAGTTTACGGGGCAGTTAGCCCAAGCAATGGAGGCGGGGACTTTTCGCCACACGCCAGAGTAGATCTGGGAGCCCGGACGTCTCCAGGCTTCTCCCGACGCCTCTCGACTCGATGTGGTCCCGGCTCGCACGCGTCAGCAAAGGCGGATGCCAAGTGGAAAGGCTTCGCCTAGCAACAGAGACTCGCTAACCCCGCCAACACTACCTCATGGACACAGCCAGTTCCAACCCGTCCAGGACTCATCCTACACATATGCTAATAATTTTTTTTGTCCCTCCTTTCACTCCTCCGGCGTGCCTGTCAGTAACTAGTACTACAGCCGTGACGTCACTCCTCCGACATCTCCTGAGGAGAGTGGAGATGAGGAATTTATTTTAAATCATGCACTTCCTTAAGTCGTCCACAGGGGATTTAAATGAAGCCATTTTCTGGAACCCCACCCCCTGTGACTTGGCCCCCTTCTCCAGTGACTGTTCCTCCGTCCCTGTCTACCTCTTTCTGTTCCTCCCCCCACCCACCCCTAGAGGTAGTTTTAGACCGTAGAGAGAGCGTCTGGCATCCGCTTTTGGAAGGGTGGGCTCATGCTGGTAGCTGTGCTACGGAGGTAGCACAGCGGCGTTCAGCCAAGCCTCTGCCTCCACAAAGACCTCCTCCACCGGTCTTTTGTTCGCCAGACCGCAACCTCCTGTACGTCCCCTTCCACCGGTATTCCGGTTAGCTCCTCCTCGGCCGCCTCCACCGGCTCCATGGCTAGCTGTAGTTAGTCCTAGCCCTAGTCCTAGCACCAGTCCTAGCCCCAGTCCTAGCCCAAGTCACAGTTCTAGCCATAGTTTGAGTCCTTGTCCTTGACATAGTCATAGTCCCAGTTATAGTCTTAGTCTTAATCATAGTCCCAGTCCTAGTCATAGTCTTAGTCCCAGTCTGTGTCGTAGTCCTAGTCCAGGTCTGGATCCCACTCTAGCACCTGACTTTTTGCTGGATTCCACTCAGGCACCGGACTCTGTGCTGAATCCCATTCCAGCACCAGACACTGTGCTGGATCCCACTCCAGCACCGGACTCAGTGCTGGATTCCACTCCAGTAATTACTCCTCGGCTGGCGTCAGCACCAGTACCTGCACCGCGGCTGATACCAGTGCCAGCACCGCGGCTGATACCAGTGCCTGCACTGCGGCTGATACCAGTGCCAGCACCGCGGCTGATACCAGTGTTAGCACCGCGGCTGATACTAGTGCCTGCACTGCGGCTGATACCACTGCCAGCACCGCGGCTGATACCAGTGCCTGTCTCCACGATGACGCCGCCTGTCTCCACGATGACGCTGCCTGTCTCCACGACGACGACGACGCCACCTGCTTCGGCTGCAGCAACCACACCGTCTTCGCCTGCTGCACTCGGGCCTGCTTGGGCTGCAGTCCCCGCACCCTCATCTGCAGCTTCCAGGCTCGCCATGATGACGGCGCTGAGGCGCCCTCCTCCATGTCGGCCACGGGAGTGGCCTTGTCCTGGTCGTCCTCCTCGCCGGGCGCTTCCTCCTCCACGTCGGCCACGCGTGTGGCCTCTACGAAGTCGCCCTCCTCGTCGGGCACTTCCTCCCCCACGTCGGCCGCGGACGTCGCCGTGCCTGGGTCGTCCTCCCCGCCGGGCACCTCCTCCTGCAGGTCGGCCACGGGTGTGGCCTCTGCGAGGTCGCCCCCCGGGACTTTTTCGGCTGCGGCGTTCGTTCCATCCGCCGCCGCTACCTGGCTTGTCCTCGGTGGATTCGGGGGGACGCGACCTGGCGACCCTCCACCGCGTCCTCCCTTTGCCCTCCCTTCATGTTTTGACTTTTTTGTGTGGGGGGGTTCATGTTAAACTTTTGGGACATCTGATATCTGTCCTTAGAGGCGGGGGCTTATGTCATGATCCACATATTGGATCATGGCATATTCTGGTTTTGGTACTGTTTGTTATCACATTCTGTCTCGTATTTGTCTTCCCCAGTTCTTTGTGGAACTTCCTGGTTTGTGTCTGTTGTCCTAGCAACGCACTTGTGTCACCTGCCTTCCGTTTAATCACGCACACCTGCATCCTGATTTATCTCCTTATTTAAAACCGCCTTTGTTGGACATTCATTCTTGGACTCTTGTTTGCTCCCACGCAACAGATTACGTCGCGTTCTGGCATTG
Organism: Nerophis ophidion; assembly: GCF_033978795.1. NCBI lineage: Eukaryota > Metazoa > Chordata > Actinopteri > Syngnathiformes > Syngnathidae > Nerophis > Nerophis ophidion. Next base: position 24,608,679 of record NC_084635.1, read on the forward strand.
TGGTAACTACTAGCGCTCGATTAGCTTCCACGCTATTTTGTTTGTTCTTTTCCCTAGTTCTCACGCTACCGCTTTCTGTTCTTTCTAGCTTCCACGCTAGTTCTGTTTTTTTTGTTAGTGCCTTCGTGCAAAGTGTTCTGTTTCCTAGTCTGTTTTATAGTGTTCTTTAGTGTGTAAATAAATTCTTATCCCTACCGTCACGCTGAGTTCCATCTTCGCTGCACCCACGAGAGAACAACTTGTCACCACAATGCCACCGAGACGTCACAACATGTTTGCCAAACATGTGAAAATATAGTACAAACTGCAGTAAAGCAATATTTTCTAGGGGTAATCGCCAATACGCTTTTATATGGATGCATGAGCGTGTACTCAACACACGCATTGACACAAATACACACAGCAGACCGATGATTGTGACACAACAACAATCTTTTGTACTAAGATAACATTTCAGTTTGCATTGACAAGCTATAACAGACTGAACACCAGCACATAACTTATACTACTACAAATTTAACCCCCCTGACTCCCCAAATCACGACAACAATTCTCTCTCAGCGCAACACGAAGACGCTAATGCATGCTTTTACAGTATTACAAGACATATAGATTATTGTAATGGCCTGCTTTTTGGTCTTCCTAAAAAGGTTATTGCACCTTTACAAGTACTCCAAAGTTCAGTGGCACGTGTCCTGATGAAGACCAATCTCTGCATTGACTCCCTGTTTGTTTGAGGATGAATTTTAAGATAATTTTTATGGTTTATAAATGTTTTTACGGTATTTGGCCTTGTTATCATTCAGATTTGCTTTTACCCTATTAACCTTTGTGGGGCCTGAGGTTCTACGGCACAAAGCCACGGAATGGCATCTTGCCACTATTACGGCCCCCGTCTATGCAACAGCTTACCGGAGGACCTCAGGGCTGTGGAAAATGGCTATGTTTTTAAGAGCAGGCTTAAGACCCACCTTTTTGATTTGGCTTTTACCTAATATTAATCAATTTTATTGAAGTCCTTTGTACTTCACTTTCAATCTTATTAGCTATACAATATTGTATTCACTTATATTCATTTATTATATATATATGATTTATCTTCATATATCTTACTTGTATTCTATCTTTTTTCTGTTTTATTATTATAACTTTCCAGCATTCCAGGTAGCCATCTGCATCAGGGGTTATCGGTCGTGCTGTGGGGCCCCGGTGGCTATGATCTGATGATGTCCTGGTGCAGATGGCTCCTGTGATAGTGTTTACTCACATGTCTCCTCTGTACTCAGCCATCCGTTCATATACTGTACGTATGTGCATATGTGTTTGTGTTTGGGATTTGTGTGCGTGCATGCTTGCGTTCGTGTGTTTGTGTGTGCGATAATGGGAAATCTGGATCATCAGGGTGTTGCTTTTAAGTCTGTAAAGCCCTTTGAAACACACTTTATAAATAAAAATTGATTTGATTTATTTGAAATGAGGTATAAACGATAGAACATTGAATATTAAGAGTATGTGATAGTTTGACTTCTACCTTGTTTACTTCTCTGACGACCTTCCATCCATCTATTTTCTACCGCTTGTCCCTTTTGGGGTTGCGGGGGGTCGCTGGAGCCTATTTCAGCTGCATTCGGGCGGTTGGCGAGGTACACCCTGGACAAGTCGACCTTTTGTAATCAATCAGAAATTTCAAGCAGCTAAAATGCGCCAAACATGGATAGGTGTGGAGGAAGTGTTTTGCATATATCTCCCATCATGCACTGTAATAGATATATATACAGTATGTGTAATTTATATATGCACTTGTTACAATGTCCACAAAGTTCAATGAGCATGAGGTGTGTTATGTGCGACCGTGTGTTGACTTTATTTGTTGATTACAGTTAGTTTAAACCATGAATGGGAAAAGTTGTTTGGATCAGGTCATATATGTAGTGCTCAAGTCTCTCTCATGCGAAATTTGTGGTCATTGACCTTCGACTTTATGTCTGCATGCAAGAGGGTGGCGATATCACCCCAATGCAATTCACAGGTGACGAAATGTAGGCAACTATATGCTGCAGGCAAATCTTCTTGTTAAACTTGTGTTGTCTGTCGGGCCACTCTTATACTGAGTCCATCCATTTCCTACCGCTTGTCCCTTTTGGGGACACGGGGGTTCTGAAGCCTCAGCTGCATTCGGGCGGAGTCATGTTGGTTAAAACAATAAGCCATCATCCCACTCAATATTTGATTGCCAGCTGAGCAAATTGAGTTGGTCCGTCTGTGTTGGGGAACCATTTACAAATTGGACCACAGCTTGTTAAATCATCAAACAGCCAACTGAACTGTGGTTTGTCATTGTTTTGTATAGATTAGTACTGCACCCATTTACCAGTCAGACCAATTCAGATTCTAAATCAAACTTGTTTATATACTAATTATAACATGATTTTGTCAAAGAGGACCATGCATCATTATAAATTATTCCTGGGAGAAAAAGCCAAAAATTATTGTGATGAAACAGCTGCATGTCAATGATGTTGCCACTGTTTTGGCAGATCCTTTACTATGTGATGGTGCATGCGTACGGTCATGCGGTATAAGCCATCCCTCCCTCTTTGCAGAAATGCTGCAATGCGTCTCCCTCAGCCAAGACTGGGTCAGTGTAACTTAGCTTGCAGAGACAGACACAATAGTGTCCATAGCAACAACCAATGAGTCTTGTGGCAGCCATATTTCTTAAAATCTTTTTGGTCTTTTTTTTTTTTGAAGTGTAGCATATTTTTATAGGCTAAGGTTAACCCCATAGTGAACATAAGATAGGGAAGTAAGAGTAGGGAGGGGCGGTAGGTTGCTCATACACAGCCTTGTGTAGATTAGCTGATGGCATATGTTGAAAGACATATTATACCATTCGTTTTGTGTCAGGCCGTATCTTTTTGAACTCCAGATCATTACTATTCGTGAAATAATATTGTCATATTTTTCTGTCTAATTGGAAAATGTTCCTTTGAGAAATTTGTGGGTCATAAAAGTTATTGTTTGTTGTAGTCCACAAAGATTAATGACAGAAAGGCCTCTGTTTAAAGACATATACAGTAGTTGGCCTATGGTAGGTTTCACCTACCATACATAGGCTTACAACTTTAGGTTGGCGAGTGGAGGTGTGCTACTTTACGCAAACATACATGCGTGCATCGCAGTGGAATTTATTGCAGTTGCTCCTCCACAGTTACATTTCACAAAACTTACATAACATAAATAGTTAGAAATACTCCTAACTAATCCAAAAGGTCAAAATTATTATGGTCCATATCATCAATGCTATCGCTTGGCCTCGACCAATATATGTAATAATTATAATAATAATGATGGATTCAATTAATATAGGGCTTTTCTAGAAGAGACAGAAATTACATGCTTTCGTGTAAATAAGATTAATAAGACAAGGCTATTTAGTTTTAATAAAAGCACTATTACAGTCTTGGTCAAGGGGTTGACTCCAGGATGCAGAAACGGGAGACAAGGTAGAATTACAAAAAAGGAAAACATTTAATTAGTAAAACACGGATAACTAAGGGTGATGGGGACAGAAGCGCACACCATGTAACACAGACAAAATAGGTTCCCCAGTGGTCGGCAGTAGAAACGGCCATGGCGCACTGAGCAGGGCAAAACAAATATCCAACAAAAGAATCCTCTTTACCTCAGGGAGGCAAGGAAGGAAACACAAAACAGGTTAGGGAATTCGGGACTACGGAGCGACTACATACCAGGTCTGGCGAGGTGAAGCAGGCGCATGAACGTGAGAGGTTTAGGAGACATTAACCGGCAAAGCCAAACTGTCAGTGACAAGCTTAAATACTAACGGGCTGATTGCTAGCAGGTGTGCCTCAAGGTCCGCCCCTCGCTGAGGACAAATTAACTGAATACACAGGTGCAGACATCACAACAAAGGAGAAAGCAGGATAATGATAAAACACAACAAGAGTCTTGTTCTTTTTTAACACAATCCTTGAATTTAAATGATACAATATAGGGCTGCAGCTATTGATTATTTTAGAAATTTATTAATATATCTATTAATTTGTTCGATGAATCGAGTATTTAGATAAAACATTAATTCTAGCCTCACTTTATCTTTTAGGGAAAACCTAAATACCAAAATCTTTATACTTTTTCCTCATATATGCACATAACATTGACTTTTACCATCACTATACATTAAAAAAAGAATAAGTAAAAGAAAACCTGGTGTAGCCTAAAACCATGTAATAGATAATAAAAAAAACTAACTCAACAAGACTCTCTGATAAAGTATGATAACTTGAGTGACAATGTATTTAACAATTTAACACCATTTACAAATGATTTTGGTTTTTGGACAAACAACTTGTTAGCATTAAACGTACAAACTGTAGATTCTCACATGGCCCTACGTGTTTAAATAAAACACACATTATGCAAGTTAGACATATAAGATGGTTTTAGCTGCCAAATTAGACTTTTACTTTGTTTCTGCTCTAAAATATGCATTGTGGTAATGTGCTCCATCATTGATGCAGTGCTATTGGGAAATGACAACTCCGTTTGACACTGCAAACATATCACAATAATGTTTTTAGTTTTAAATGATCGCAATATATCGCTTTCATCTTCTTTTGTCCTTTAGCTGTCTTTTCATCTTGTCCTTGTTTTTCTTTCGAGTCATCTCTCTTGGCACTCAGGGGTTCTAAGTACTCTGCTATTCTGATGTTGAAAGTTGTATTTTGAGGTGTGATATTTAATTCCACTACTGTCCCGTGTTTTTCAGGTCGGTGTTCTGATTGCTACCTGCTGGGAATAATTTGCTGATACTGAGTGGGAAGAGCTGTGAGGAGGGAGGTGCTGCAAGATAGAACATTTACCTGATAACGTTTTTCTGATATTATCTCCAAGCCTCATGTAAATACAGTCCACCATCTTCATTTTTCTTGAAGTCATAGAGAATATATTTACTTTTGATGTGACTTTCGACTTAGGATTGATCTTTCTCCTTTCTTCATTTGTTTCTAGGTGATTGAAGTCCTTTCTCTTACAGAGGAGCCACCAGGGCTTACCGTTTCCTGTCAAGGAGAGGGGGTTGGAGCTCTCTTGGCCAAAGCCAGTACCAGCATCAGTTCAAAAATATTCTGAAATATCGTTTTAACCCTGAACCTCACCATCCCATCATGGAGGGAGTTGCAGAGTCTGAGACAGTAGATGGATCATCTCCTTTTGATCTCTTAGAACCCCCGACTTCTGGAGGATTTCTGAAACTGTCCAAACCCTGCTGCTACATTTTTCCTGGGGGAAGAGGAGATTCTGCATTGTTTGCCATCAATGGATTTAACATTTTAGTAGATGGGGGATCTGAAAGAAAGTCTTGCTTTTGGAAACTGGTTCGCCACCTTGACAGGATTGACTCTATTCTGCTCACCCACATTGGGGCAGACAACCTTCCTGGAATTAATGGCTTGTTCCAAAGAAAAATTGCAGAGCTGGAAGAGGAACACAATCAAGGATCTGGTTCAAGTAGTAATGGCGAGTCGATAAAGAACCTGATTTCCCCTGAACTTGGGATTGTATTTTTGAACGTCCCAGATAAACTTCGGATGCCAGAGTCCACTCTAAAAGTGAAACGGAGCATCGAGGAAGCATCTCTAACGCTGCAGTACCTCAATAAACTTGGAATAACACCAGAGCCTCTTCACAGGGCAGTGAGCAACACTGTTGAACCCATCACACTCTTTCACAAACTTGGTGTTGGAAAGTTAGACATGTATGTGCTAAACCCTGTAAAAGAGAGCAAAGAGATGCAATTTCTAATGCAAAAATGGGCTGGTAACAGCAAAGCCAAGACAGGTATTCTAATGTCTAATGGAAAGGAAGGAGAAATATCTGTTCCCTATTTAACATCAGTTACTGCTCTCATTGTGTGGATTCCTCATCGTCCCACAGAAAGAATAGTTAGAGTGCTCTTCCCAGGGAATGCACCACAGAATAAAATCTTTGAGGGCCTTGAGAAACTGAAACACCTAGACTTCCTGCGATACCCAGTGGCAACTCAAAAAGACCTAACATCCAGTGCACCACTGCCAATCATCAAACAAACCAAAATTAGATCCAGAGCTGACAGCAAAGAGAGTCTGAAATTATCACCAAAACCAAACTCCAAAACTGTCAAGAAAGAAATAGTTGGCCAAGAGGAAGAGCCTAAGAGTGAGAAGACCAAAGAGAATAAACTCGAGAAAAAAATCAAAAGTGAAAGTCTGAAGGCCACCAAACAGCAGAAAAATAGCGAGGTGGCCCCCATAACAGGCAAGTTAGAGAAGAAGAAAATATTAAAGGAGAAAAGCAGAAAAACTGACAAAGTGTCTCGTATGGATGAAAAGAAAGACAAGGAAAAGAAAGAAATTAAAAGAGAAAAAGCAAAAACAGATGAAAATATAACAAAAGACGATAAGAAAGACAACAAAAAGAAGGACCCAAGTAAGCCAGAATTGAGAAAAATGACTAAACCTGACTTGAAGCCACTCACCCCTGAAGTGAGAAAAACTCTGAGAAAGACTCAGGCAAAGGCCAAGACTGAAAAAAATGTAACAGTTAAAGAGGATGTAAATGGTAAAAAGTCACTCCCCAAGCACCTCCAGGAAGAAGCTGCAGCAGCGGCTCATGCTGAAAGATCCAATGCGTCTTCACCCGAGGATCTTACTGAGGACTTTGAGTCCCTTAAAAGAGAAGAGTTGTCCAAACCCAAGGCAGGAGCTACCCAAATCTCTGAGGTGTCAGTTCACAAGGATACTAAAGTTTCTACCTCATATCCCCTAAATGAGAACATTACACAAGCTACTGAGACAAAGACAGTCTCATCCACATTTTCTGCCAAACCAGAGGAAGACAACACCACAGACAAAATAACCTCAGAACAGATAAAAGGAAAGGATTCATGGAGTGATAAACTTGAAGACAGCACGATAACTTTGAAGACATTTGAGGATTATGACACATATTCTGCAAAGGATGATCTAAAATTCATATCAAAGAAAAGTGACAGTTCAGAAGAGGAAGATGATGTAATTGAAAAAGCAGAGCTGGAAGGCACAGAAGATGATGAGGTTATGAAATGTAAAACACAGGAGATGAAAAAAGAAAAAACTGTAAAAGATTTTGATACTCAACCAGCAGGACAATTTAAAATGTCAGCTTCAGCTCTGCCTGAGCAAGGAGTATCGGCATCAGCCTCAGAACAGTTCTCCTTTATCCAAGATGAAACCATCCCTGGTTACTCTGAGACTGAGCAAACTATCTCTGATGAGGAGATCCATGAGGATACTGAAGAGAAAATCCCACAGTTACGGTATAATGTGGGATCTTATGACATCTCAGTCCCAGATTTCCCTGGGACCTTTGACTCAATGCAGGGCATGAAGGAAATAAAGAGCTTGGTTGTGTCAGATGTTGTGGATGTCAGACCCAAAGCCCTTGTGGGAGTTCATGAGCCTGAGCTTGCTTCCTACCCTGTTGTAATTGCTGCTCCTCTTGCAGAGGAGGAACACATTTCCTCAGCCACATCCATAACCGAATATGACAAAATGTCTTCATTTGCCACATCTGTAGCTGAGGACCAGTCAATAGCTTCTGTTACAGCCCCTCAGACTGAGGAAGTTGGAAAGAACTCCCTCCTTCTTGACACCGTCAACAATGTACCCTCACCTGGTACCCAAGGAAAGGACTATCTCCACTCTGCTGGTACCATTTCACCCACCTCCTCTCTGGAGGACGACAAATGTTTCAAGTCTCCTTCTTCTGATGAGTACCAGCCCAACATTCCTGAGATGGAGAATGATGCCAAGGCCCATTCAGCTCATGATGAAGAAGAAGAAGATGACGAGGAAGACGAGGATGAGGATCAGACTCCAAATGTTGACATCCCACTGGGTAAACTCAGACAAGGCTATGAGCATGCTGCATCCATGATGCTCAAGGAGAACGAGAAATCCCCCTCAGCCGACATTTCTTCTCCTATTTTCTCAGAAGAGCACAAACTTCCTACACAGGTTGCAGGTGAAAGTCAGTCTCCATTTAGTACTGGGGAATTCAAGATTGGTGCTGGAATACAACCTCTATCAACTTCTCTATCCTTCTCCGCTGGACTGGAGTCACACTTTAGGCAAGAAAGCGATGACAAATGTCTAAGTCCAGATGACAGCACCGTGAAACTGGCTTCACCCACACAGTCAGTGCCTACAAGCAGTGGTTACTCTCCTGCAGATGAAAAATCATTTAAAACAGAAGGCAACAATGAAGCAGTGACCAAATTTGATACGAATAAAGTGGAAAAATCGGTCACTATTTCTGACAATACATCTTTAACTGGACACTCAGTTGAAAAGGATGCATTTGAGGCATCAGAGGAATCTGAAGAGGACAGTGTGAATGAAGACGACTATTACACCAAAAAAGATCTCCAACCTGCTGTTAAAGCTAAACTTATGGAGGCAAAAGAGGGGTGCTTCCTGGATGATGACCTAACTACTGAGGCAAAGACTGCAAAGACAGACATAGAGCTTCTCTGCTCAGATGGGTCTCTGTCTCCTCCTGCTGAAGAGAAACCAAAGCCTCAAATCATATACTCAGATGAGGATGAAACAGACAATTTTCCAACTGGAATAAAATCAGGGTTCTCTTCAGCAGAGCTAACCAAAACAGACATCAACAAAGAACGTGCTGAGGAAACAGATATCCCTCTCACAGGGCATGAGAAAAGTGTTCATTTTGGTCTTTGTGATTTCCCAGAAAAGGAGAACAAAGAGAAAGCCCTTTATATTAGACAAGACACACCTTATGTGCATGGCAAAACATTCTCGTATGGTGACATTTATGATAGCAAACCAAGTTCAGTGGAATCAGATTCATATTGTCACGAGTCCTTAGATAAGGTGGAGAAGGACATTTCAAAGGATGATGTTGGTTTTCCTCTATCCCCTCTAACGGCGAGTGACAAAATATCAGAAAAGGAAGAATGTAAAGTCTCATACGAAAAAGATCCTTCCACTCCAACAAGGTTTGAATCCAAAAGCCAATCAGTTGTTTCTCCATCGATCAAAGATGGCAAAGATTATGAGACATTTGAATACCCGGGTCAATTCTCCTCAGTGGCAGATGGGCCTAAAGCATTGTCTACTTCTCCATCATCAGACAAAGACCCAATGTCTTTTGCTAGGCAACCAGACAGCTCAAAACCTGCATCATATTCCTCAATGACATCATCCAATGTCTCCCAAGCTAGAGTTCCTGATAGTGGATCATGTTTGGAGATTGATATGCGAAAACTGACAGCGAAGGATGAGGAAGACTATGATGATGATGAAGTAATTGATGAAGATGATGATGAGGAGGGAGACGAAGAGGATGAAAACACTGATGATGAAAGAGCTATTTGTTCTGACATTGAAAAAGGTCCCAAAGAAAAGTCTGAGAAGGAGATAAAAAGTCCTGCCAGTGAAATATGTGGCTCAAATAAGCCAGAATTTATGGTTTCTATGGCTGGATATGGTTTTAACAGTCAGGGGAAACCAAGTGAGAAAGAAATCGTATTCAGCTCACTCACAAAGGTAGTGGATGAAGATAAGTTAGCAGCTACTGGTTTCTCTGGCTACTCCACAGAGTTAGACTTATATGGGGGTGAGGATAAGGAATCACTTTTATCAAGTCAAACCACAGACAAAGGTAATGAAGACTTCAACTTGAAGTCATCAGAGGGTAGTTTTTACAGTGATAGAGCTGATCAGTACACAAGTACCGCTGCCCCTGGGTACTCTTCATCCTCTGCATATAGCTACTCTTCCTCTACTTCAGGCTCATTCTCTACCAGTCGTCAGCTTGCGGATGAGCTGGAGACACCTGCCTCAGCTGAGCCACTATTTGAATACTCCTCCTTCAAAGAAGAACACTCCCCGATCACTGATTCTCTGTTTTCTACTTTACCTGGCACCAAAGAAAACTATTTGGAAGTGTCTGAGAAAAAGGTCCCTGCTGCAACCACAGCTGAGGCTACCTTCAGCTTGTCTCACTTTTCCCCCCTCAATCCGTTTGAGGATTCCAAACGCTTCTCTTCACATTCATCCACTGCTTCTGATGAAGACAAAAAAGACCACACAACCGCTTTTGCTAGCATTTTGGATAAACGCCCTCATTCAGACTGTTTTTATAAGCCTGAGTGGTCTGAAGCGTTTGCGCTGGACTCTGCAAAAGGCTTTGACCAATCATTAACCTTGCACGCTCAAGAGGCAGCACTCTCAATTAATAAAGAGGCATCCAGCGCTGCACTGTTTGGTGTCACTTCTTCCCCAAGGCCAGATATTGAAGGCAAGCACTACTTTGAAGAGACTGACAGCAGTGAAGAGGATGAGGATGTTTATATGAGGGGGAAGTCTAAAATATCACCTTCCAGTGGTGTCACAGGTACCTTGTTGTTCTCTGAGAAGCCAAAAGCTTCAGTTGAAGGGGAAAAGACTAGCAATGTTCACCCAGATGTTCTTGGTTCATACATGTCCTCACCACTTGAGGCCAGCAAGCCGGACCCAACCAAAGGCCTTGCAAAGGTCAGTACAAGCTCTACCCCCCTTGCTGGAGCAGCAGCCAATGATGCGATTTCAGGCACAGCTAAAATGCAGTCCAGAGAAAGTGCAGGAGTCTATAAGAGCTCCTATGAGTGGGAAATGCCCAAGCCTCAGATAGGAAGGATGCCTGGAGACTCCCCTCCCCATTATCGTCATGATGATGAGTTTGAGGAGGAGTGTGAAATGGAGCCCGAGCACCCTGCCCGCCCGCTTTCTCTCTCTTCAACTAATAAGCCTTTCCACTCTCCCTTTTACTTTGAGGAGTGTAGCCAACAAGAACTGGAAGACGATGACGATGATGACAGTGATCAGGAGCTTGCTGATAAATCAGCCATAGGAGCATCTTCCACCTCTGCCGGCAACACATCTCCCGGATTTTCATCCTGTGAGTACAGGCAGCGTAAAACAGACCTCTCCCCTTCCTTTATCAACCCGTGCATGAAGCAGCTTTGCAGTGATGAAGACGATGAGGATCAAGGACAAAGAAGTGACCAGTCACAGGAAGGCGATGAACATGATATGTCTGTTAAGAGAAGGGCTAAGCAGCCCCACCATCAGCAATCCCACAGCAGCTCTGTCCATCAAGCCAGTGGCACGTCTGCAGGGTTAGGTCTGGCAACAGAGGACACACCACCTACTTCTATTAGTGAGTCTTTTGCCTCTCAGTCAGACTCTGAAGTGCATCAAGGCACGGAAGAGTATCCTTCTGTCACTGCTGAAGGCAACCTGGACTCAGATGAGGACGCAGACTATATGCCCGTCGACAAGATAGCTGCCATAGGTGAAGGCAGCCAACACTATTCCTCCTGGAAAAGCCAGGACCCAGTTCCCACACCTCAAAAGGATGCTTACCCTCACCCCCCTCGACCAGATGTTTGTATGGTGGATCCTGATTCTTTGTATAATGGCTCAGTTAAGAAAGAGCTTAAAGCTAAAGGATTGAAGAAAGCTTCGGGGAAAACCAAAGCATCACCTTCCAGGCGCAAGAGGTCCCCCATGCCTGTCAAACAGACATCATCTCCTCGCAGTGCGTCACTGAAGAAGAAAGAAGCAGACAAGAGCTCACGAATGTCTCGGCTGTCAGATGGACAAGGCTCAAAAGACGATGACCTCTCACGGTCAAGCTACAACCCTGGAAAGTCGCTGACCAACATTAACAAGAATAGTTCAGGCAAGTCAATCACTGCAGTGGTAAAATATAACTTTTGATGTTTGATACATTTATTTGACAAATGTTTCTGACTGACCTACCAGGTTCTCAAAAGGCTAGTTCTACAGCTCCTATCTATGTGGACATGGCCTACATTCCCAACCACTGCAACGCCAAGAATGTGGATAAAGAGTTTTTTAAACGCATTCGCTCTGCGTATTATGTGGTCAGTGGTAATGATGCTGCCAGTGGTGAACCAAGCCGTGGAGTTCTTGATGCACTGTTGGATGGCAAAGCTCAATGGGGTTCAAATCTTCAGGTAACTTTTTAGCTCTGCATATGATTGTATAACCTTTGTTATGGTTGACTGGTGACCCTTCCAAACTCAAGACTTAATATTTTACGGTATTGTAAGGCAACCCATTTTTTACAAAGAAAATACACCAACTTTCAAAAACTTTTTGCGCTCATTGCTTTCCTTCTTGGTATTTTGTTAACACATGCTTAAACGCTGCATTAGCAAGGTGCAAAAATATCTGTTTTTAGAGTGGTTATCACACCTGCTAATGATAAAGAATTGATGTGCGTTTGCTCATTACCATCACCTGGCTGCTCAATTTTTTTTCCGCTTCCTTTGGAAAGCGTTCACAGTAATGCTCCTAGATTGTCAACAAATCCAGTTGGTGCTCGCTTTACAAATCCAGTTGGGGCTCTCTAATGGACTCAATTTCACAATCGTCTGTGGATGTTACATTCTTTGCGCTTCAAATAAAATGCTGAAAGTTGTCTTTTGGCTTTTCCCATCAAGGGTCGCCACAATGAGTAAACTGCATGATTTGTTTGGCTTGGTTTTTAAGTCAGACGCCTCCCACTTACCAGTGCTTGGGACCAGTGGGCTGGGTGGTGGTTGGATCTTGGCCGGGAATAAAACCAGAGTTGTGTATCATTACACCTCCAATGAATCAAATGTAAAAAATCTGCATTTTTTTGTTATTGTTTTCCCCTACAGGTGACGCTGATCCCAACTCATGACACAGAGGTGACTCGTGAGTGGTACCAGCAGACACACGAGCGGCAGCAGGAGCTCAACATCATGGTCCTGGCCTCAAGCAGCACTGTCGTCATGCAGGATGAATCTTTTCCTGCCTGCAAAATCGAGTTTTAAGAATATGGTATTTTGCTGCCTCTCCCTACTGTAGATCTGTTTAAACTACTCTTAAGCCCCTTAGAATGTGGGTTCTTTTTGTCCGTTCTTATTGATAACAGTTGTTTTTTTAATCTAAATTTGTATGAACTTCTTAGTTTGTTGTAGCTACAATATATTTGTTCTCCACTCCATTAGAGTCCCGCAAATGACACATCTTTGTCTTTAAACTTGTTTTTAAAGCCTGTGAGAAAATGGAATTCTACGAGACCATTGTTTAGATTAAGGCTGTGTCTCAAATGGAATACTTCTGTCAGTACACTTCAATAGGTAAACTGCGTACTTAGTTCCTGAGTGCACGCATTTTCCAATCCCCAAGTATCATTGCGTACTCACAGGAAATGATGGTTGGAATATTTACCAGCAACCCTCCACTGCCACTGGTTGCTACCCAGCCATTTCTCAAGTTAGTCGCCACCCTCGTGCTACACAGCCACTATGGCGACTATTGCACTGAAGGTGGAGGCAAACACTTGGGCAGGAAATATGTTACATTTGTTCTTTTTAGTTACAATTTTGACCTTAATTATATCTCTCATGCGTGGGGCAGATTCTTCAGATGGCAGAGTGTCAAAGAAAAGGAAAATTAAGTGCATTTAGACACAGTAAAATGCTCTGAAAGAAGAGATATGTCTATCAACAATTGTTGCATACTTTGCCTAAGCTGCTCAAAAGCCGCTACATTCATCAAGGATAGAGACGGTATCTTTTTATTACTTTATTGTCATGTTTTCTGTGTACAGTTTGAGTAACTTAGGTGTTCATTTAAGTCATAGGATGGGAACTTGCTCGTAGGCCGTGGACCTCCTGCACTGACAGTGCACTGCATTTTGTCGCACTTCTCTGTGTGAATGCACTCAAAATAGTAAGTGTACTGGAAGTGCAACAACTGAGACTCAGCCAGGCAAAATAGATAGTTTCTGCAATAACAAAAAAAGGGTAAGCAATTGCTCGACCCTTACCTGGCAAAGACCACATTTGTGCACCTTAAGGCCAGATGAAGTCATTATCCTCTTCAGTATCTCTTTGTTTTGCAGTAAAACTATATGTAAGCTCGAAAATGATGCTAGTGATCAGTTTCCTCTCCTCCAGTTATTTCCTGCGTGCCTCAAACTGACATAGTAACATAGAAAGTATTCAAGTAGAACCCACAATGTCCTGTCAATGTATTTCAAATATATCTATATATAGCATAGACAATATCTTATTCCAAGATTTATAATGTTGTGCAATATTTCTATGATGAAAATCACCTTGTTGCAGTTACAAATTGTCATTGCTCAGTGTTAAACCTCCCCTTTACTCCTGCCGTGTGTCCAGTTGTTGCAGAGAACTTTCTCCGTCTTCATAAAGAACATGACTTTGTGCATGTGAAGGAAAGAACTGCTGCATTTTTAGGATCTTTATTCAACAACTAATGTGCGACAAGAGAAACATGAATTGCAAAAGGAGAGCGTGTGTCTGCGTGGGCCTGCGTCATTAGCGGTCGAGGTTAGACCTTTAGTGCCTTTTTGTCCTGATGTGTTGGAAGATGATATAATTGGCAACAAATATCAAGGGTGTCCAAAGCTTTTTTTCATTTTACCCAGGAGCTCTGTTGTACAGTTTGTGCAAAGACCTTTTAAAGCTGCATTTGGTTGCATTTGTGTTGCTATGGTAACTGCTACACAATTGTTGCATCGATACATACACATGCTATAACGGGTGATTTACATTCCTAAGATTCAACTATTTTGATCCGTGCTCGGCAAGTTGACCTTAAGGAAGCTAGGTATTGATCGATCATTGTTTCAAAAGGAAATACCAATTTTATAGATACTGCAAAAAAGAAAACTTTAGATTTAATGATACTTTGATGAAACTCAAGTCTGTCTGCCTGACGCCATCAGTAATCAAAACGAAAATGGCGGACACCTATGATGGCCGAGATAAGTCCAACAAATGCAAACGCCACAAGACAATATTATAAAGCCGCAACACATCTGTCCGCTCCGAAGGACGCGATAGACACAACGGAACTAAACGCGTAGTAAGTTTTACCGACTGACTAAGCCAAGACCGAAGGGTGAAAACTAATGATCACTGTATATTAATATTTTTGAAAGAGTGATTTCTGACTGAAGACGTAGTCACACTTCACTTACTTGTACAACTTTGTTCATTACACCGTAGTCAACTTTCGGTGTGTCGCCGAATCTTGTCCGCTAATATTATTTATATCGTCATGTTTTTTGCCTTGCAGTTGTTGTGATCTGGCATCCGTATTTGCTGTGGCTTTTGCAATCATGCTATAGCTGAAAGCCGTAGTGTTGTGGCTTCAATGTGTTGTGCTGTGGCGGTTGCATTTGTTGCGACTTTTCTCGGCCACCCTAGCTGTTTATTCAAATGAGTAGTAGCAGGTCAAACCACTAAACCTAAAAATATTTGTTTGCACTTCATTTCTTAGGTAAACTTACTGCTTAATTAACCAGAAGCACTTTATTTGTTGATATTAATATTGTATACTTTTATGTTGGAAAAACAACAGCAAAAGTAGCATGTAAATCTACTGTCAACATCTTGGTTACTGTACTTTAATTGAAAATTTGTTGAATATTGAAAATGAGAGCAGAAAAGTGTTTCCTCCTGTTGATTCAACGTAAGTGTTGGTTGCACTTTTTTTTACCGTATTTTTCGGATTATAAGTCGCTCAGGAGTATACGTCGCACCGGCCGAAAATGCATAATAAAGAAGGAAAAAAGCATATACGTCGCACTGGAGTATAAGTCGCATTTTTGGGGGAAATATATTTGATAAAATCCAACACCAATAATAGACATTTGAAAGGCAATTTAAAATAAATAAAGAATAGTGAACAACAGGCTGAATAAGTGTATGTTATATGACGCATAAATAACCAACTGAGAAGGTGCCTGGTATGTTAACGTAACATATTATGTTAAGAGTCATTCAAACAACTATAACATATAGAACATGCTATACGTTTACCAAACAATCTGTCACTCCTAATCGATAAATCCCATGAAATCTTCTTCCTCTATGTCGCTTCTAAACAACTCTGCCAACTCTGCTGCATATTTCACTACGTCCAGCTTGTAATCTGCAGTAGATGATTTCCTTTTCAGTGCCATTTTTGTTCAGCGCTTCTCAGTTTTTATAAGTTACCGCCAACGTTGAAATGATCCATTTTAATAGCTACGGCAGTAGCATATAGTATATAGTCCTGCTGGCTCCGCTGTGAACGGGACTCCCGCTGCTGTGTTGGATCCGCTTTGGACTGGACTCTTGCGACTGTGTTGGATCCATTATGGATTGAACTTTCACAGTATCACGTTAAACCCGCTCGACATCCATGGCTTTCCTCCTCTCCAAGGTTCTCATAGTCATCATTGTCACCGATGTCCCACTGGGTGTGAGTTTTCCTTGCCCTTATGTGGGCCCACCGAGGATGTCGTAGTGGTTTGTGCAGCCCTTTGAGACACTAGTGATTGATTGTAAACATTGATTGATGATTGATTGATAGCAGTTGGCATTCCATGACCCAAAATGCACTTCTGCCATGGCCCTCCCCCGCCAAATTCTTATTGGTTGACGTGTGTGTGTGACGATTGCTGACATTTTCTTAGTCTCTTCCGCTAATTCGATAAATAATGTTATTTGATATTTTACGGTAATGTGTTAATAATTTCACACATAAATCGCTCCGGAGTATATGTCGCACCCCCGGCCAAACTATGAAAAAAACTGCGATTTATAATCCGAAAAATACGGTAAATAAGATGTGAATGTATTGGCCATTAATTGTTTACTTGCTTGTTTGTATCCATAATTCAATTATACCTAATTTCAGTACGCAAAGTAACAGGAATATAGAAAACGTCCATTGCAGTCTCCAGCATCCAGTATTTATTTTACAGTCACACTGCTTGAATTGTCTTTGCTAAGAAGTTACTGAATCGATACACAGCTAAATCCCGACCAAAACAGTTGTAGGAAAACATCGGACCATTCACACCACAAGCACTTAAATGACGCAAAGTCAAAAATAGCTAAGCAGTCGTAGACCAGAATATGTTGTGAATAATTTCATAAAATAAAATACTAATGTGACACAACCGTTTTAAAAACAACACTTAGGCTCTGTTCACACTGCAGGTCAATTCCATATGTGACCTGTCAGTGAGAATAGTACAATTCCGACATTTTCAAATCCGACCAGAGCCTCTTTGATAATATGTATCCAATGTGACATCATTAAAATCTAAATTCTTTGCCATAATAGACGGTCATAAAAAGACCCGGTGAACAAAAAAGCAGAAAACAGTCAACATGAAGATGTTTTGGAACTCAGCTACATGCCTACATGCTCAGAACAGAAATCATTTGGTTAAGTAAATGTTGACATTGTTGCACAAAATCCTTCAAATTTACAAATCTGTGCCAGAATATAGACCCACTCAAATGTGGGCCATATTTACTTCATATTGATCACATTTTCCTTTGTTTTGGAAAAGACTACATAACCATCACATTTGACAAAACATCCCAATTGGGCAGTGTGAACGGATTTGTTTATCATACAGTACTGTGGCAGCATGGATACAAGACACAGTGATTGGACATACAGTATTAGAAGGTTCTGGGAACTGGACCAGACAACTTTATGGACACGCTGGTGGTTAGTCAGCAAAGATACTGTATGTGCATTTCCACATCTAGTGTAAATAGTCACAAGCAAGCCCAGAGTTTAAGAAGATGCTTAAACCGATCCAATGAAGGGCAATAAATGCTAAGCTTGCTTCTCTGTTATGATACATTTATTTTATTATTTTAGAATATACCGAAGGTCAATAATAAAAAAAAAACTTTGGACACCGCTGACCTACACCACGGCGTGGCACATTTGTGATACTGTGAACCCAGCAGGCACAAGACATTGATACAATGTTGATTATACATATATGTTCTTTAAAACTGACTTTAAAAATACGTTGCAAAATAGTTTTTGTAAATTGAGATAATGTTGGAGTCTAACGTTGGATCCATGTTGTTGGTTGGGAAATGACCAAATTTCAATAGTCAGGTTTTAACTAGGGCTGGGCGATATGGCCTTTTATCAATATCTCGATATTTTTGGGCCATGTCACGGAACACGATATATATTTCAATATTTTGCCTTGGCCTTGAATTAACACTTGATGCATATAATCACAGCAGTACGATGATTATATGTGTCTATATTAAAACATTCTTCTTCATACTGCATTAATATATGCTACTTTTAAACTTTCATGCAGAGAAGGAAACCACAACTAAGTCAATTTAGCAATATTTATTTAACAGTTTATTAAACAATAATATTCATGTCATTTCCAAAACAGAAAGTGCAAGATTGTCAGAGACATTTTAAAACAAGTTATCAGTGCACTTTTGTGAGTGATGTCATAAAGATGACATATCAAAACAACACTAAATTAATGTGCACTTTTTGTATAAAACGCCTCTACAACCGTTAAAAACAAATTAAGTGCACTTTTGTGCATGATATCACACAAGATATTTCAAAAACTGTCAAATAAAAATGAACTGCATAATAGGAAATCAAACATTGTATGTCCTTCGTTCTGTGGTAGGTTCCTGCAGACGTTATCGCCTTCTGTCGTTGATTGTTTTTTTCATACGGGGTTGATCTGGAAATTGTTGCTTGGCACCGGCCGGAGATGTTGACATGCTGTTTCAAGCACTCTTCATTCTCTAGCAGAGGACTTTTCAAATGATGCTACAAATTAGCAGTGCTGCTACTTTTTGTAGCAACGCTTTTGCCGCATAATTGTTCAACATATTCCCGCTTGAAGCCAAACCACCGCCAGACGACGGACCCCGTGCTGTTTTTCTTGGGAATTCATTCTTCCTCCATTTGTTACCAGATTCGCACCTTCTCTCTCTCGTATTACCACTCGCAACGCACCGTTAGCATCACAGCTAATGTTACCATGTAGCTACCTCTCTGCTCGGGGAGGGCGTGTGACGTTGCACGCATGACGTATGTAAGAAGTTGCGCTTGGTTTACGTCTCTGTGAGGAGAGACAAGAAAGAGGGAGAAACGCATGCAGTGTAATGCCTGCAGCTAAAAGCAACTGCGTGAGAACGTATACTCGAATATCACAATATAGTCATTTTCTATATCGCACAGAGACGAACCTGCAATATATCGAGTGTATCGATATACCGCTTAGCCCTAGTCAGAACCCAACATTGATTAAATGTTGTCAAACAGCATGTTGCTCCAACTTTATGTTTGAGTTGCTCAACGTTAGGACTTATTTCAAAAAGTTCTCAACGTTGTTTTAATGTCTCGTGAGTGCTGGGAAAGAAGCTTTGACCACGATGATCTCAACGTTTTTATTTTTGTCCCTAAGGTCAGTTTTTAAATCCTCGACTCATTTATTTTCTGCCTGCAAAAGAAGCACAATTATAAAAAAATGGCACTTGTTTTGAAACTGTTCAAATGTGATTTTAAGTGAGATTGCAGATGTTTTGAACAGCTGTGTTTTCGACGGGGCAGCAGGGTTCAACGTGGTTAGCATGTCTGCCTCAAAGCCCCAAGGTTCTGTTTTTCAATCTTGGCTCTGCCTTCTCTGCGTGACTCGGGGTGCCCTGTGATTGACAAGTCCCAGGTGTCACCCGGCTATCACCCGTCTGGTGTAGGCTCCAGCTCACCCGTAACCCTAAACAGGATACGCAGTCGAAAATTAATATTTAGTAGTTCTGTCAAAAAAATTCTGATTAATCATGTTTTAGAATTTTGATTATTTATGATTTATCACAGTTGACATACGGTCAGTTTAATCACATTTTAGAATTTGGATGAATCACAGACCACATTTAGCGGATATACTCTGCCAGCGATGTTTGTCGTCCTTGCTTGTTGACTTTGAGGTCTGTAGCGTTCTTGCAAGCCGTTGGCTTTAAGATTTCAAACTTCTTTACGTCGACTACAAGATAATGCTAAATACTTTGATTTGATCTATCCATAAAAAATCCCGTCTGGGTGTATTTTGAAGTGAAATTTGGCAGAGTCTCCTCACTCATTCATCTTCGACGTATGCATTAAGAACCCTCGCCACCTCTTTGGCAACTACCCACGGTTAAGGTAAAGGAGCATGTACTGTCAAGATAAATTGCGTGAATAATCAACATTTTTACATGAATAATGTGATTTTGTGATTTTCTTTGTCAGCCCTAATTTTTTTATTTTTTTATATATATAAAGTGCATTCGAAAAGTATTCACTTTTCCAACGTTTCGATATCTTACAGCCTTATTCCAAAATTGAATAAATCCCTTTTTGTCATCAAAATTCCACAGACAATATCCCATAAAGACTATGTCATTGTTTAATTTATTTTGCAAATGTATGAAGAATAAAAAACAAATCACATTTACAAAATCATTCCCAGCATTTGCTCAATACTTTGACGATGCACCTTTGGCAGCAATTACAGCCTCAAGTCTTTTTGAATACGATGGCACAAGCTTGGCACACCTATCTTTGGGTAGTTTTGCCCGTTCCTCTTTGCAGGTTGGGTGAGAACTTTTCATGAAGGATGTCCTCTGTACATTGCTGCATTGACATTGCTTTCCCTCTTAAAAAAAAAGTATATATCCATATATATATATATATATATATATATATATATATATATATATATACATACATATATATATACATATATATGTATATATATATATATATATATATATATACATACACACACTTATATACCATATTTCCTTGAATTGCCGCCGGGCATGTAATATGCGCCTGCCTTGAATTACTGCCGGGTCAAACTCGCTTCCCAAAATTATTAGCGCATGCTTACTTTTACCGCCGGGTCAAATTCGTGACGTCACGAGTGACGGTTCCCCTGTCGTCATTTTCAAAATGGCGGAGGAGGTTTTTTTTGCTTGTGCTATGTGTAAACCAGGGGTCTTGTTCAACAGCCACACCGGTTACACTGAAGGTTGTGATATAAAACAACTTTAACACTCTTACTAATATGCGCCACACTCTGTGAACCCACACCAAACAAGAATGACAAACACATTTCGGGAGAACATCGACTCTGTAACACATAAACGCAACATAAAAATTACCCAGAATGCCATGCATCCATGACTCTTACACACCCCGCTAGCACCAAACCCCGCCCCCCATCCGTGCGTCGGTTGAGCTGGGCGGGGTTGGGGGCGCGTGTATAATATAGCCAAGAGTCATGGATGCATGGCATTCTGGGTAATTGTTATGTTGCGTTTATAATGTGTTACATAGTCGATGTTCTCCAGAAATGTGTTTGTTATTCTTGTTTGGTGGGGGTTCACAGTGTGGCGCTTATTAGTAAGAGTGTTAAAGTTGTTTATATCACAACCTTCAGTGTAACCGGTATGGCTGTTGACCAAGTATGCCTTGCAATCTCATACGAGGGGCAGCGAAATGCATGCGTCCGGCCGGCACGTAGATAACATGGTGTAAAGGCGGGCGCGATGACATGTTGTAGAGCAGTGATCCTCAACCACCGGGCCGCAGAAGAATTTTTTTTGATTTTTTTTATTCAATTTTTTTTTTTTTTTTTTAACTACATACCATTGATAAGCGCAGGGATGAGAAGAGATTTTAAATTAATTAGCGCCCCGGCGGCTATTCAAGGAAATACGGTATATGTATATTTTATTTGTCTATTTTTTCTTAAAATTGTCATTAGAGGGTATTGTGTGTGGAATTTTGATGGCAAAAATTAATGCATTGCATTTTGGAATTAGAAACATGTGGAAAAAGTGAAGCACAGTGAATACTTTCTGGATGCACTCTTGTTGTACATTTACCGGAACACAAGCACAGTATTTACTCTCCTTACCAAAGGTCAATTGGAACCACTCAAGTTAGAGCCTTCATTTCTTCTTGAGGTTGGCGGTTTGGTGGAAGAGTGAACTGATTTTTAAAAATTTTTAGTTGAAAATTTACAGAAAATGATTTGAACAGGAAGGCGGCAGGGAAAAGGAGGGGAAAGAAAACAGGATGGTGGCACGCTCCACAGTCCACATGCCGACTCCACAAGGAGATGTTGAGCCAGACTCGAACCCAGAACCGAGTAAAGACCCTCACTTCTTTTGTTCTATTTGGAATGTTCCTTTCCACAATGATGTTGACGTCCCAAAAAAAAGAAGGCACCAAGAACTATCAGGAGTGTTGTGATGTCATAGGTTGCCTACCTCCGTGCATGCAGCTGGACTTCATTAGAATGTGAGGATGCAGATTACCTTTATGTTCTCTGCGGAGGACTCCTTATCTCCTGGTTGCCTTGGTTACTGCACCTTGTATGGCGGACATCTCAAAGGCGAATAAATCGGGTGCGACCACGAAACCATACGGTTTATTAAAAAGCCACTTTGCGGCCCAGCAATGTAAACCATTCCCAAAGGTGACGTCTACATGATGCACGCCGCTCATAACAATATTTGTTACACAAACACTGCCCCCCCCCCACCCCCCTTGTGGTAAAACCCTCAGTCATCTGACTGCATTTTAAAGAGTGGATGATTTCCATTGAGAAAGGCTTGAGCAAGCACAATTACGACATTCTGTTTTCTCTCACATTAGAGCAGTGGTTCTTAACCTGAGTTCGATCGAACCCGAGGTGTTCGGTGAGTCGGCCCCAGGGGTCCAAACACACCCAACTCATTGTGTAAATACAAACTTATCCCTATCTGCGTTTTACGGATCCGGCAACAGCTGACTGATTTGCACGTGTGTAATTAGTTGTGAGTTTATGCACTGTGTTGCTTTTGTTGTTTGAAGAAGGTGATGTTCATGCACGGTTTATTTTGTGCACCAGTAAATAAAAACATGGTAACACTTTAGTATGGGGAACATATTCCCCATTGATTAGTGGCTTATTAACATGCAAATTAGTAACATATTGGATCTTAACTAGTCATTATTAAGTACTTATTAATGCCTTATTCGGCATGGCCTTATTATAACCCTAACCCTCTAACCCTGACCCTAAAGGCCTACTGAAACCCACTACTACCCACCACGCAGTCTGATAGTTTATATATCAATGATGAAATATTAACATTGCAACACATGCCAATACGGCCTTTTAAGTTTACTAAATTGCAATTTTAAATTTCCCCTGACTTTTTTCTTAAAAACGTTGTGTAATGATGACGTGTACACGTGACGTCACGGGCTGTTATGAATATAAGCGCTGCACACACACACACACACAGCTAAAAGTCGTCTGCTTTAACCGCATAATTACACAGTATTTTGGAGATCTGTGTTGCTAAATCTTTTGCAATTTGTTCAATTAATATTGGAGAAGTCAAAGTAGAAAGATGGAGTTGGGAAGCTTTAGCCTTTGGCCACACAAACACACGGTGATTCCTTGTTTAAAATTCACGGAGGTGAAACTTTACTATGGATCACAGCGAACATGGATCCCGACCACTTGTCAACCAGCAGGTTTCGGTGAGAAAATTGTGGTTGAAAAGTCGCCTCTTACCGGATATCAGCTGAGCTTGTGCCTCTCGTACAGCTGCCGTCAACTTTCCTGAGACACTGCGCGTCAACACCCGGCCGTACACCTCCGACTATCAGGTACTGTTAATCTCACTAAAACACTAGCAACACAATAGAAAGATAAGGGATTTCCCAGAATTATCCTAGTAAATGTGTCTAAAAACATATGAATCCATCTCAATGCAACGCGATTGCAATTTTTTTTCTAGTCCGTCGCTATCAATATCCTCAAACACAAATCTTTCATTCTCGCTCAAATTAATGGGGAAATTGTCGTTTTCTCGGTCCGAATAGCTGTTTTTGTTGGAGGCTCCCATTATAAACAATGTGAATATGTGAGGAGCCATCAACATGTGACGTCATCGTCTGCGACCTCCGGTAGAGGCAGGGCTTTTCTCCAGTTGCAAACTTTATCGTGGATGTTCTCTACTAAATCCTTTCAGCAAAAATATGGCAATATCGCGAAATGATCAAGTATGACACATAGAATGGACCTGCTATCCCCGTTTAAATAAGAACATCTCATTTCAGTAGGCCTTTAACCCTAACCAGATAACTCAAAATTAAGTCTTTGTTGCTTAGAATATGTTCCTATATTATGTCCAAATAACTCTAAATTAAGTCTTTGTTACTTAGATTATGTTAACCATAACAAAGTGTTACCAAAAACATATAACTTTATCTTGAATTTAAAAACAAAAACAAAAAACAAACAAAAATATTTTTCACTAAAGAAGGGTTCAGTGAATGCACATATGAAACTGTTGGGGTTCGGTACCTCCAACAAGGTTAAGAACCACTGCATTAAAGGGTGGGATTTAACATTAGATTTAACATGAGGAAGCTGAGAAGGTCGATGTGACGTGACGGTGTGTGTGTGTGTGTGTGTGTATATGTGTGTGTGCGTGTGTGTGTGTGTGTGTGTGTGTGCGCTGCAAATAAGGCCTTGTGGTGGGCTTTACTCCTTCCCCTTGTTTTGAGTGCAATATTCTCTTAAAGCGCATACAAGTCAACATAAAGAAGATGTTTATTGTTTGAAAGGGGAAGTGTGGTGAAGACCAATAAAACATTTACTGAAGAAAAAAGGCTCTTCTTTTTTTTCCACAGTGGCACCCGTTTATGTTGACACCCTTCGACCTAGCGGTTGTCGACATAACTGAAATCGAAAGTTTATTCACCAACTTGGGCAGGGGTCGGCAACCCCTGGCTCCCTAGAGCAGTGGTTCTCAAATGGGGGTACGCGGACCCCTGGGGGTACTTGAAGGTATGCCAAGGGGTACGTGAGATTTTTTTTTTAAAATATTCTAAAAATAGCAACAATTCAAAAATCCTTTATAAATATATTTATTGAATAATACTTCAACAAAATATGAATGTAAGTTCATAAACTGTGAAAAAAAAAATGCAACAATGCAATATTCAGTGTTGACAGCTAGATTTTTTGTGGACATGTTCCATAAATATTGGTGTTAAAGATTTCTTTTTTTGTGAAGAAATGTTTAGAATTAAGTTCATGAATCCAGATGGATCTCTATTACAATCCCCAAAGAGGGCACTTTAAGTTGATGATTACTTCTATGTGTAGAAATCTTTATGTACAATTGAATCACTTGTTTAGTTTTCAACAAGTTTTTAGTTATTTTTATATCTTTTTTTCCAAATAGTTCAAGAAAGACCACTACAAATGAGCAATAGAAACTGATGACATAGTGCTGTATTTTACTTCTTTATCTCTTTTTTTCAACCAAAAATGCTTTGCTCTGATTAGGGGGTACTTGAATTAAAAAAATGTTCACAGGGGGTACATCACTGATAAAAGGTTGAGAAGCACTGCAGTAGGGTACTATGACAGACCAACTCAAAACGAACTAAAAGAAGTGGATGATATTCATTATTTTAAAGAAAGAAGTCATCAAAAACAAGACTGAGTGTGTCGCCAGCTAGTCTACAACCGCAAGTCCGCACCACACTGAAGCAGAATGAGTGTAATGCCAGCTAAGAATGTTAAAATATTATCTAAATGGCAGACATTTATCCATGAAAATAAAGAGAAGCTGCTGATGGAGTGTTTGATGGAAAAGCAGCTGGAAGGAGATAACGTAGAAGTCCACTCTCTAGGGCAGGGGTCACCAACCTTTTTGAAACCAAGACCTACTTCTTGGGTACTGATTAGTGCGAAGGGCTACCAGTTTGATACACACTTAAATAAATTGCCAGAAATAGCCAATTTGCTCAATTTACCTTTAATAAATAAATCTATATATGTAGATAAAAAAATGGGTATTTCTGTCTGTCATTCTGTCGTACTATTTTTTTCCTTTTACGGAAGGTTTTTTGTAGTGAATAAATGATGAAAAAAAACACTTAATTGAACGATTTAAAAGAGGAAAAAACACGGAAAAAAATTTTAAATTAAATTTTGAAATATAGTTTATCTTCAATTTCGACTCTTTAAAATTCAAAAATCAACCGAAAAAAATGAAGAGAAAAACTAGCTAATTCGAATCTTTTTGAAAAAATAAAAAAAATAATTCCTGGAACATCATTAGTATTTTTTTCTGATTAAGATTAATTTTAGAATTTTGATGACATGTTTTAAATAGGTTAAAATCCAACCTGCATTTTGTTAGAATATATAACAAATTGGAACAAGCTACATTTCTAACAAAGACAAATAATTATTTCTTCTAGATTTTCCAGAACAAAAATTTGAAATGAATTCAAAATACTTTGAAATAAGTTTTAAATTTGATTCTAAAGATTTCCCAGAATATTTTTTTAGAATTTTAATCATAAGTTTGAAGAAATATTTCACAAATATTCTTCGTCGAAAAAACAGAAGCTAAAATGAAGAATTAAATAAAAATGTATTCATTATTCTTTACAAAAAAAATAAATTACTTAAAGATTGATTTAAATTGTCAGGAAAGAAGAGGAAGAAGTTTAAAAGGTAAAAAGGTTTATGTGCTTAAAAATCCTAGTATAATTTTTAAGGTTGTATTTTTTTTCTAAAATGTTCTTTCTGAAAGTTATTAGAAGCAAAGTAAAAAAAATTATGAATTTATGAAGTCTTTAAAATATTTTCTTGGATTTTCAAATTCTGTTTGAGTTTTGTCTCTCCTAGAATTAAAAATGTCGAGCAAAGCGAGACCAGCTTGCTAGTAAATAAATCAAATTTAAAAAAAAAAAGAGGCAGCTCACTGGTAAGTGCTGCTATATGAACTATTTTTAGAACAGGCCAGCGGGCGACTCATCTGGTCCTGACGGGCTACCTTGTTTCCCGCGGGCACCGCACTGGTTACCCCTGTTCTAGGGTAAATACTGTACATTATTTCATAAAACTTCTGTAGTTCTTTTACATTCTATTGTGGGGCGGTGTGGCGCAGTGGAAGAGTGGCCGTGCGTAACCCGAGGGTCCGTGGTTCAAATCCCACCTAGTACCAACCTCGTCACGTCCGTTGTGTCCTGAGCAAGACACTTCACCCTTGCTCCTGATGGGTGCTGGTTGGCGCCTTGCATGGCAGCTCCCTCCATCAGTGTGTGAATGTGTGTGTGAATGGGTAAATGTGGAAGTAGTGTCAAAGCGCTTTGAGTACCTTGAAGGTAGAAAAGCGCTATACAAGTACAACCCATTTATTATTTATTTATTTGTATGAGTGGTCTGCGATGAGGGGGCGACTTGTCCAGGGTGCACCCCGCCTACCGCCCGAATGCAGCTGAGCGACCCCAAAAGGGACAAGCGGTAGAAAATGGATGGATGTATGAGTGGTCAAAAAGTCCACCAGAAGCTTGCCAGAAGCTTGTGGATGGCTACCAAAAACGCCTTATTGCAGTGAAACTTGCCAAGGGACATGTAAGCAAATATTAACATTGCTGTATGTATACTTTTGACCCAGTAGATTTGCTCACGTTTTAAGTAGACCCATAATACATTCATAAAAGAAGCAAACTTCATGAATGTTTTTTGTGACCAACATGTAAGAGCTCCAACCACTCTATCACAAACAAAATGCGTTGTAGAAATGATTGGAAATTCAAAACAGCCACGACATTATGTTCTTTACAAGTGTATGTAAACTTTTGACCACAACTGTATATATATAAACACTTAGTTACTTTGCACGCAATCCGCTTTCTTTCCCATCCATCCATTTCCTACCGCTTATTCCCTTTTGGGGTCACAGGGGGCGCTGGTGCCTATCTCAGCTACAAGGCGGTGTACACCCTGGACAAGTCGCCATCTCATTGCAGGTCCAACACAGATAGACAAACAACATTCACACTCACATTCACACACTAGGGACCATTCAGTGTTGCCAATCAAGTAACACAAGCACAAAAATCAGTTTCAGAGAAGCCACAGAACCGTTAAAGTCCAGACGCAAATGTTTACTCTTGACACAACATACATGTTGTCATAAGCCTGACGAAAAAGTGGCTGGATATTCAGAGGTTAAAAATACATTTTTGTCTTTGAGAGTAGCGTCAATATCAAGATAAGCTGATTAAGTAGTGCTTCTCAAACTTTTTGCATAAAGTACCACCTCAGACAACACTTGGCTTTCCAAAACCCACCATAGTGATAAAATACAGTCGCGTAGTAGGCCTAAATATTAATGAAACCCAGGCAGAAGTTTCATTTAAAATGTACATTTAATATTATTGGCCACAGTAACATTACACAGTTTGAATATTTATTCAGTGATTCTTTAATGTACCACTAGGTGGAGCCTGCGTACCACTAGTGGCACATGTAACACAGTTTGATCTAAATCAGGGGTCGGCAACCTTTACCACTCAAAGAGCCATTTTGACCCGTTTCACAAAATAAAGAAGATAATGGGAGCCGCAACCCATTCTCGCCAATATCTGATGATAGTTACCCAGACAACAATAATCAGGGCGTGCTATGAAGCCATTGCCTTTGACGCCTTCTACAGCATGTGCAGAAAACCTGGCAGCCCATAAAACATGTTGTAAGTGGTTTCTGTTGAAATACGTACCTGACTGCAAGGCATATAGTCAACAGCCATACGGGTTACACTGAAGGTGGTGATACAAACAACTTTAGCACTCTTACTAATATGCGCCACACTGTGAACCCACACCAAACAAGAATGACAAATATTTCGGGAGAACATCCTCAAAGTAACACAAAATAACAATTACCCAGAACCCCTTACATCCATGACTCTTTCAGGCTATATTATATACCCCGCCAGCACCACCCACCGTTGAGGTGGGTGGGGTTGGGGGCGCGGGGGTGTATAATATAGGCTGAAATAGTCATGGATGCAAGGGGTTCTGGGTAATTTCTATGTTGAGTTTATGTTGTGTTACTGTGAGGATGTTCTCCTGAAATGTGTTTGTCATTCTTGTTTGGTGTGGGTTCACAGTGTGGCGTATATTAATAAGAGTGTTGAAGTTGTTTATATTACAACCTTCAGTGTAACCTGTATGGCTGTTGACTATATGCCTTGAGATCGCGTACATGTGACAAAAGAAGCAGCGAGATGCATGCGTCCGGCCGGCACGCAGATAACATATTGTAGAGGACGTTAAAAGTAAAGCCATCACGGCACGCCTCAATATTGTAATCCGAATGTAGACCGGAGGATGTTAACCCCGGTTGATGTCCGGTTAAGGCACCAGAAACAATCTGGGGGTCGGCGATTATGCAGCTGAGCCTCATCAAGAGCCCTGGAGCCGCGGGTTGCCGACCCCTGATCTAAATGAACATATCATGAAGTCCGGGAACACAGAGTCCTTCTTCTTACTAAAAGTTGCAGTCGACAGTTACATGCTCCAAAAAAAAAAAGAAAACCAAACGGTTGCATGAACTGGCTTGAAATAAGATTTATATGACACATGTGAGTACCTTCATTTGACCAGGTTTGGCTTTTTAAAGATCCGATTAACCAACCTAGATTATGTGATTGGAAACCAGTTCTCTCTGACATGGAATGAGTTATCCGTTTCAATACATTACTCTCAAGCAAGGATAGACCATGCTTATTTTTCACCGATTACCAAACGCTTTAACTGTGTCCAAACTCTCACAGTCTTCCTGTATAACCTCATATGTGTGTATAAATATATACATACTGTATATATAGACACATTTATGTGTATATATACACACACATATATATGTGTACAGATATATATATATATATATATGTACACACTTATATATATATACTTATATATATATATACACACACTTATATATATACTTATATATATACACACATATATATGTACAGACACACATTTATATATATATATATATATATATCACAGGTGCACATGTACACATACATACATACACATGTATGTGTGTACACATTCATATACAGACACATGTATAAATAATCATACATAAACACACACTCACGTGTGTATTTAAATACATACGCACACACACGTGTATATACATACATATACACACACGTATATATACATACATATACACACACGTATTTATATATATATACACACACATATACACAGTTGTAAATATACATATATATATATATATGTATACATATATATATATATATATATATACACACACACACACACACATGTATATATATATATATACATATATATATATGTATATACATACATATATATATCTATGTATACATATATATGTATATGTATATATATATATATATATACATATGTGTATATACAAACCCTATTTCCATTAGTTGGGAAATTGTGTTAGATGTAAATATAAACGGAATACAACGATTTGCAAATCCTTTTCAACCCATATTCAATTGAATGCACTACAAAGGCAAGATATTTGATGTTCAAACTCATAAACTTGATTTTTTTTTTGCAAATAACTTAGAATTTCATGGCTGCAACACGTGCCAACGTAGTTGGGAAAGGGCATGTTCACCATTGTGTTACATCACCTTTTCGTTTAAAAACACTCATTAAACGTTTGGGAACTGAGGAAACTAATTGTTGAAGCTTTGAAAGTGGAATTCTTTCCCATTCTTGTTTTATGTAGAGCTTCAGTCGTTCAACAGTCCGGGGTCTCCGCTGTCGTATTTTATGCTTCATAATGCGCCACACATTTTCGATGGGAGACACGTCCGGAATGCAGGTGGGCCATGAAAGTACCCACACTCTTTTTTTTACAAAGCCACGTCGTAACACGTGCTGAATGTGGCTTGACATTGTCTTGCTGAAATAAGCAGGGGGGTCCATGAAAAAGATGGCAGCATATGTTGCTCCAAAACCTGTATGTACCATTCAGCATTATTGGTGCCTTCACAGATGTGTAAGTTACCCATGTGTTGGGCACTAATGCACCCCCATACCATCACAGATGCTGGCTTTTGAACTTCACGCCAATAACAGTCTGGATGGTTCGCTGGATGGTCGAATATTTCCAAAAAACAATTTGAAATGTGGACTCGTCAGACCACAGAACACTTTTCCACTTTGAATCAGTCCATCTTAGATGATCTCGGGCCCAGAGAAGCCGGCGGATTTTCTGGATGTTGTTGATAAATGGCTTTCGCTTTGCATAGTACAGATTTGACGTGCACTTACAGATGTAGCGACCAACTGTATTTAGTCACGGTAGTTTTCTGAAGTGTTCCTGAGCCCATGTGGTGATATCCTTTAGAGATTGATATCTGTTTTTGATACAGTGCCGTGTGAGGGATCGAAGGTCACGGGCATTCAATCTTGGTTTCCGGCCATGCCGCTTAAATGGAGTGATTTCTCCAGATTCTCTGAACCTTTTGATGATATTATGGACCGTAGATGTTGAAATCCATTAATTTCTTGCAATTGCACTTTGAGAAACGTTGTTCTTAAACTGTTTGACTATTTGCTCACGCAGTTGTGGACAAAGGGGTGTACCTCGCCCCATCCTTTTTTGTGAAAGACTGAGCATTTTTTGGGAAGCTGCTTTTATACCCAATCATGGCACCCACCTGTTCCCAATTAGCCTGCACACCTCTGGGATGTTCCGAGTAAGTGTTTGATGAGCATTCCTCAACTTTATCAGTATTTATTGCCACCTTTCCCAACTTCAGTGTCACGTGTTGCTGGCATCAAATTCTAAAGTTAATGATTATTTGCACAAAAAAAAAAAAAAGTTGATTCGTTTGACGGCGTGGCAAAGTTGGTAGAGTGGCTGTGCCAGTAATCTGAGGGTTACTGGTTCAATCCCCACCTTCTACCATCTTAGTCACGTCCGTTGTGTCCTTGGGCAAGAGACTTCACCCTTGCTCCTGATGGGCCAGGTGAGCGCCTTGCATGGCAGCTCCCGCCGTCAAGTGTGTGATTGTGTGTGTGAATAGGCGAATGTGGAAATAGTGTCAAAGCGCTTTGGGCTCCTTAAAAAGGGGTAGAAAAGTGCTATACAAGTACAACCCATTTACCATGTTGTCTTTGTAGCATATTCAACTGGGTTGAAAAGTATTTGCAAATTATTGTATTCCGTTTATATTTACATGTAACACAATTTCCCAACTCATATGGAAACGGGGTTTGTATATAAGACTAGAACCAATGTGTCATGTTTCCATAGATTCTTATAGGGAACTCATTCTTGTTCGTGTTGACATGTCTTGTGGTTTTGTTGATTTAATCATCGTCGGTGGCAAGTTTTTGTTGTAACAGATCTGGGGTTAATAAAAAAAAAAAAGGGCAGAAAGAAGAGTGGGATGGGCAAGAAGAATGTTCCAACCTTCAGCAAGAGTAGGTCAAAGGTCAATCCTTAATCTTCCTTTTCACAACTTAGAAAATGCGTCTATTAAAATTGAGCACAGTTGGAGGAAAACCATGTCAACAAATTGTCGTAGGTCCAAAAATCCTTTATTGTCACCCATTCTTCCCTTTGTCTCTGGCCAAAGTCTCAAACAACTGCTAATGTCGACAACTGCTTAAATCAGCCAGATTGAGGTATGTCGACTAAAAAGGGTAGATCGCCATCACACAGCCATGTGGAGCCAACATGGAGACACACGATAGCTTAGCTGACAATCCTTCTGCGCTTGCAGATGATCATCAAAATGATGATGATGATGCTTCCTGATCTGCGTAGTCCATATTCGGAGCATCACGGCTCTTCCGACGGCTTTTCCGCGGGGTCAGCGGCCACCTCGAGAGGCGTCTCCGTTTCCGGGAGACTGTCCGGACTATCCAGCCACAAATCCACAGATTCCTGCGTGTCGAAGAACTCATCCGCTCCATCTGGGGACAGAGGGGTCTGGGTGCTGGAACCCGCCTCGCTGCTGCTCTCTCGGAGCTCCAGCAGCACGGGCAGCGAGCTCGGGAGGCAGTAACCTTCCATTCGGCCCAGAGAGAGCTCGGTCAAAGCGGAGCCGGGCGGCCGCAAAGCAGGCTCCAGAACGCAGCAGCTGGAAAGATCCACGGCTGGAGAAGCCACTTCCTGGTCGGGATGATCAAGTAGGCTGTCAGTACTGCTGAGTTCATCGCCGCCATCTTGTGCAGAGTTATTAG
Source organism: Nerophis ophidion (assembly GCF_033978795.1). NCBI lineage: Eukaryota > Metazoa > Chordata > Actinopteri > Syngnathiformes > Syngnathidae > Nerophis > Nerophis ophidion. The sequence goes on from NC_084635.1 coordinate 24,641,741, forward strand.
GCGACGGTGCGACTTCACACGGGCTTGACATGCAGACCACGTTTGCGTCGAGAACTTGTGTCAGCGTTGGGGGCGCGGGCTGGGACGGAAGGTTCTGAGAGGAATGGGTTTCCTCGCTACTTTGAGGAGTGAGGGAGATCTTATCACTGAAACTGAAGCGTGGGGAAGTGTCGGCTGTGGTGGGAGAAGACGGTCCTGCGCTGGAAACTGTGCTGGAAGGACCGCTGCTGTCTGCAGGAGTACAAGAGAAAACCAAAGATTACACATTAAAGGCCTACTGAGACCCACTACTACCGACCACGCAGTCTGATAGTTTATATATCAATGATGAAATATTAACATTGCAAAACATGCCAATACGGCCGGTTTGGTTTACTAAATTACAATTTTAAATGTCCTGCGGAGTCTCTTGTTGAAAACGTCACGGAATGATGACGCGTGCGCGTGATGTCACCGGTTGTAGCGGACATATTAGCCCAGCACCACTTACGGCTGGCTATAAGTCGTCTCTTTTCATCGCATAATTACACAGTAATTTGGACATCTGTGTTGCTGAATCTTTTGCAATTTGTTCAATTAATAATGGAGACTGTAAATAAGAATGCTGTTGGTGGAAAGCGGTGGATTGCAGCTGCCTTTAGCAATCGAGACAGCCTGTGTTTCCTTGTTTGTTGTGAAGCTTTAACACAGAGCGGTCAAGCAAACATGTTTTCTACGTCAACCAGCAAGTTTTTGGATGGGAAAATTGTGATGTTAAGTCGGCTCTTACAGGAGACTTCAGTGGATTATGGGACTTCCTCCTGCAGCTCAAAAAGTCAGCTGTGATCTTGGCTCCTCCATCGGCTTCTCCGAGAGACACTGGCGTTCATCGCAGCCATCCGACTTTCAGGTATGTTTTTATAATCTCACTAAAACACTATTAAAACAATAAGCAGAAAAGGGATCTTCCAGAATGATCGTAGTAAATGTATCTAATTACATCTGAAACGCTTCCACTGCCGCCACCTGGAGCCGTCGCGTTTTCTTTTTTTTTTTTGTGTGCTTCACTCTAACTTTCCTTATCCACAAATCTTTCATCCTCCCTCAAATTAATGGGGAAATTGTCGCTTTCTCGGTCCGAATAGCTCTTGATGCTGGAGGCTCACATTATAAACAATGAGAGGATGTGAGGAGCTCTACAACTCGTGACGTCACGCGCACATCGCCTGCTACTTCCGGTAAAGGCAAGGCTTTTTTTATCAGCGACCAAAAGTTGCAAACTTTATTGATGTTCTCTACTAAATCCTTTCAGCAAAAATATGGCAAAATCGCAAAATTATCAATTATGACACATAAAATGGACCTGCTACCCCTGTTTAAATAAGAAAATTTCATTTCAGTAGGCCTTTAAGTACCTTACCTCAGGCTTTGACGACCTGGTAATATCTATGTATTTATCTTACAAACCACTCAGAGTTGCTGGTAGCAGCATGCTGCATACAATCACCTGATTAACAAGCCAGTAGGGGTGGGTGAATCCGTAAATTGGGTACTGGTATCAAATCGATACAATGCACGATATATTGCAGGTTTGTCTCTGTGCGATATAGAAAATGACTATATCGTGATATTGGAGTATACGTTCTCACACAGTTGCTTTTAGCTGCGGGCATTAAACTGCATGCGTTTCTCCCTCTTTCTTGTCTCTCCTTCTCACAGAGACTTAAAACAAGCGCACCTTCTTACACACGTCACCCGTCAACGCACACGCCCTCCCCGAGCAGAGAGGTAGCGACATGGTAACGTTAGCTGTGATGCTAACGGTGTGTTGCGGGTGGTAATACGAGAGAGAGAACCTGCCAATCTGGTAACAAATGGAGGAAGAATTCATTCCCAAGAAAAACAGTCTGGAGGTGGTTTGACTTCAAGCAGGAACATGTTGAACATTTATGCAGCAGAAGCGTTTCTACAAAAAGTAGCACCACTGCTAATTTGTAGCATCATTTGAAAAGTCACCCACTAGAGAATGAAGAGTGCTTACTCCGCGATTTTTTCCAAGATGGCGCTGCTGTAGTGGCTGCTGTAGGCAGGAGCTCTGTGCTCTGGTCTCATCCTTTTGTGTTTCCCTCTTGTTTTCATGTCTTATTATATTTTTTTGCCTTTTGGTCCGGGACCCTTTGGGACTGTGTGACAAGGGGTGCCACTTTCGTGACCTCTGTGGTGCTTTTTTTGTGGACTTCTGGATCTGCCTCCCGGGAGCCTTTTGGCCATGGAGACCAGCTGCTGGGTGTCTGCCACACCAGAGTATGTTTGGATGTACTGGAGGAGGTGCGGATGAAGGGACAGGGCTGCGGAGCTAGCACTGAGCGCTGGGACGGAGAGGCTTCGCGGTGTCTTGACTGGGTGAGCAGGTGTCGGACACCTCAGTCACCTTGGACGTATCATCGCTCATCCATTCGGACTGGACACTGGCCGAGAGTGGAGTCGGCTGTCTTGGTTGCTTTGTTGGGTCTGCTTCTGTCTCTGACCATGCTCCCTCCTCCCCAGCAGACAATGGCGTGGAACACCGCAGAGGCCACCACAGTGTATATGTTTCTTTTACTTTTTATTCATAGCTGTATGTAGAAGTGTCTGCTTGTATCTGCTGCTTTAATGTCTTTAATGTCCTCTGTGTTCTTTGATGTTTCCCTCTTACACACATGGAAGAGGGATGTGTACCATGGTTATGAGTTGTTTTTTAATTTTTTTAATTTATTTGTTTTTTTCCCTTGGCCTCAGTCTGCACCTCCTCTCCAGGGCCCAGGCAAAGACCGATTTTTAAAATTTTATTTTAATCTTCTATTTTTAAAATGAGCATATATTAATGCAGTATGAAGAAAAATGTTTTAATGTAAACACATAGAATCATCATAATGCTGTGATTATATGCATCAGGTATTTATTCAAGGCCAATGCAAAATAATGCGATATATATATATCGTGTATCGCGATATGGCCTAAAGATATCGAGATATTAATAAAAGGCAAAATCGCCCAGCCCTCGGATCTTCTTTTGGAATTTTGCCAATCGTTCATAATCATTATGAAAGACATGACTGCGGATGTTTTAAAAAAAAAATTATTCAAAATATAAAATAAATGAGATCAGAAGTTTGCTTACAATGAAGCCTATGGGAGCGTCACTATTCTGCCTGTAAAGCCCTTAAAAACATCAAAACACCCCCGCCGAGGTTTTATATACATGATGTAAATATATATGTAATATAGTACCAGGCACATGTATAATAAGATGTAGTATTTACATATTTTGATCATTTTAAGCATACACGACGTATTCATTTAAAAAACGCATCACGACATGTTTGTTTTTTTTAACAACATAACTGATTACTGCTCACTGCAGACTTCATGAGAGCCAGCATACATAATAAAACATCACTTACTGTACAAGGTCTGCCGTCATTAAGATTAGTATCTTGGTATATTCCCGTTTAGATGAATGACTAATAATCCACGCAAAGAAAAGGGAGGTGGCGCAAAGCAGCTTTTCATACCGTTCTCGTTTAAATTGGCTGTTAAATGTACCAACTTGTTGGAATATGCCTCAGCCTTCCTCTATTCAGGTGAAATGCATGATTTATGATCTACCACACAATTCCCAGGCCCAGGCAAGCGAAGAAGGTGCTGACCACTCGATGTAAACATAGCAGCATAAACAGTCGATCACGTTAGTTAGTTTGTCTGCACTAGCGATTATAATATTACCAATACCACTAATACTTGGTCCATATTCAAGTCATAAAATGTAAACGGATTTATGGTTATTTATTCAGTTGTTTGGGCAGAATAGAGGCTCTCCCATTGGCTCTGCTGTAAGCTGTTTTTTTCCTTTGGCCAGGTTGTTGTCATTATGCCACTGAGGTTTCTATTAAAACAGTAATTTATCTTGTGCTGAAAAGTCTCGATCAGAGTACACAGTATATTGCGGTGTTTATCTATCATTATTATTGTTTCACTGCCTGTTATTATTTTTTTCCTGTGTTGTTCCCCTCATTTTGTACATGGTAGACAATGTGAAATAAATGTTAAAAAGCCAGACAAAGAGCACGTTTGTAGCAAATGTTTATTTTAATAAACCATCAAACTAAGCATTTTTCTTTTGTTTGGTAGAAATGTGTACGTTGAGTCATAATGTAGCTTTCATGTGGCAAGCTATTTTTGCCGCGTAGCTTGCTACACAATTCTCTGGGGAGAGCTTCCCCTGTAGCTTAGCTACATTTAATTGAGAGTAATTTGTAGCTTAGCTTACTACATTTTCCAAGAAGCTTGCACATCACTGCAGTGGAAACAGTGCAAATCTCTTGCTTTACTGTTCATTCAGGCGCACTTTGCCCCGTACTACTCCATTTATTACTGACTTTATTTTTCACAAATATCTGCCTTCTATAGAAATTATTCATGTCTAACTATCAACCAGGATATTAGTGTTTTGAACACCAACCACACTCTCATGTAAGACATGAACACACAGCTTTTTCCATTTCCTGTGCATTCTCACAGGTAATGGGAATTATCTATTCTGCCTGTAAAGTACTCAAAAAAACCCCACCAACAACTCCCCATTTACATGCTGTGATCTGGATAATAATCACACAAGGGTGTAGAGATGTAACGATTAAGGGAAATAATGATAACCGAAGTAATATTCCAGACGTCAAATAATAACATTTTTATTAAAAGTAGCAAAAAAAAACATGATTGATAACTGCCCTTTGATGAACTAACGGACTGGCTAGCACCAGACGTGTAGCTGAAATGCGAACATGAAAATAAGGGACATTAACGTCTTTCTACACTAAGAAACGACATACCTCATTTTAAATTTACAAACACATTGCTGTCTCGGCTACTAAGCTAATCAATTGAGCACATTGGACCTACAAATGGTGCTCTTTTAGAACGGAGTGATTGTACTTTACTCAAGGGAACACGAGACCGGAAGTGTATTTAAGGTGCGCTTAAGGACTGCTGAGCAGAGTAGAAGGCCACAACACCTGCCAAAAATAATGAATTACAACAATAACAGATTTTATTTGTTAGACCCTTATCATTCAAATATATATTGAAATGCTACAGTAAAAAAAACTATATTTAAAACAATAAAAGCTTCACCATTAAAAAAGATAAAACACTAAGACTAAAACACTGTAAGCGAAGCATAAGAAATACAGGCATGTGATTGAACCACAATGAAAAAGACTGAAAAAATTTGCGGGGGTCTGGGAGCCGAAGTGGGGGGACAAGGGGGGCAACGCACCCCGAAGCTCCTGGTTTTTCACCAATTTAACATGCTAAAATTAACAAAGACAGCACCATTTGAAGAAAATATTTTAGTGTTTAAAGACATGAAAACATCATTGATAGAACATACATACCCCAATTATTCTAATGAATCACTGTATATGGTTCAGTCCCAACAGTATTTAGTCACTAATATTTACATCTTGTGTTCATTTCACATCCACAGGTGTCACATTGATCGGTGTTATTATCTACAGTTTATTTACAGTATTACCACATTACTTCAGTTCACTTCACACATTTACTTGCTTGGAGAGCCCTAACATGAGCTTTCCCTCTTTGAATTTCTGTAATTTCATAATTTATTTTCACGTGGCTTTTTATTTTTAGAAAAACCCATTTATATTCCGAAAAGCAATAATTGGTTAATATTTAAAACAAACATGCGTATTTCGCAAGCAAATATTTTTTAACTTGCCTCATTATTAACTACCCTGTCTGCAACTGAAGTGGGTTGTTTGGGTGGATCTTTCCTCTCGATGTCTACGGCAGTTGTCGATGTAAACAAAGGATGAAGTCCGTAAGGTTTTCTCCCTTTTGGTTGACATCCAAAAGTACCAGCTAGTGAAAAGTTTGTTTTCCTTGCTTCAAGTTGTTTCATATGTTTTTGGCGTTTCGCATGTACTTCCAAAGCCTTTTATCCTCGTGATCCATAGTCAATATTATCATGACACCACGTGCACAATACTTTTCCGGGATGATGGATTTTCCCAATAAAATCGCCGAACAAAGTCGTAACTCCCTACTTCCCAACAGTATCAGTGATTTCCCTTTCCATCCAGTCCCATCGAAACTTATTTTTGACATTTTATCAATTTCTTTTACTCGTGAAGCGTCCTTTCTCTCGAGAACCGACATCGTTTACATTTGGAAAATGGCGGTAATAAGATCATTCATAACAGATGTCCTGATTGGTCACAAGGAACATATCGACCAATCAACTACGGCGTAATATTATATCACGCCGTAGTTGATTGGTCGACACTCTTATTTCCTCCGAGATTAAAAAAGACGGAATTCCGACTTTAGACGGAAATATCACATGCCTGAAAATAGCTTGTTTTCTAACAGTGTTTCTACGGTATTTTAATTATTTAAAAAACAAACTTGTTCAAAATACTTCAGTGTGTGTAGAAGTACTTTTTAAACACATTCAATAATACCACAATGGTAATGATAACGGTGGTATGAAATTCAATATGAATTAAATCCGAACTACATTGAAATTGTTATTGCAAGCGTTAACACCGTCAAACTACATTTCTTGCGTAGTGACACATCACCTTGCTCACACTGCTCCTCGGCTCACCAGCGAGTAGCCAGCTGTTTGCTACTAGCCAGCTTGAGATGCTAATAACATTGTGACTCACTATGAAACAAAGAAGAAGAGGCATAACCTGTTTCTGTGTCTGCTGGATTGCTTATGAGTTAAAAAATGGGATGCTACTTTAAAAATCCTCACTGTATAGTAGAAGGTTGTGGCACCAAGCCGAGAAGTTGATCAACTTTTAAAACATCCAGATTACCAACTTCCATCCATCCATCTTTTTCCGCTTATCCGAGGTCGGGTCGCGGGGGCAACAGCCTAAGCAGGGAAACCCAGACTTCCTTCTCCCCAGCCACTTCGTCTAGCTCTTCCCGGGGGATCCTGAGGCGTTCCCAGGCCAGCCGGGAGACATAGTCTTCCCAACGTGTCCTGGGTCTTCCCCATGGCCTCCTACAGGTTGGACGTACCCTAAACACCTCCCTAGGGAGGCGTTCAGGTGGCATCCTGGCCAGATGCCCGAGCCACCTCATCTGGCTCCTCTCTATGTGAAGGAGCAGCGGCTTTACTTTGAGTTCCTCCCGGATGGCAGAGCTTCTCACCCTATCTATAAGGGAGAGCCCCGCCACACGGCGGAGGAAACTCATTTCGGGCGCTTGTACCCGTGATCTTATCCTTTCGGTCATGACCCAAAGCTCATGACCATAGGTGAGGATGGGAACGTAGATCGACCGGTAAATTGAGAGCTTTGCCTTCCGGCTCAGCTCCTTCTTCACCACAACGGATCGGTACAACGTCCGCATTACTGAAGACGCCCCACAGATCCGCCTGTCAATCTCACGATCCACTCTTCCCTCACTCATGAACAATACTCCTAGGTACTTGAACTCCTCCACTTGGGGCAGGGTCTCCTCCTCAACCCGGAGATGGTATTCCACCCTTTTCCGGGCAAGAACCATGGACTCGGACTTGTAGGTGCTGATTCTCATTCCGGTCGCTTCACACTCTGCTGCGAACCGATCCAGTGAGAGCTGAAGATCCCGGTCAGATGAAGCCATCAGGACCACATCATCTGCAAAAAGCAGGGACCTAATCCTGCGGTCACCAAACCGGAACCCCTCAACGCCTTGACTGCGCCTAGAAATTCTGTCCATAAAAGTTATGAACAGAATTGGTGACAAAGGACAGCCTTGGCGGAGTCCAACCCTCACTGGAAATGTGTTCGACTTACTGCCGGCAATGCGGACCAAGCTCTGACACTGATTATACAGGGAGCGGACCGCCACAATAAGACAGTCCGAAACACCATACTCTCTAAGCACTCCCCACAGGACTTCCCGAGGGACACGGTCGAATGCCTTCTCCAAATCCACAAAGCACATGTAGACTGGTTGGGCATAGCGAGGATAATTCTGAATTTAGCAGCTCAAGTCTGTGGTGAAAAATACAACCATCCCATCAGTCGACATCCCAATGAAAGCAGACATTGTAAGTCACTATTTTTATGTTCTTATTTTAAACGCTAAGCAATATTGCTACATAAAAATGCTCCAAATTTCTCACAGTCTGCCAAGATTACCACGCAATGTTTGCCACTTGCAAAGATATAAAATCTTACTTATAATAAGTTCCAGAGTTTTAAGAACTATGCACTTATTTTTATTCATCGACTAATTTAAATTTTAGTATTATTGATTAAATATTTTCTAATTTAGTTTAAAAAATTGGAAAAATTACTATCCAAATAATATATTTTTGGTTTTCCCCACACATAGAAAATATATTTTCCTTAAGATTTTGCAACATCGAGGATGCTTAATTTAAGAATTGCGAGTTGAATGCTTGTTTTCAGAATAAATACTTATCTCGAGATCAACATTTTTGCTAATTTATAGATATACAAATCTTAACTCAAAATATTTTATCAAGTATAATAATCTGTCCATGCAGCGAGTTAAGTTGATTTTACCTGTGTTTAGTATTTTCCCTATAATCTAGTGTTTTTATTTTACATTTTGACAGCTCTTTTTTGCAGTGTAGTGGTGGAAAACACAATGTGCTCTCTGTCTCTGTCTCTGTCTCTTTCTCTCTCTCTTTCTAGCTACCAGTGCTATGTAATCTGTGAAATCAATGCACCCAGGGAAGAACTTTTGGTAAAGTTTAAAATGACCAAATTACTTTAAATATTCCATTTTATCATGAATGTGCCTGTTACTGCATTGCATACATACTTACAGCATGTGTATAAAACTGTGTTTTTGGAGGGTTTTTATATGGCTTTAGAGGCAGAATTGATTTCGACCCCATTACCTGCATTGTTACCCTCCTCTAACGAGCAGATTTTCTCTTTTTAGAATGCACAGAAAAGAGAAAGATGTGTTCTTTTCTCACATAAGGATTGTAAATGGTGGGCAAAATGCCCAAAAATGTGCAGTTTCCCTTTAACATTTAATGTAATTGGCCCAAGAGCTGATTTGTGTCCTACTTGTAATGAACAATTTGAGGAAATATACAGTACAGTACACACCTAAAAAAATAATGAATTTGTACAAAAGTAGTTAAGATATCATTATGGATGTAAGGCCTGGTGTGGACTGTTTACATTTACTAGACCCTTGCCAATGTAACAGAACCATTTAGACTTATCTGCTGTTGGAAAACTGTGGTTTCGAAGGTAACGTTGCATTCATGTTTTTATTTGCGACTGTTTTGTCAGTCTTTCCCGAACTGGCAGTTCGGACTGTACCCTAGAATGGTGTACGTCAGTTAGGGATGGGCTATATGGCCTGAAATCGATATTGCAATACATACTGCAGCCTCCTGCAATAACTACCAATATATCACATTATATTACCGGTATTTGGTATAGAAATTATAATACATAGTTACAGAGGCTCCCAATTTAGCTGCTGATGTATGTTGTAACATATTGTGTCATTTTTCGTTGTATTATTTTCTTAAAACTGTTATTAATCTACCTGTTAATATCTCGTTACTTTCTGTTCTAACATGAGTCTCTCGACACTTCTGTTAAAATGTATTATGATCGTATTTTTCTGTTGTTTGGATACTTGACATTAGTTTTGGGCTATACTATAAATGTCAGTATCAGGCCAATACCAAATAGTTACATGGCCAGAATTGGTCATACCAATATTGATACTTAAAGTGTTCAGGATCATTGAATGAATTCCTTTTTGATCACTTTTATAATCAGACAAAAATACAAAATGTCAATGTGACAATATCAATTCAAGTTTGTTTATTCTATTTCCTTCCACTGGCTCTGATTTAAATCCTTGATTTTTGCTCGTAAAGCCCTCCTGTGTTCACATACCTACAAACCTTGTTTCCATTTGAGCTGGGAAATTGTGTTAGATGTAAATATAAACGGAATACAATGATTTGCAAATCATTTTCAACCCATATTCAGTTAAATATGGTACAAAGACAACATATATGATGTTCAAACTGATAAAGATTTTTTTTTGTGCAAATAATCATTAACTTTAGAATTTGATGCCAGCAACACGTGACAAAAAAGTTGGGAAAAGTGGCAATAAATACTGATAAAGTTGAGGAATGCTCATCAAACACTTATTTAGAACATCCCACACGTGTGCAGGCTAATTGGGAACAGGTGGGTGCCATGATAAAAACAGCTTCCCAAAAAATGCTCAGTCTTTCACAAGAAAGGATGGGGAAGATACACCCCTTTGGCCACAACTGTGTGAGCAAATAGTTAAACAGTTTAAGAACAAAGTTTCTCAAAGTGCAATTGCAAGAAATTTAGGGATTTCAACATCTACGTACGGTCCATAATATCATCAAAAGGTACAGAGAATCTGGAGAAATCACTCCACGTAAGCGGCATGGCCGGAAACCAACATTGAATGACTGTGCCCTTCGATCCCCTCAGACGGCACTGTATGGAAAACCGACATCAATCTCTAAAGGATATCACCACATGGGCTCAGGAACACTTCAGAAAACCACTGTGACTAAATACAGTTTGTCACTACATCTGTAAGTGCACGTCAAATCTCTACTATGCAAAGCGAACGGCATTTATCAACAACATCCAGAAACGCCGCCGGCTTCTCTGGACCCGAGATCATCTAAGATGGACTGATGCAAAGTGGAAAAGTGTTCTGTGGTCTGACGAGTCCACATTTCAAATTGTTTTTGGAAATATTCGACATCGTGTCATCCGGACCAAAGGGGAAGCGAACCATCCAGACTGGTATCGACGCAAAGTTCAAAAGCCAGCATCTGTGATGGTATGGGGCTGCATTAGTGCCCAAGGCATGGGTAACTTACACATCAGTGAAGGCAACATTAATGCTGAAAGGTACAAACAGGTTTTGGAACAACATAAGCTGCCATCTAAGTGCAGTCTTTTTCATGGACGCCCCTGCTTATTTCAGCAAGAAAATGCCAAGCCACATTCAGCACGTGTTACAACAGCGTGGCTTTGTAAAAAAAGAGTGCGGGTACTTTCTCGGCCCGCCTGCAGTCCTCCCATCGAAAATATGTGTCGCATTATGAAGTGTAAAATACGACAGCGGTGACCTAAAACAAGAATGGGAAAGAATTCCACTTTCAAAGCTTCAACAATTAGTTTCCTCAGTTCGCAAACGTTTATTGAGTGTTGTTAAAAGAAAAGATGATGTAACACAGTGGTGAACATGCCCTTTCCCAACTACTTTGGCACGTGTTGCAGCCATGAAATTCTAAGTTAATGATTATTTGCACAAAAAAAAATTAAGTTTATGAGTTTGAACATCAAATATCTTGTCTTTGTAGTGCATTCAATTGATAATGGGTTGAAAAGGATTTGCAAATCATTGCACTCCGTTTATATTTACATCTAACACAATTTCCCAACTCATAAGGAAACAGGGTTTGTATTTCCTGAGTTTGTAAACAATAACAAAAAGTTCACAGAACATTTTAATTTGAAAAAAATATCGACCCATCCGTGGTATCGAACTGATACTTGGTATTGTTTCTCTTGTTATCGATCTGCCCACCTTTGTTGATATTCAAGAGCTGTAGCTTGTGGTTACCTTATCCTCCTAAGGTGTGTAGTTCAGTATGTTTAGCTAATCCTTGTCCTCCAGGGATGATAATTGTAAGAAAGTTTATTTGACGCCATTGAGGGGAGGATTGCGGAATTAAAAGGGGCTTTGCACTGTGGAGGGATGTTGGCCGCTAGCAATGATGCTCCATTGCATTGACGATGCGTTTGTTCGTTTGTGGCGGTCAAATTTGCAGGACACAGCTGGAATGAGTCATGGACATGTGTTATCACAATATAACAATGGTATTAAAACCTCCATTGTCAGCCAAATGTATATCTTTCATACCGTGTAGTCAATATTGCGCAACCCAAAACCCTAAAGTTTTTTTCTGGTCTCAAACTGGGATTTGCTTTTTTCTCCTTCTACCCCCATGTTTACCTTTTTCCTCCCTTTTTTACAGGGCGCCGCCTGTGGCGACCCATCGGTCTTCCTGTTTTGTTTACTCTGTCTACTGTTCGTCTGTTCTTGGAGGGGTTGTACTTTAAAGAAATGTTACACATTTTAGGTGCAATGACAATAAAGTTCCATTCCAATCCCTAATGTCAATAAAATCTCAACAAACTAAACTTTCTTATGACGTACAATACATAACCTAGGGCTGGGCGATATATCGTTAATGCTCGATATATTGCAGATTTGTCTCTGTGCGATATAGAAAATGACTACATCGTGATATTCGAGTATACGTTCTCACGCAGTTGCTTTTGGCTGCGTGCATTAAACTGCATGCGTTCTTCCCTCTTTCTCGTCTCTACTTCTCACAGAGACTTAAAACAAGCGCACCTTCTTATATACGTCACGCGTGCAACGTCACACGCCCTCCCTGAGGAGAGCGGTAGAGACATGGTAACATTAGCTGTGATGCTAACGGTGTGTTGCGAGTGGTAATATGAGAGAGAGAAGGAGCGAATCTGGTAACAAATGGAGGAAGAATTATTTCCCAAGAAAAACAGCACGGGGTGCATCGTCTGGCGGTGGTTTGTCTTCAAGCGGGAATATGTTGAACATTTATACGGCGGAAGCATTGCTCCAAAAGTAGCAACACTACTATTTTGTAGCATCATTTGAAAAGTCCCCCGCTAGAGAATGAAGAGTGCTTCAAACTATTTCCACATCAACACCCCGGGACATATACTATTTGATATGCAGCTCATTTTTATGTGACACTTATTGAAATATCTTGTATAACGTCAAGCACAAAAGTGCACTTTATTTGTTTTCAACTATTGTAGTGGCGTTCTGTACAAAAAGTGCACTTAATTTAGTGTTGTTTTGACATGTCATCTTACTGACATCATGCACAAAAGTGCACTCATAGCTTGTTTTAAAATGTCTCTGACAATCTTGCACTTTGTTTTGAAATGACATGAATGTTTGTGCCACTGCTTAATAACTGTTTAATAAATATACTTTTGCTAAATTGACTTAGTTGTTATTTCCCTCTCTGCATGAAAGTTTAAAATGAGCATATATTAATGCAGTATGAAGAAGAATGTTTTAATGTAGACAGATAGAATCATCATACTGCTGTGATTATATGTATCAAGTGTTTATTCAAGGCTAAGGCAAAATATCGAGATATATATTGTGTATCGCGATATGGCCTAAAAATATCGAAATATTAAAAAAAGACCATATCGCCCAGCCCTAGTAATACCCCATTTTTAATTTTTTGAAGGCAAAAAATGAACAATGTTTGATAAAAATATGGGTGTTGGTTATAATGTCACAAGCAAGTTAGTTAAGTTTGGTTTTTAAAGCTACAGTAAATACCAAAGCGAGCAGGATTTTTTTTTAGTTCCTTTTTAGGAAGATTCTCTAAATAGAAGCATGACCATGTAGTGATGTTGCAGTACTTACACCACGGAGGCTTGTCTGAACGAGACCGGAGGGACATGGATGAGGAGAGGACCCTGTGGGGGATGTAGGAGTCCCCCGACGCATGGTTGTGTGCCCCAAACATGGCCGACAGAGCTGCGGAAACCAAAAACCAAATACAATAAAGATGTTGTAATGACTTAAAATGTGATGTCTAACCTCTGGTAGTCCTGGTGTGTGGATCCCCTGCACACTCGCACACACTCGTGAGGAATTCATTAACCTGTTTGAGTGACAGTGAGTTGTGCAGTGTTTCCAGAGGATAAATGGAGGGCACCATGGAGCATCCGTCAAAGCCTGTGGCACAAGAAAGACCCACAAAACTTATCAGCTCTTATTTGGACTGAGTTGTCAGAAAGGCAAAAAAAACCCCACAACGGTTACTTTTCAAACATGGCGCTTACACACCCTGCTAGTTTCAGAACGCATATTAAAACCCAATTCGGACTCCTACCTTTTTTTACGGTTCATTTCTACAACAGCACAGAAAACTACAGAAGGCTCATTTGCAACAGGAAGCAGATCCAACAAGCTCATTAGTCAGTGCTTCCACACATGCTTTTTTCTACAGCTGCAACACCACAGCTCACACATGTTATTGAAAGGCAGTTTATCTGCCATTAGTGGACAACCAAGCTGCACATCACATGTACTTACAACTCACAAAGTATTAAGCTTGTCTTTGTCATTTAAGGTCTCTGAATATTTGCACTTGTGTACAGCAACAGAGCAATCACACCATGCTGATTCCAGTCTTGCAGCAATGATCTGTGTCAGTTTTCCCAAACTGATTAGCAAATGTATACAAAGGTGCAGTTTTAATGTGGAATCACGGCCGTAGTTTTTTGGATAACACTGTAATACCACAGAATGACACAGAGGTGTATTGCAGGTATGTTTGTATTACAACAACAAAGTGTCTTTTTGTAGGACAGTTTGAATTGAAATGTTTACCCTGGTTTTTGTGTGCTGGCTTTGTTATCGTACGGTCAAGCACTGGGCGTAAAAAGCGGAAGGAGCGCAAAATAAGCCAAAGAAAATTGCAAGTGTGAGCACTTTAATACAGGAGTAGAGAAACACCATTGAATTAAAAAAGTAACTCGTAGCAAAGTACATAAGTGGCTCTACCTTCGCCATCAAGACTTCAATAAAAAGGTATAATTAATGTTAAATGTTCGTTTATCCTTTTCAGTCTGCATTTTTATGTATTTTTTTTATCATTTCCTGCATGAAAAACTATAATACTTCTCTATAAAAATGCATTTTATTAGTACATAATTTTAAGAAGCGATAAATTATATGGGGAAATTGATTCTGTTATCGTACGATTTGGTCTCCGTAACACCTTTTGGAATGGATTGCAAATCAACTTCAAAAATTTGAGGTACCACTGTAATTATTGCAGTAAAAAATATTTTTTAACTAGTCTCTAAATACTAAAACCTTGTTCTCATATTGAAAAGAAGCAGCCACTAGTTCAATTGATTAATGTAAGCGCACCAAACTGGACTCAAGCACGATACACTTCACTGGCCCCAGAATATGTAGATGATGTGGGTTTAGGCCTGGTATGATCGCTCCTGCACAAGTACACTCACACACAATAGCCCAACTTCGATGTGTGGGATACTTGACACAATCGTTCCAGTTTAAAAATTAGCACAGCCACCTTAAGTCAGGACTGGCCCAATGTGACGGAGCCCTAAAAAACTGCCGTTAGTTGCATGCCCAAGGTGAAATCTCAACATCTCTCGCAATAAACATTGAGATATTGTTTCAGTGTGGACAATGTATAGCTAGTATATTTGGATTTAAAATGATCCATCCACATTCTAATTACATTTATTTTCAAAATGTATAAGCTTTCAATAAATACAATAATTAGTATTAGATGGTGATGCCTACAGAAATATTCAAAGATGCAAGAGAGCCACTATGATGCATTTTGTATATTAAAAATGCTAAAATCAATCCACTTGTGAGTTACAAGTGAGTATCCAATCACGGGTTGAAAGTTTTGAGAGTAGGAAGTGCTTTGCAAGTCAACTGAGTCATCTGATAACTACTCAGTTTTTCACCCACGATGGCCGAAGGAGAGCAAGACGTTGATTAGGTTGCAGAGATATACTTGCAAGGCTATTTTGAAGAAGGATATTACAAGAGAATCTAGATTTAGTGAGATGATGTCGGCTGACCCCCGGGCGAGTTCACCTGTTCCAGCCGATTAAAAGGGTTTGTCCGCATCTTCAAAACAAAATAAACCAACTATGAGTGGCAAGCATTGCTTACGGCTTTCCGTGGGTTCTGCAAATTGTGAGTTAAAATCAGAATCAGACATATTTTATTTCTTTATTTTTTATATGTTTAAATTGCTGATTTATTGACTTTGAGATGCACCACAAAACAACCCATTTTGTACACTATTGAGGTGGCTCAATGCTCAGTAGGATGCAGGTGTTTTTCAGTTTATTTCTTCAGTCATGGTCATGTGGTGACATAAATTAAAAGGTATTAGGAGAGGTATTTATGTTATGAATGCAATTGTGCATTGTCAATGAACCTACTAATAATATCAGTAGCAAGTTATATTCATCTTAATGTTGGGCTGAAATTAGCGAGGAAATGCTTGATGGGAATATTAACAAAAAAAGTAAAATGTGTTTTGGGAGTAGGAATGTAATGATTACAGGTATAAATGATAAACCAGGGTAATTCCTTTATGCATATCAAACCTACAGGCAGTGTGCTCTCTTAACACAGCGGTAGATGTTAAGATCCATACACGTATGGGTCTGGAAAAGGAAGCGTGAACCACTTGACATCACATAAACCAGATCTAAAGCACAACCCCTGTTTTGCCCTATGTTATTAAGAAACACTCTAAAACCTTTACAAATAAAAACAAAAGAACAACAACATATTTAATCACTTAGTCAGAAAACAATAATGTTTCTTCTGGCAAGTAGATTATATTGTCATTAAATTTTTTTTAGGGAGGGCATGGGACGAGAAAGAATGTCACTTGGGGCTTCAGGTAGGGGTCAGCAGTCTCTCAGTCTGAGGCATACGGGGGAGGAAGCTGGCTGACAGAATGTATGAGGATTCCCACAAAAGTATGTCGGTCAATCTGGGACGTCACAAATGGCCTGCTGTTTGAAAAAAAAAAAACTGCATGCGAGCTCACATCCAAATGCTTGAGCTTTATGATTTGACGTTTTGGCAATGTTTAACCCGAGTATCCAACATTGTAACAACATTTATAAGTTGGAAAAGAGGAGAATCATCATAGATCCCCTTCAAGTCAGTGAAGTAAAATGTGCAGTACCCAGCACGGTATCCAGCTTTTTACTAGTCTATAGCAGGGGTCGGCAACCCGCGGCTCCGGAGCCGCATGCGGCTCTCTGATCACACTAATGTGGCCCAGCTGCATGATTTCCAACCCCGCTGATTATCCCGAGAGATTTCTGGAGTTTAATGCCTCTCTCAGAAATCCCCCAGGGCCAACAGACTCCGGTTTTCACCTAGTCGATAATATAGAGGGCCTGCCCTGGTGCAAAGCTTTTACAGTCCTCTGAAACTTGTCATCGCGCCAGCTTTTATACAATACTCTCTGCGTGCCGGCAGGTCACATGTAGTATGCAGCCTCTGTTGATACATGACAGTGACCGCAAGGCATACTTAATCAACAACCATACAGGTTACAAACAACTTTAACACTCTCAGTAATATGCGCCACACTGTGAATCCACACCAAACAAGAATGACAAACACATTTTGGGAGAACATCCGCATTGTAACACAACATAAACACAACAGAACAAATACCCAGAATCCCATGCATCTCTAACTATTACAGGCCTCGATAGCACGAAACCCGCCCACCTCAACCGACGCACGGAGGGGGCGGGGGCGGGGGGATTTGGTGCTAGCGGGGGTGTATAATATAGCCCGGAAGAGTTAGGGATGCATGGGATTCTGGGTATGTGTTCTGTTGTGTTACAGTGAGGATGTTCTCCAGAAATGTGTTTGTCATTCTTGTTTGGTGTGGGTTCACAGTGTGGCGCATATTAGTAAGAGTGTTAAAGTTGTTTATATCACAACTCTCAGTGTAACCTGTATGGCTGTTGAACAAGTATGCGTTGCAGTCGTCTAAGTGTGTCTATGTGAGCTACATACGACTCGTGTCTGGACTGTGCTAGATATCTGTACATGTTGTAGAGGGCAGTAAAGGCAGTGCCTTCATAGCACCCCCGTATTAATGTTTACGGGCGAAAATCAGCAGACATTCGTGAGAATAGTTGCTCTGAAATCCGGGAGTCTCCTGGAAAGTTTGGGAGGGTTGGCAAGTGTGATGCTGTTAAACGGCATTAATTTAAAACTCGCGGGCCACACTGACATTCAATTTTCATATTAAGGTGCTGGCCGTGAGTCTTAGACCCCTGGTTAATACATAGCACAAAGCAAGACAAATAAATAAACTCTGTATGCAGTGTTATTTCATTTTAAGTTTCAAAAGAGTTTAGTGCCTCCCATTGGTTTCTTGATTTTGTGAAACGGGTCAAAAGGGCTCTTTGGGTGGTGAAGGTAGCCGACCCCTGGTCTATAGCAATCGACGAAACACTAAATGTATAAAACCTAGGTATTTCTTCAACTGACTATATAATTCATTATTTAATTGATTAGAGGCAGATTTGTTTGTCATTTTGACCAGTAATGGTAGCTTTTAAAATAACACAAAGACAGCTTGCAATCTGCATAATCCCAGAAACAGGCAAGCATGCAGAAAGTGTGGCAAAACAAGTAAACTGGTTGGGGTTGGGCAGGGTGTGAGATTGGGCATAGCGGGCAGGGCCAGGGGCTAACCATGGAGGTACTCTAGGGGGTCTTGGCCGGAGATAAGCCAGTTTCGGAAGAGGCGGAGGTGGTAGGAGCACTGGTGGAGATGGTGGGTAAGCGCACCGTCCAAAGAAAGGTGGTAGTACAGACTGGGTTCTGTCGAGAAACGCCTCAACAACTCGGCCACTTGGTGCTCCTCCAGTGGCTCTGAGGAAGAAGAGAGCGAGGAAGGACAGAACAGGAGGAGGAACAGTACAAAAGACATGGAATGATAGCTGGTGAGCCTAAAAGATGGGCTAGAAAGAAAAACTGAAGTAGGGAAAATAAGTGAATTATGTTCGCAGAGATTGTATCAAGAGTAGAAGCTGCTTCCTGATATTGTTAACAGCAATAGACGAATAGAAACCAACTATCTACTTTTTTTCAGCCCTTAAAATTCTGCAGAATGGTTCTTCTTACAGTTTCGAGGCAAACATCGATATCACAAATGACTCCTCCGCAATTGATCAAGGATCAATTTAAATTCTAGGGGACTGCAGCCGTGACATGCTTTCTAATGAGAAGCAAAATAGGAGAAAGCAGTACACTCCACATTTACAAGTACAGTGGAAACTTGAGTCTCTTAAGTCATAAAATTTGTCATATCATCTCAGTTTTAGAGCAAACATATGCCTATAAAATTGTACAAAAAGTTTGAACAGCTCCCATACCTTATTTATTTAGCAAGCATCCAAGGATTAAAGAAGCATGTGTATTTTGCTTAGTCTTTAGCTTCTTTAAATAGCTTTTTGGATGACTGATTCCAAAAGACAAGCACCCTCGGTGCCCTTGGGACTGGATGCTATGAGCTGCTGCAGATATTTTGTTGTATGTCTTGCATGTTAACACTGAAATGCTTTTTTTTAAGCTTAATTTGCACTGTTTATGAAGTCACTGTACACATGTTTATTGCTGTGTAAGACAGTTATGTCACTGTGGTCGTTTTACACTGACGATAATGATGAAGTTACCAATACTGCATTTTTTGCTTGTCCTCAAAGTTGGGGCAAAGAGCTTTTAGATTTACAGCAAAAACCCTAGTTTCACACATAAAAACGGGTTCTGGGCAATTGGAAAGTTAAAGGGTTAAAAGAGCATCAAGTTGGTTTAAATTGTATTTTACTTTTGAAATTAACAGATGTCAGCAGAATGTAATTTGTCACTCACCTTAATATGGGATATGTAAACTCTCCCCACTAGGGCAACATACAACCATATTCATACAGTAAATGAATTATTAGGAAGGTGTTTCAATATTCAACATCTTACTAAGGGAATCAACAAAAGAAGCAGCCGAGCTAATGAATATGCATGCCATACACTTACAAACCTTGACAACAAGCCTCCTATTCGAAACATTTGTGGATAAATACTTCACAAATAGGGACAGCTATTGAAATACTGTAGAACCTGAAAGACTGTACCCTTAAAATATATTGCATTACCCAAAAGAAAAAATGGAATGCAAAAAACAAAAATACACCACCAAAGAAAGTCTGTATAGAAACAAATGAGTCAGTCACTTTATAAACAATACTTTAGCAAAAGGTACACATTTTAGCCTTATCTCATTGAAAGGGTCACAATTTAATGGCGTCTGATGTTTTCCGGCATCAACAACAATAATCTCCATTCAAGAGCCATTTTGCAAGTAGAGGACAAACGCTTTTATGCACTAAAAAAACCTAACCCAGAATGGATTAAGAAATGTTTATACCTTTTATCCGGAGAGTAAACGCTAATATTAGTAAAAATCTGTTATGAAAAATATTGCAAGTTTAGGTAGTAACCATGTACACATTCAGACATTTAAATTACATACTTACATACTGTACATATGTTGAATAGACAAACATAATGAATGCAATATAGACTCATAAACAAAATATTAAGACCATGGGAAAAGCGTGAGGAACTGCACATCTCAGCAGCAAGTGCCCACGTTTGTGCAGTTCAATAATCTTGCCATGCATTTTCAAAGGCAAAAAGCAGCGTTTCTTTGTACTTTGTAATATTTTCAGCCAGTTATTTGAGGTTTTGTCATGCAGTGTATCTAGTAGGGTTCTCACTTTTAGCTCGAAGTAGGGCTGGGCGATATTGGCTTTTATTAATATCGCGATATTTTTATGCCATATTGCGATATACGATATATATTACGATATTTTGCCTTGGCCTTAAATGAACACTTGATGCATTTAATCACAGCAGTATGATGATTCTATGTGTCTACATTAAAACATTCTTCTTCATACTGCATTAATATATGCTACTTTTAAACTTTCATGCAGAGAGGGAAATCACAACTAAGTCAATTGACCAAAACTGTATTCATTAAATACTTTTCATTCTCTCACGGGTTACTTTTTAAATGAAAGAACAAATGAATAGTGTTGCTACCTTTTTTTAGTAACACTTCTGCGGCATACTTTGCATTGATTGATTGATACTTTTGGTAGAAGATTGCACAGTACAGTACATATTCCGTACAATTGACCACTAAATTGTGACACCCGAATAAGTTTTTCAACTTGTTTAAGTCAATTGACGAAAACCATGCCACCACGTTAATCAATTCATGGTACAAATATATACTATCAGCATAATACAGTCATCACACAGATTAATCATCATAGTATATCCATTGAACAGCAAATTGCGGTTGTCTGCTGAATATCTTTCCACTTGAAGCCAAACCACCGCCAGATGATGGACCCCCTGCTCTTTATGTTGAGGCATTTATTGTTCTTCCTCCATTTGTGACAAGTTTTACACCATTTCTCTCTCTCTAATCGGCGAGAACTATGACGCGAGTGTATGTGACGTATGTAAGAAGGCGGGCTTGTTTTCCGTATCTGTTAGAATGAGAGACGAGGAGGAGTGAGTAACGCCTGTTGTGTAAAGCCTGTAGCTAAATGCAACTCGACCTGCCTCAGCTAACGTTAGCTCTCGGCGAGAGCGTGTGACGCTACATGCGCGACAGTATGTGACGTATGTAAGAAGGCGAGCTTATTTTACGTCTCTCTGAGAAGGACAGACGAGAAGGAGTGAGACACGCCAGTAATGTAATGCATGCAGCTTACAGCAACGGTGTGAGAACATATAATCGAATATTACAATATAGTCACTTTCTATATCGCACAGAGACAAACCTGCGATATA
This sequence comes from Nerophis ophidion, assembly GCF_033978795.1. Taxonomy (NCBI): domain Eukaryota; kingdom Metazoa; phylum Chordata; class Actinopteri; order Syngnathiformes; family Syngnathidae; genus Nerophis; species Nerophis ophidion. The sequence goes on from NC_084635.1 coordinate 24,663,341, forward strand.
TCGTATATATCGCCCAGCCCTAGCTCGAAGCCTAATCTCACCATGGGCACTTGTTGCAATCTTTTTTTTGCCAAATTGAAAAAAAATGCAATTAGCAAGAAATAGTGTTATCAATGCACTGTATTGAAACCTTGTTGAAATTAATTAGCCTGCTTTGAAAAGCATCCAACTTGGAAGCAATTTTGAAGGATATAAAAAAACTAGATGCTTTGGACAGAAAGCGAGAGGCAAATGCACCTTCTACACCAAGCATGAAACTAAATGTAAATATTAAAGTTTCCACTATTTGGCTAATTTTGGTTTGCAGGCCCCACTTTGGGCCCACATGGTCCAGGCATTGCACATACACCACCTGTGATATTCTCAGTGGAGCACCACCTGTGATATTCTCAGTGGAGCACCACCTGGCAGCAGCGCTCTCGCTCGTCCTCTAATGACTACAGTATACACAGAGGAGAATAAACTATCATGTGGGCATACTTCAAATGATCAGACAAAGATCCTCAGACAGCAATCTGCAAAAAGTGCAATGTGGAAATAATAATCTTCACGTCAGGTTTCCTCGCCTTAAATCCAAACATTCCCATTGACATTCTCCTTTTGTCACACCACCGCACAGAGAAGGAAAGGGGTTTCTTAATTCTGGAATTCGGAAAATAATTTTCATTTCGGTGCATTCCTAGATTACAAACATTCACTTTGCTTTTTTCTTTGTGGTTTAGAATAATAGAATATGTTTTGTGATGGTGACTATTTTTTATTTTAGAATATTTATTCTATTATGTATTTATTTTCTCAGACCTGCTGACCTTAAAAAAAAATACTTAGTACGTGCCTCTGTATATTAAAACAGGCAAAGGGGCCATTGTGATTTTTCTTTACATCAAGCGTTCCCTCACCACTTTGCGGTTCAACTTCAACAATCTGAATGATTTGTGTATTTTAGAGTCTCATTGAGTACTATTGATTACATTGAAATTTGAGTACCTACTTCAGTGTTTAAGTTACTATTACGTAGGTTTTAGAGTGTACAATATGAAGTGTTTTAAGAGCATTGAAAATGTTAAGTCCGTGTGAAACTTGTGTGGAGGGCTTATAAAGGTTTCAAATTCATATAAAATCAAATAAATTGTGTTACTATCTTGCGGGAATTCCAGGGGTGGGGTCCTGGGACGTAACCCCCGGCGATAATGTATGTGTATTTTGTTCTTCTTTACCTGCACCATCTAGTTTTATTAGTTTCACATATTTTTCCTGTACAGTTGTACTTCAACTTACAAGTAGTTATTTCTTATCTAAAATTTACGTTTTTCTTTTTAAAAGGCATGGTACATGTTTAAATTGTAGTGTTTTGGGAGGAGGAAAGCACAGATTAAATGTATTTGAATTAATTGCAATGGGTGGCGCTGTTTTATAAAACAAGTGTTCTGAGTTGCAAACTCGGTCATAGAACCAATTAAGAACGTAAGTTGAGGTACCCCTATATTCTAACTTTCATCAAAAACTAAAAAAATAAAATAAAAAATATATATATATATATATATATATATATATATAAAAATATATATATATATATATATTAGATAGTACTTTATTGATTCCGTCAGGAGAGTATTTATATATATATATATATATATATATATATATATATATATATATATATATATATATATATATATATATATATATATACACACACACACACACAATAACAGAATAAAGGGCTTGCAATGGATTATGGTAGACCTCAGAGGTTCCACTATATACTTTTTTTTTTTTTTTTTTCAAGCAATCAATATCATGAGGACTAAACACATACCAAAACACATTCCTGTACACATGCTTGCCTGAGGGAGAAGGTGCTATTACAAACAACAGTGACAGTTGATGATTGGAGCGTCACAACATGCTGAGCAAATGTACGTCTGGACATCTTTTATGGAGGGCGGTGAGACACAACTTATCTAAAGAACTTTCAACTTGTTCATTAAATTGTTTATCATGGAATTTCCATACTAATATTGGGTAACATTAACCGGTATTAATAATAAATCGCGGCAAAATGATTAATAACTACAAGTCAATGAACTTACAAATCAGTGATGTTGGTCATTCCCTGGAGAAGCTAGCGCTAGCTAACTTAAATCAAACATGAATACAAAACACATTGTCTTTCCCCATTTCAAACGTCATACCCTGAACTAAACTTGGATTAACACATTGCTTTCGTAGCAACTGTCAATTGTGCACATTGAACTACCAGGCTGAGAGAGAGACAGGAAGACAATCTGTATGGGGCGAAGTTGCCAAGAATCTTAGACCCTTCCTCTGGGTGGTGGTTAGCGCCTTGCATGGCAGCTCCCCCCATCAGAGTATGAATGTGTGTGTGAATGGGTAAATGTGGAATTAGTGTCAAAGCGCTTTGAGTACCTTGAAGGTAGAAAAGCGCTATACAAGTACAACCCATTTATCATTCCTCTCATCTAAGAAAAAATATCAATACAGTTTTCATCTATTTAAATGTTACTGCTCATGAGTAGACATGATTCTGGAAAATGTAATGTGTCTTCTGCCATAGAATATAAATATTGTGTGTATGTATTTAAAAAAAAGATTTTAATGTGTGTATAAGTAGTTTTTGGCAATCATGTCCTTTTTACTGGGTTACAGCCGGGAATCTTTAGTTACAGTTTTCTGCAATTTTCACATCTCCTGAGAAATCCTAGCACATTCATCTGGGGCAAACCTCTCGAGCACCACAAGATCTGACTTGGAACCATCCAAAATGAACGTAAGATGCTTGGAAAAGTTGCGTTAAAATTGCATTGCTCTCTTTAACAGCATTTGGGAAATACTTCATGAAAAATGTTATTTTAATGGGGGATAAATAGTTCTGTCCTCAAGTGTATAATTGTTTGCATTTGTGAATTGATCCAACCACTTTCGGCAAACAACTGTTGAGATTCTTGAAAGGCAATGCATTTTTACAGCAGTTAATGTGATTTCTGCTAAATGAAAGTAGCAAGAATACTGAATAAACCATGAATTACAAAACCAAAATAATATGTTAATGGTTTCCTACAAACATTCCGCCACACCCTACCTCAATATACCTCAATATTGATTAAGGATGTAACGATAAACTGTATTAATGATAGCCGCAGTAAAACTTCTGATGGATAGTATTACTATTTTTAATTAAAATGATCAAAAACATGTAATTGAAGGCCACACTAGCTCGCTACCTAGCTTGAAAGATAACAAAGATAACATAAATACATGAAAACCGTATTGATAATTTTTCTTAGATGAGAGGAAGGGTCTAAGATTCTTGGTAACTTCGCCCAATACACAGTGTCATTATGAAAATTTCACATCACCGTAATTGGGACCAAAACTATCCAATTATCACAGGATTGTTGAAGGTCCTCATACAGTAACATACATACACAAACTGAACTCTTTAAACCATGATTTATTTAAAAACAATATATAATAAATTCTAAACACGGTATGTTTCTTGGCAGAAAAAAACCATTAAATATTGTTCCAGATTTTTGAGAGCCATGTTTTTGAGTGCTAAAATGTTTATTTTTTTTTACATTTTAATTAGTAAAAGTTATATAATGTTTTATGAACAATAAAAGGGTAGATTGAGTGTTTACTTTGCTTTACGTCCGGTTCATGTGACATCACGCGAGTTCACTTTCTGTTGTAAACAGCTTTGTCGTTGTTAACAAAGTTGTAAAAAAAAAAACAAAATAATAAAACAACATAAGTAGTATAGAAATTATAGATTGATCACTCTTCTAAGAGAGCACATCCTGTATGTTCATTGTGAACAAAATAATATATCTTATTAGCTTGGAAAGTAATGTGTTTATACAAGTTTAGCTTATGGTATGTTTGTTAATGTGGAAAGACGTTAATGTATCATGAGTTTATGTTTTTTCAAGCTAGGTAGCGAGCTAGTGTGGCCTTCAATTACATGTTTTTGATCATTATAATTAAAAATAGTAATACTATCCATCAGAAGTTTTTACTGCGGCTATCATTAATACAGTTTATCGTTACATCCCTAATATTGATTGACACAAATCTAATAATTGGTAGGAACCCTGGTTAGAAAGAATGTCTGTTAGGAAAGTGATAACAACATGAGTATTAAATAATCAAGAAAAAGGAAGAACGACGGCAGAAACCTGGAATGCTGGAGGGCCATGTGGGGGATAAAAAAGAGGAAAAAATAAACAAAAAAAACAAACATTTGAAGACATGCAAGACAAAGTGAGGTGAAGTGATAATATACTTGAAAGAGGCAGACGTACCATTAGTCGGATGCTTTGCAAATGACACAGAAAATCGCTTTACTGCCGGCATAGACAACAATTCTGAGGAAACAAAAATGTACTAGTGTTACTATATGCCACAGTAATTATTTTAACTAACATATTTTATAATACCCTATTTTTTGTGTCAGTGCTGATATGGATATTTTATGGTCAATTGAGTTTCTTCGTATACTGTACACATCCTGCTTCATTACTCTATTGTGAAAAAAAGCTTAGCTAAGCTAAGGATATATACTGACTGGATTTCAAGTGGGACTGTGTGTGCAGATCGTCAGTCATCCAGGTCATGGTAAACTGTAGCAGTTTAATTGGGGCAACTGAATCCTGCTTGGTTGAATGTTTCACCTTTTCATTCATTAAGCTTCTTGTTGTAATTTTTTAAGTCTCCTATTTATGTGTCAGGTGGGTTTGTACCCGGAGTGTGGTCACAATAGCGTTGCTGGCTGGCAAAAACACAACAAGAGGTCGTTCACTAGCTGGTGGCAAAACAGCGTGTTGGTAGCCTTTTTTCTTTATGGAATGAGAAAATATTTGGGAGGAGGATGTCAGCCCATTGTTGTAAGCTGACGATGAAGGAGTGGCGCAAACCTCCAACTACATTTTGAGAGCGATTATCTATTTTGATGAAGATCCTCTTCCCCATCGGGAATGTGGATATCATGGTCCTTAAAAAGAGGCCACACATAGGTGGATTTATTATTTTACAACTGAGGAAGTATTTTAGATGAAAAGTGAAAGGTTTTCAACCAACAAGAAGAGTCATATTGCCTTGTTTCAACCTTTGCAGAATAAATTTGGACTCTTCTATGATTAATTGATTATATATATATATATATACACACATTTATATACACATTTGTATATATACACACACATATGTATATATATATATATATTTATATATATATATATATATATATATATATATATACACACATATACATATTCACACACACACACACATATATATATATATATATACATATATATATACACACACATACATACATATATATATATACATATATTCACACATATATATACACACACACATATATACGCACACATATATACATAAATATATATACACACATATATGTATATATATATATACACATACGTACATATATACAGTGTATATATATATATGTACACACACACACATGTACACACACACATATATATATATATATATATATATATACACAAAATATATTATATACTGTACTTTATTTTTTTAAATCACACCAAACACAAATTGGATCAAGAGATATTTGTCTGCATTATTCTAAACAAATGACTTTCCAAGATGGATGACAAACATGTTCAACAGTTATGAGGATGGTAGCGGTGAAGCGACAGCATTTATATGATGCAAAACTGACACCTACTGGACAATATTACAACAGACTACTGCCAAGCATGCAGAGATTTTTGGACGCATCAATGCGCCCTTAGCTCTAACTTAACCAATTGAGGATGATCATTTGACCTGTATGCCCAGGCTGCAGAAAAAGTGAAAATAATATTCACATTATGATGGTGCCAATGTAAATACTACTGAATAGATCACATTTTAATATCTTAAGGCTGCATTAATCCAAATATGAGCCTCAAGCTAGACATGTATACATACAGTCATCATGGGAATGAATGTCATTAATAATGGGACTTTAATACTTTCTCTAAACGTTCCCCCCAGGTGTAATACGAGGCACAACTTAGTGTTTTCAAAACAAGAATGGGGTGCACACGTTTACAATATTTTTTATTTCTCTCTCATTTGCAGCTTGTATACTTTAAGTTCGTATGTACACATACATACACCACCAGGAGGGTTGCCAACTCCCTAAAAAATAAACAAGGCATAATTGCTTGGCAGGGCTGGTTAACCCAGTTAATTGTGTGAATCATTTTTTTTATACTATTTGACTCAGCTCGTATGTATACATGAATGCATTGGAAACAAATTGGAAACAAAACAAAAAAAAAAAAATTAAACATTTATGACGAGAATGTAACGTTTTTTAGAGTAAATGTCTTCATGTTCTTTCTTAAATTGTTCCTGCTTAACCAACAAAACAAAAAACTAAAACCTCTGTCCAACTCAATATTATGTTAGAGGGACTTTTATACATCTGGACATACTGAGACACACAAATAGTGTGTGAGGACAGGACATAATTTAATGACAAAACAAGCAAGCATAATTACTGTTGAATTTACCTTTGGATATAATAGTCACCTGTAGTATTCCCCTTAGACAAAAACAAGCTCTGAACTAACCCAATTACTCCTTATAAAAGATACAAACAAAATAAAAAGCCACTGCAGTAAAGAAGTAATATTTCAAGTTTAAGCACCAGAAGCTAAGAAGATAACTCCAGGTACTGTAGATAGGTTCCCCCTAGGTCCAGCAAAACGATAGCCAAGGCAAAGGTAATAATATAAATTCAAGATTCCGAAAGTCTTTGTCAACTCACTATTTGTCCAAGTCAAAAGAGAGCTCTATTTTCTGACAGAAAAGTCAAATAACAATGAGTTTATTTGGTGCGCAATCAAACTTGCTGGCATCGATTAGCTTAGTCTGTGATGAGCTGTTGAAAAGCTAGTGTAATCTTTTAAAGGATTTCATTGACATTTTACAGACTATTTTTGATTCACATTGTGGACACAAGGGGTGAGGCACAGACAGGCCAAACAGTGTGTGGCTTTGGAGGTTGCAGAGGTAAAAACATGGACATGGGGGGAGATTGGAGATGCCATGGAGAACGAGTTCTGGTTGGCTTCAAAGCAATTCTGGACCACCATTGGCTGCATCAGGAGGGGGAAGCAGTGTACTGTCAACACCCTGTATGGTAGCGACGTTGTGCTACTGACTTCAGCTGAGGATGTTGTTGATCGGTGAAAGGAATAGTTCGAAGACCTCCTCAATCCCATCTACAGGTCTTCCAATGAAGAAGCAGTGCCAAGGACTCTGCCGTTGGCTCTCCTATTTCTGGGCCTGAGTTTGCCGGGGTAGTTACAATTCTCCTTGGTGGATGAGATTTGCCCAGAGTTACTTAAGGCTCTGGATGCTGTCTTGGTTGACAAGACTCTGCAACATTGCAAGGACATAAAGGAAGGAGAGGGGAGGTAGGTTTCGTCTGCATTGGCAGACTGGGGACCACCCCAGTTCTTCTATTTAAAAACTGGAACCAGAGGGTGGGTTCAAACTATCGCGGGATCACACTCCTTAGCATACAACATGAGGTCTATTCAGGTGTACTGGAGAGAAGGCTACGCCGGACAGTCGGACCTCGGATGGGATTTTCCTCAACCAGTCTACGCGTTTTGTGGACTTGGAGAAGGCATTCGACCGTATCCATCGGGAAGTGTCCTGTGGAGAGTGCTTAGTGGGGTTTGAGTGTAATTTCCGGGTTGGGGACGAGATCTTGCCCCTTGTGAAGGAGTTTAAGTACTTTGGGGTCTTCTTCACGAGGAAGGGAAAAGAGAGTATGTCTACCGGTGGCCTGGAAACACCTTGGGATCACTCAAGAAGAGCCAGACAAAGAAGCTGGAGAGAGGCAAGTCTGGGCTTCTCTGCTTAGGCTGCTACCCTCGGGGAGAAGATAGATAGATATACAGTCATGGCCCTAAAATATTGGCACATCTGCATTTCTGTCAGATAATGCACCACTTCTCCCAGTGTTGAAAGTACAAACACTTTGTTATTCATATGTTTATTTCTTTTATTTGCATTAAAACACAAAAAAAAAAGAAAAAAAGCCAAATCTGATATTTTACACAGGACTTCAAAAATGGACTGAACAAAATTATTGGCACCCTCAAATTAGTATTTGGTAGCACACCCTTTGGAAAAAATAACTGAAATGAATGGCATCCTTTAACCATCAATGAGTTTCTTACACCTTGCTACTGGAATTTTGGACCACTCTTCTTTTGCAAAGTGCTTCAGGTCTCTCAGATTTGAAGTGTGCCTTTGCCCACTGCTGTTTTTAGATCTCTCCATATATGTTCTATAGGAATTAGATCTGGACTCATTGATAGCCACTTAAGAACACTCCAGCGCTTTGTCTGAAGCCATCTTTGTGTGCTTTGGTCATTGTCCTGCTGAAAGACCCATGACCTCTGACGGAGACCCAGCTTTCGGACACTGAACCCTACATTATGCCCCAAAATTCTTTGTTAGTCCTCAGAATTCATGATGTCATGCACAAAGTTAAGGCATACGGTACCAGAAGCAGCAAAGCAACCCCAAAACATCAGTGAACCTCCACCGTGCCTGTTCATTTCTCTGAAGGCCTCCTTTGGTTTTCTGTAAACAGTGTGATGATGTGCTTTACCAAAAACCTCCACTTTAGTCGCATCCGTCCACAGGACATTTTCCAAACTGCATTTTGGCTTCCTCAGGTAAGTCTTTGAAAACTCCAGTCTTGCTTTTCTTTGTCTCTGTGTCAACAGCAGGGTCCTCCTGGGTCTCCTACCATAGCATCCCTTTTCATTGAGATGGTGACGGATAGTGCAAGCTCACACTGTTGTACCAGAAAGTGGATTTAGGTTCTTTATCCCAATTCTAACAATCCTTCGTTGCAGTCTCTCATAAATTTTTCTCTTCCGTCTACGTCCAGGGAGTTTAGCAATAGTGCCATGGGCTTTAAACTTCTTGATGACAATGCACACAGTAGACAAAATAACTTAATTTAGATCTCTGGAGATGGACTTGTAGCCTTGTGTGTCCATGCTTTTCCACAATCTTGGTTCTCAAATCTTTTGTGAGTTCTTTGCTCCTCTTTCTTTTCTCCATGCTCAGTGTGGTACACACAACACAAAGGTTGAGTCAACTTTTCTCCATTTTAACTGGCTTCAAGTGTGATTGCTGTATTGCCAGCACCTGTTACTTGCTAAAGGTGAGTTTGATTACAAATCAAAGGAGCATCACATGCTTAGAATAAAAATGTTTCTAAGAATTTTGACGAGGTACCAATAATTTTGTACAGTGCATTTTTGGAGTTCTGTGTAAATATCAGATTTGGCTTTTTGTTGTTGTTGTGTTCCAATGCCAACAAAATAAAAAAACATGTGAATACCGAAGCATTTGTAATTTCAACACATTTTTTCGGAAGAAGTAGTGCATTAACTGACAGAAATGCAGGGGTACCAATAATTTGGTCAGGACTGTATAAAGTTGATGCATATATTATGATCGGTATGTTAAAAAAATAATCTAGTTTTCATGTGGAAGTAACATTTATAAAATATTTGTGACAGCGTTTAGAGGGCTGGTACGAGTAATTGGTCAAGCGACACAGAAGTGTCGATGCATTATAAAACACTTGTGTTGACCAAAAAAACCAAAAAACAAATAAAAAACCCGACCAATACAGTTACTGCGTCATTTGACTGTAAAGCACTAAACTGTTTATCAGAAGGCTCTTCTTTAGTCTCACAAGGAACAGTTCGTACTAAAAGAAGTCCTAGGAGTAGCGTTTGACAGCAATTTATGTCATCATAAACCTCAAATCACAATGAAACAAAGTAAACGTTCTAAGGTGTGGGATCCTTGTGCTTTTATGGCACTATATAAGGTAAATGTCTATGCACATACATTTTACTTATGTGACTCCAAACATCTAAAAAACACACAGTGTATCTGGCTGTGGTCAATAACTGAAGTTGAGGGAATTTAAAGATTTGATGAACCTGCTTGAACAGTCATGTTAAGACAATGCATTTAATGTACAATGCAGACAATATTTAAATGACATTTATGCCTTTTGATTTTATCAAATAAAATCAAACTTTATTCATAAAGCTGTTTTCATACATAAAATAAATGCAATGTGCTTTACCAACTTGAAAACAATACCCCGATGACCCAGATCCTCCATTTATCGCACGCACGCACGGACGCACACACAAACACAAACACAAACACAAACACACACACACACACACACACACACACACACACACACAGCTATATGAACAATTGAATGCATGGCTGAGTACAGAGGAGACATGTGAGTAAGAACTAGCACAGGAGCCATCTGCACCAGCAGGTCTTCAGACCATGGCCACCGGGACCCTGAAAACAAAGCGCCCCCACAGCACGGCTGATAACCCCGAATGCAGATGGCTCCCTCTGAGGCTTTTTTAGGCTCTTAAGGACATGAACCAGAAATATGCAGGGGAGAAAGAATGCCAAGAAGGCTGTTCAGAAAGCTGTAGCGGTTGTGTAATTGCATGTGGACATCAGTACATATAGAAGCATAGTGTACCTCGCCATGACTTGCCATTACACTGATGCCCACTAGAAACTATGCACATTCGTTTTCTACATTTAAAACACCTTATGGTCTACATACAATGAAATGGTGGTTCTTTGATAAAAATGTGCTAAGATTTTATTTAAGAAACATCTTTTCAAGACACTTTTTGGCTCCCTTTTAAAAACAGCTCATTTTGAGAAGAGGAGTTGTTAAATGCAAATGAACCTCTGCTCAACATGCCTCCTCATGCCGAGAGTTTTTTTTGGGTAGTTTTTTAACTTTCTTGCTTTTACTGTGCATTATGGACATCGGTGACCGACAACACAACACAATATCCCAGATGATACAACAAAAATCAACGGGCGTAAAACGTCTTTGCTTACGCAATTTACGTGACTTGAGAGTATAGACACGGGTTTTTTTGTTTTGTTTTGTTTTTTAATGAATTTATTAATCAATCCAACAAAACAATACACATTAATACCATAACAATGCAATCCAATTCCAAAAACACACCCGACCCAGCAACATTCAGAATAGGAATAAACACAGCAATTGGGGACACACAAACATGACACGGTACAATCTAAAAGTAGTGAAACAAATATGAATATTATCAATATTGGTAACAATTTCAAAATAGCAGTGATAAAAAATCCCTCATTGATATTATCATTAAAAACGTTAATACAAAAAATAAAATAAAAAAAGAACAATAGTGTCACAGTGGCTTACACTTGCATCGCATCTCATAAGCTTGACAACACACTGTGTCCAATATTTTACACAAAGATAAAATAAGTCATTTTGGTTCATTTAATACTTAAAACTAATTTAAATAATGGATCCCATATTCCAATATATGACTCATTATTATCTAAACTAAATGCAGTTTTTTCTACTGATATCATCTCCATAGCTTGTGTATACCAGTCAGTATGAGTTGGACTATCAAAATCTATCAATTTTTTAAATATTACTACGCTTTTTGTTATTATGCATATTGAAAGAAATGCATTTTTACTCTTCGATGACACGTTGCTAAATTGATGGCGATCCCCAAGAATACAAGTTTGCAATGTCTTTGGGATGTTTATATTAAGGAATGTGATTGCTTCTTTTGTTGTTTTCCACCAAAACTCTTTTATTCTCTGACATTCCCACAATAAATGAACAAGAGTTACCTCAGCTGCCCGACACTTCGTACATAACTTGCTATCTACTACACCAATTTTAAACAGCTGAGAAGATGTAAAATACAATCTATTCAATGTCTTAAATTGAGACAGCTTATCTTTAATGTTTCTAAAGGGCTTATTGGCATTTTTCCAAATTTCATTCGATGATATGTCTCTTTCATCTAAAATGTTTAAGTCCATCATCCATTTCCGAACACATGCATCATTTGCATTTCTAGTGTGGTGTTCATTTATTATTCCATAAAATAGTTTAATTAATTTCTTAAATGTATCTTGATTAAAAAGTGCATCTTCCAGTTCATGGCTTTTTAAAAACATACTTTCAGAGGATATGCATTTATTTACAGCGTGTTTAAAAGAGATGAAATTTAAAAATATATATTTCTGGGTACATTATATTGATCAACTAAATCAGTGGTTCTCAACCTTTTTTCCCTGAGAAAATGTTTTTTTAATTCAAGTACCCCCTAATCAAAGCAAAGCATTTTTGGTTGAAAAAAAGAGATAAAGAAGTATAATACAGCACTCTGCGATGAAGTGGCGACTTGTCCAGGGTGTACGCCGCCTTCCGCTCGATTGTAGCTGAGATAGGCGCCAGCGCCCCCCGCGACCCCAAAAGGGAATAAGCGGTAGGAAATGGATTGGATGGATGGAAATACAGCACTATGTCATCAGTTTCTGAATTATTAAATTGTAGAACAGTGCAACATATTGCTCATTTGTAGTGGTCTTTCTTGAACTATTTGGAAAAAAATATATAAAAATAACTAAAAACTTGTTGAAGAATAAACAAGTGATTCATTTATAAATAAATATTTCTACACATAGAAGTAATCATTAACTTAAAGTGCCCTCTTTGGGGATTATAATAGAGATCCATTTGGAATCATGAACTTAGTTCTAAAAATTTCTTCACAAAAAAAGGAATCTTTAACATCAATATTTATGGAGCATGTCCACAAAAAAATCTAGCTGTCAACACTGAATATTGCATTGTTGCATTTCTTTTCACAGTTTATGAACTTACATTCATATTTTGTTGACTATTATTCAATAAATATATTTATAAAGGATTTTTGAATTGTTTCTATTTTCAGAATATTAAAAAAAACACGAGCACACACATTAGCTTTGGGTGTTGTGTTGATTTGGATAGTTAGTGTTAGCTATCGCTGTATATTCTACTATAACAACAACATGAATGAATTGTTCGTTGCTTTTCTTGGACTGTTTTTGTATGTGTGCACGAGCTCCCTGCGTGTATGTGTGGACGAGACAGGGCGAGTAAAATAAAAACAACCCTTTTATTCGAGCTCGCAAAATATTTTATTACAGTACATAAACTTAAGAAATTCTGAAAAACAAATAAAACCACTAACTGTAACATACAGTAGGCTAGCCAATTGTGTTTATTATATTTTTTGCTTTGAAAAAATATAACTGTGAGTAAGTTTCAAACGGCCCCTGTAAGTCTATAAAAAACAGTACTTTTATTTTTTCTGGTTTTGTGTCAATATTTTGATCACAATAATGTCATTAATTTAGCGGTATTAAATAACTTGAGTCATGTTCTGCGCAACTTTATTATAATTTTCTAGGGCAGCAAAAACCAGTGCATCTCAATGAATTAGAATATAATATATAAGTTTGGATTTCAGAAGTTACATTTCAATTATTTTTTTTATTTAGACCTTGAACAAGTAGTTTTTAAACATTTATTAAAATTTAATAAACAACTTAATTTTAAGTTTTATTTGCAAAATAAAGACGTATCTTGAAATAGTTCATTCTAAAGTGAATTTACAGAATTTAAGAGTTTTACTTTTTAGAATTATCTTTAAAATACAATCGAATTTATTAACATGCTTAAATATATTAAGCAATGTACATGCATACAAATATAATACTATAACGAGAAAAGGTATCGGTAGATGAAGATGCCGTGATCACTAAAATACATTCTGAACCCTTCAGAACAACTTAAAAAACAAATTTATATAAGGAATGTATTTGATTTATTTTGACCCTTTGTTTGTAAATTAGAGAAAAATGTATTTGACCTTCCCAAATCTTGTTTTTTTTAAAAAATCATCAAAAATGTGTATTTGGTAAATAATTTCGCCGTCGAAAAAGAACAGTTAAAAAAAAAACAATGGGCCCAAAATCAGTTTGACATTCATTCCCATGTGAGTGTACGTAAACTTCTGATTGCATCTGTAAATCTGTGTGCGTCTACAAAGCAACTACACATTTAATCTAAGTACCAATATTAAACCCAGAATGAAAAGCAGAAAGTCGTTGCATCTATGAATGTGAAATGAAAAAAATGAATTATGATAGAGGCAGTTAATGAAAAATAAAGATGAAATGGTTTTTTTTCCCATACATGCAAGCCCAAAAAGTCCTAACAGACGTTCTTGAGGAAAAAAACAATGCTACCACTACTACTGCATGCAAACATAGACAGATATGATCTAAGAGGTTTAACAGTCACTGCAGTAGTGTTGCAGTTACAAAATGGCCTACATAAAACAATGTTGTGTACTTGATAACCAGAAATATTACAATCTATAGTCTAGTAGTGCTGTGACTTAACTGTACACCTGAATATTAAACTCAAAGTAGCAGTTGTTTCACGTTAGTCAGCTTTATTGTTGTGATTCTATTTATTGCTGCTGTCCAATCAAAAACATGCACCCTTGTTTTTTGTCGACAAAATAAATAAAATACCGTATTTTTCGACTATAAGTTGCATTTTTTTTCATAGTTTGGCCGGGGGTGCGACATATACTCCGGAGCGACTTATGTGTGAAATTATTAACACAGTACCGTAAAATATCAAATAATTATATTTATCTCATTCGCGGAGGAGATGAAGAAAATGTAAGCAAACGTCACACACACGTCAGTAAATGTCACACACACGTCAGCAAACGTCACACACACGTCAACCAATAAGAATTCGGCAGGGGAGGGTCATGGCAGAAGTGCATTGTGGGTCATGGAATGCTAACTGCTATATGCTATATGCTACTGCCGTAGCTATTAAAATAGATCATTTCATCGTTGGCGGTAATTTATAAAAACTGGGAAGGGCTGAACAAAAATGGCACCGAAAAGGAAATCATGTACTGCAGATTACAAGCTGGACGTAGTGAAATATGTAGCAGAAAACGACAAGAGGAAGCGGCGCATACCTTTGGAGTTGGCAGAGTTGTTTAGAAGCAACATCAAGGAAGAAGACTTCATCGGATTTATCGATTAGGAGTGACAGATTGTTTGGTAAACGCATACCATGTTCTATATGTTGTAGTTATTTGAAGGAGTATTACCAGAATATGTTACGTTAACATACCAGGCACGTTCTTCGGTGGTTATTCATGCGTCATATAACGTACACTTATTCAGCCTGTTGTCCACTACTCTTTAGTTATTTTAAATTGCCTTTCAAATGTTTATTCTTGGTGTTGGATTTTATCAAAAAAATTTCCCCCAAAAATGCGACTTATACCCCAGTGCGACATATATGTTTTTCCCCTTCTTAAAATGCATTTTCGGGCGGTGCGACATATACTCCGGAGCGACTTATAATTACAAAAATACGGTATGTTCTTGTAATTACCGGTACATGGTTTTCATTGGACAGGAACCCTCCAGGATTTCATGTTGTTGCCAATTTCCGCAAATTGCCATGAATTATTTGTAAATTGTCATTTTCGCTAATCCAAATTGTTTTGGAATAGCACTACAATGTGCACGTCAACTCTCAAACCAATCTAGTCTCCCTACATTGGCCTTGTCTCATTCCGACAAAGGGACATGTGATGATAATCTCACACAGTCTATCATTTACCAGCACACATCATCGCTGTGGATCGCTCTTAACTGTTCCCCAGGGTTCTGAACGAAAGTAGGGGTAAACTACAGGTATATGCGATGTGTTGAAACATAATTAAACATTTAAAACTGACAAATACTTTTCAACCATAAAACAAACACAAAGAAGGTCTGCAACTTGTGCACAACACATCAGACAAGAAAGGAATCTTTGGTGGCGTTTGCTTTACAAACTATGCTTGCCTTGGGTGAATTGGTCCCAAGTGTAAAAAAAATAAAACAGCAGATGGAAAATGGAACAAACCTCGTTCGTGAGGACCATTAACAAGATTACATGTGGCCCTGTAAAGTACACAGAAATCATAAGGCATATAAAAAATAATACCGTTTTCTTCCCCGGCTTCTGTCTGAAACAAAGTTTAAGATACATGTTTACCAACTGACTTACTGAGATGGGAATGCTCCCTTGTGTTACATACACTCATTAAATAGTAAAGGCTCATAAATAAACACATAATAGCGTTACTAGAAAAAAAAATAATGACAATGCGACTTAAAAAAAAAAGATACAGCAAAATCCAGCATTTTAGGCCATAACAATCACAAACAAATCCCATGAAATCCTGGAGGGACCCAAAAGTAATCCACATTTTGTTTTTGCAGCTTTAAGTGGGCCTTAGGTTGCATGTATATGAACTACTGAAATGAAACATGCTGATCGCGAAGTGGTGTGGAGGAAAAAAAATGATGGGAGGTGGGGTGGAGTAGAGTGAATATGCAATTTAATAAACAGAGACTAAAATGACTGTCTAAAATATGGATTTATGGTCATAGATGGTGTTATCATGACGCACGTTTCATTTCTGTTGAGGTGTTTGAAGATGGCAAGGACTAATCTTATGAAATTTAATGTACAGTGCATCTGGAACGTGTTCTCAGTGCTTCACTTTTTTTAATTTTTGTTTTTATGTTACAGCCTTATTCAAAAATGGAATAAATATTTTGTCCTTAAAAGTCTACAAAGAACACTCTATAATGACACTGGGATTTTTTGAATGAAATTTTTGCAAATGTATTAAAAATAAAAAACTAAGAAATCACATGCATGTAAGTATTTACAGCCTTTGCTCAATATTGTGATGATGCGCCTTTGGCAGCAATTACAGCCTCAAGTCTTTTTGAATACGATGCTACACCTATCTTTGGGCAATTTCGCTCAGTCCTCTTTGCAGAACCTCTCAATCTCTAATAGGTTGGATGGGAAGCGTCAGTGCACAGCCATTTTTAGATCTCTTTAGAGATATTCAATTGGATTCAAGTCTGGGCTCTAGCTTAGCCACTCAAGGTCATTTACAGAGATGTCCCGAAGCCATTCCTTTGATATCTTGTATGTGTTATTACTATCGTGGTTCCGGAGCACTCTGGAGCAAGTTTTTATCTATGATGTCTCTGTAAATTGGTGCATTAATCTTTCCCTCTATCCTGACGAGTCTCCCAGTTCATGTCACTGAAAAAAATCCTCACAGCATTGATGCTGCCACCACCATGCTTCACTGTAGGGATGGTATTTGCCTGGCGATGAACGGTGCCTGGTTTCCTTCAAACATTATGCCTGGTATTCACGCCAAATAATTCAATATTTGTCTCATTGGACCAAAGCATTTTGTTTCTCATGGTCTGAGAGTCTTTCAGGTCTATTTTGGAAAACGTTTACAAAGGAATGGCTTTTGTTTGGTGCCAATCTATCATACAGGCCTGATTGGTGGGTTGCTGCAGAGATAGTTGTCCTTCTGTAAGGTTCTCCTCTCTCCACAGACGAAATCCTGCAGTTCTGACAGGGTAACTATTAGGTTCTTGGCAATTTGCCCATCTCCACAATTGCTCAGTTTAGGCGGCCTGCCAGCTCGAGGAAGAGTCCTTGTGGTTCCAAACTTCTTCCATTTAGGGATGATGAGGGCCATCGTGCTTATTGGGACCTTTAAGGCGGGGGATTTTATTTGTACCCTTCCCTAGATTTGTGCCTCGAGACAATCCTCTCTTTCAGAGGTCTACAGACAATTCCTTTGACTTCATGCTTGGTTTGTGTTCTGCCATACACTGTCAAATGTGGGACTTTGTATCTAGGCAGGTGTACCTTTCAAAATCATGTTTAACCAACTGAATAATCACATGTGGCCTTTTTCTTAATTTTGATAAATTAGCAAAAATCTCTAAATAAAACTTTCACATTGTCATTATGGGCTATTGTGCGTAGAATTTTAAAGGGCAAAAATGTATGTATTGCATTTTGGAATAAGGCTGTAACAGTGAAGCGCTGTAATTACTTTCTGGATGCACTGTGTATGTCAGTATTCTATATGTTTACATCTCCACACATCCTTATTCTTTGTGTTGTGTTTAGTATTCAAGGAGATGTCATCCGTTTTATCTGCTGTGCGGCGTCTTAAACACATACCGTCTTTGTAGGACAGACTGCTGGTGGAGAATTTTTTGCGGTGCGCGCGTGCGTAGTCCTGCAGGTTAGGTGCGCTAGAGGACCCACCTAGGACAGTGGTGCTGAACAGCCCGGCACATTGAGAGCCTGCGAGGGGGGCGGGGGGTTAGTTACCACTACATACCATGCTGTTGTTACTCAAATAACTATCCAAAGAGCGACAGAAAGAGAGACAAGAGACAGATAGAAAATAGAAAAAGATCAAACATGCAGACAGGCTCGAAGGAACCCATGCAACTTGTAAAAGCGTTTTTTCTCCATGTCCTCGCTTCTTGCAAGAGGTGGAGACCACCACAATTGAGTGTTACAGTAAGAAGACACAGCCTCAAAAATTAAGAAACATTTAAGTAACTACCTAATGATGACAGCTGAAAATTATTGCAAAACTGCAGATTTACAAATATTTGCTTATCAATACATAATTAGACCTGTCTGGTAGTTTGTCTGGCATCACCATAAGTCACCACCAAGGATGAATGTACACCACCATTCTATTATAATCTCTAATCTCTAATGAACAAAAGGCAGGTTTTTTTATGTTTTAAGGTCTCTACTTCTGCAAAACATTGAGAAAAAACACTCCAAAGCTTAATTTAACTTTATAATTTGGACCCCTTCTCCAGGGGCCCAGGCTTAGACTGATTGTTTTTCTTACCCCCGAACGTTTACCTGTTTCTCACCTTTTTTGTAAGGGGCGCCGGAAGTTGGCAGACCCGTCACCGATCCTGTTCTGTCTCCCTGTAATGTTTGTCTGATCTTGAATGGGATTGTGCTGAAAATCTTAATTTCCCCTCAGGGATTAATAAAGTATTTCTGATCCTGATTCTGATTCTGATAAACCCTGGGCTTGAGAAGCTTGCTAGAAAGATATCAAATATCGATAACAATGTTCTCTTTCATCTACAAGGTCTCCATCACGGGTGTCCAAATGTTTTCCACCCCAAGCTGCATACTGAAAATGTTTAAATATATTTCAATGTCGCCATGTGCAAAGCTGTTAGGACGGATTCCAAAAACTTGCTGTGAAAAGTGATTCCAAAAAGATTAAATAATGGGGGTTGAATACTTTTGCACGCTAAACTTTTAGTTTTTTTTGGGAAAAAAATAAAAATAAAATATATACAAAAAATAATTTCATATGATGTATTATTTTCCATCCAGTTTCGAAATGTGTGCCTCTTTTACATAAAATATATTCATGTTTGTGCTTGTAACTTGATGGAAAAAATTCAAGGGCCAAAAAACGCTTAGGTTACAGCATATCTAAAATAAATTACCAAAAAAAAAAAATATGTAGCATCAACTTTTCAAATGTTCTCCTCACTGTCGCTTTTTCCCCCGTATGTTGTTCTATTATTAGTAATTGTATTTTTTGAATTTGACAAGGGCTAATAAAGAAATTAGCTGCATGTCACGTGCTTTGGACACCCCCCTGGATCAACAAGGATGACCTTAGTTTTTAAGTACATTGGAGAATTTGATAGTTACTGTAGATGTAAAAATATATGTATCTTTGCTATTGGATAAGAGGATTTTTTGCCCACTGCGGTGTTTAAACGTTTACATCTACACAAGTGGAGTTAAAAAAACAATATAAATCTGTCGGTAGAGTTAGAAATCAATGAAGTAATACAAACAGTTCTAAAATGTGGAACTGCTTACAGAGCAAAAACACAGGCAAGCGGAGAGGAGATGATGTGCTAACCACTAAACCAGCTTGACTGTGAAATAGTGAAACAACAAAAGAATAAGTGTCTTGTACACTTCAACAGAAGTCTAACTGGAACCGCGTTACAGCAGAGAGTAACCAGTTAGGAAGAAGAAACTCGCAGGTAGGTTACGTAATCAGTCAGTAGAAAGATTATTATACACAGTGGGACAACAATGTATATATATATGGATATATATGGGTAGACGCAACAAATTTTAAGCGATGTGCTTACGGTGAAAGGGAACATGGAAGTATGTTCCGTGGTAACAGAAGGCACAACAATTAAAACAACAAAGATACCTGCTAAGCACATAGGCAGATATTTGCTTTTGGACGAGAGGCTAAAATGCATCGAAAAATATGCGTTTAACTCTATTCTCATGGACATAGCCAAAAAATGCAGCTGCTTGTTCAGTGAGTTTTAGCGGTAGAAGATAGAAACTCGTAAAGGTAGAAGGACTATATATAACCTTAAAAAGGCGATGAACTTGTGCCATTTGGGGTTTTGTTTTTTGAAATTTTGCATGACATATGCTGCTCTTGGATAGCTTGCATTTTTTCAAAATTTGCCAAATGGAGTCCTTGTGGTTTGAATAGTCTTGTGATTTTCCAAAATTGGTCTGGTTAAAGTTTTAGCAAACGTTCATCCAGTTACTTAGATTTATACCATATGTGTATTTATACAACGGTTGTCTAACAGTTATTGTAGCAACACAAATGCAACCACTCTGCCCCGTGTACTGGGATCTGGTGGTTTTAGAAAGGTTATAAGTAAAATTGCCAAATTTTTAGTTCCTATGGTGAGATGAGACAGAAAACTCCACAAAATCGGCTTCAGATTATACAATTTTTAACAAAAGAGGCACACAGCCATACTATGTTCTAAGAGGCTCACTGTCATACATTTGGAAAAAATCCTGCTCTAACCCATACTGTGATACAAGGCAGTGTATTGAACACATAGATGCACAATTACATATACAGAGACAACAATTATTTAAGTGATACATTTACAGTAAATACTGAAAATCAAGTGAAGCTATAAACACACATGCACATTTGTAACATTTGACGTTTCTGTCATGACCATTTGACTACATCAGGTTTTACACATGATGAAAATATAACTTTTTAATGGTTTATTTCTTATTTGTTTAGATAATAAATAAATTGTTTGGACAGGTCATTCGTTTCTCACGGTCAACTTGGAACATCATTTCAACACGTGCACTTTGACAACAGCGTTGTGATACTCACCTAGCCCACTTTGTTTCATGTCAGGCGACTGGCGAGAACAGAAGGAGAAGAGGCGATAACTGCCTACTTTGGAGGATGAAGTCTCTGACAGAACCTGGAGTAAAACACACACCCACAGATTCAAAATTAAAATCATGGCAAACTTTTACAGGTTTTTACTTTGATATAAAACAGTAAAACAAAGAATGGCCAAAAGTGTAATTAACCCATCTAAAGAAAGCAAATACGCTTGAAAATTCCAAGTCTTAAACCTAATTTAACATTTGTTTTACAGCTGCACCAAATATTATTCAAACTATTACACACTGCATGTTCTCTTCTGAAAATTATCCAGATTTATTTTGATTGTGTATTGTACTTGCTGTTTTGCTCTCCCCCATCTGAGCAAAATTTCTGCAGCTTTGCAACAGCATCCGGTTCTTTCTTCCATAAAGTTTAAGTTTGATCATTTATTCAATTATGCTCACTTGTGGTTTATGTAAACCTGAAACAGATGTTTGCATACAGTGGAAGTGGTACCGTACATATTACACTTATATCTGCATTTAATTATCTCATGCCAAACAGCACTCTCATGCAAATTTCAAATGGCTGCCAACCTCCGTATAGTGGCAACCTGTAGATAGTGGCCTTTTTTGTGGTTTCCTTTAAGTGGTCACTACGGAATCGTTTGAACTGTATTTTTCTTTTAAAGTTTATTTTAATGCAGTAATTTCTATTCTTAAAAAATGGATGCATTTTTTAGTTGCTGTTGCAGATCCGGGTTAATACTTTTATTTTGAAACTTGCTTTGCACAGAAAAGGAAGGGAGTCTATGCATTTTGTACTGCTGTGTAACTAGACAGTAGTTAAGTCGATGTTTCACAATGACTGGCGATAATGACAAATGTAATAATACTACGACATGTTTACATAAGCTAACAGCTTATGTCGACAGCTAACCTCCATTGATCCAGTTTTATGGTTGCGTATAAGTGGTGATCTTCTCTGGATGGTGATGGGCTCAGACAACGGTACAGCTCTATCAGTTTCATCGCGTGAGAGGTCTTCCAGGCTTCCAGGGTCTGTCTGCTTTTGCCCATTCTGAATGACAAGCCAAGATTTGACCCCTATTGTAAACTCCAGTATAATCACATATAGTTGGATAGCTTTATTATGAAATACCTGTCGCGCTACCTCTGCAGAGGCAGGCCTAAAACCAAAGCCTGTTGGTGCATTTTCCTCTTCCTCAACACCTTTCACTCCCGGGCTGAAGTGAAGCTCCACATGGAACCGTTCCTCTGAAGTGAGATCCTTTAAAAAAAAAACAACAACCCCAAAGAATATCTTAAATACTTATGCTAGTATAAAAATGAGTGTATTTCAATTTCTATGCAAATTAAAAACATTAATTTAGAAAAAAGAACGAGAAATGATAAACAAAGCTCCATGTGCGCTAATTAAATTGTTTATATTAATAAAGTCTGCCGGATCCACAGGGACTTGGTGGTACCCCCGTACCAGGTCACTTTGGAAAACAGGAACTTCCCTGACACATGCAGAGAAAAGCCCTGAATGTAGGGGACCGGGTACCGATAGGGCGTGGTGGCATCATTGAGGCACCAGTAGTCGCCGAACGGACGCCAAACTCCATCCAACATCAACAATGTGTAGCGGCGATGATACAAAGGCGTTCCATGCCGGCGAATTCGGACTTAGCAGCCGCCAGTCTCTCTGGGGTGAGCAGTCAGGCTCTAGCATGGATGGGAGGGCCTTTGGTCTCGACCCCATGTTTAGTTGTAGGAGCCGAAAAGGTGGAATGAGCAGGGAACCCGCTGAGGATCTATTGGTATTTATCGCCTTCAGGGAGCGAGCTGGAGAGGCCGTTATACATCCCCTTGTCACAAACACAAGTGAACAAAGAGAAGGTCAAAGCGTCGACCTTCTCGAGCAGTCCGAGGGCGCACAAAAATTCTGCGCCAAGGAGGGGAAAAAAGATGTTGTCAGCTGTGAAAAAGTCCTTTAAATCATAAGTGCACAGTGTTTGTGCACTTAGGGGTGTTGTTGGAGGACGTCAAAGGTGGTCCGTACGCCCCGCCGGGGACATCGTCAACTGTAACTGGCAGGACGTTTAACATAGCGTTGTATCTCCAAGGGGAGCGGCACCTTTTAGCCTTGGCAGCAAGACGTACATGAAAGTACCGTATTTTTCGGATTACAAATCGCAGTTTTTTTTCATAGTTTGGCCGGGGGTGCGACATATACTCCGGAGCGACTTACAGTATGTGTGAAATTATTAACACATTACCGTAAAATATGAAATATTATTTATCTAATTCACGGAAGAGACAAAGAAAATGTCAGCAATCCTCACACACATGTCAGCAATTGTCACACACACATCAACCAATAGGAATTTGGCGGGGGAGGGTCATGGCAGAAGTGCATTGTGGGTCATGGGATGCTAACTGCTATATGCTACTCCCGTAGCTATTAAAATTGATCATTTCAACGTTGGCGGTAACTTATAAAAACTGAGAAGGCCTGAACAAAAATGGCACCGAAAAAGAAATCATGTATTGCAGATTACAAGCTGGACGTAGTGAAATATGCAGCAGAAAACGACAAGAGGAAGCGGCGCATACCTTTGGAGTTGGCAGAGTTGTTTAGAAGCAACATTGAGGAAGAAGATTTCATCGGCTTTATATTCAGATTGTTTAGTAAACGTATAGCATGTTCTATATGTTATAGTTATCTGAATGACTCTTACCATAATATGTTACGTACACATAACAGGCACCTTCTCAGTTGGTTATTTATGCGTCATATAAGGTACACTTATTCAGCCCGCTGTTCACTATTCTTTATTTATTTTAAATTGCCTTTTAAATGTCTATTCTTGGTGTTGGATTTTATCAAATAAATTTCCCCCAAAAATGTGACTTATACTCACTCCAGTGCGACGTATGTATGTTTTTTACCTTTTTTATTTTGCATTTTCGGCTGGTGCAATGTATACTCCGGAGCGATTTATAATCCGAAAAATACTGTATCACAATCCAGGGCTGGCACGGCTGTCGGTGGTGGTGCGCACCCTGAAGTGTGGGGCTGTGATTACGTGTCGGGGCCAGTATGTCATGGGTAAAGGGCTTGCTGGCCAGGAAGAATAGATTCGCGTCCTCTGCCAAATCACATGGCTCAGTGATAGCTATATTGGCGGACCATGTCTGGACGTGTGGTGGCATGTGACGCACAAACAACTTTATGAAGAGGAAATTTGGCTTCTCAATCGCAAGGAGACGTCAAGCTTGGTATGACCATGACGGTTTAAAAATTTTGGGGAGGTAAACTTTGAGCCCCGCATATTTGTTAATGTAAAAAAGCTTACTGCTCTGGCTGCCGTGGAGCTCACTAGCGCTAACACGACGTGGTAATGGCACCTGGTATCATTGTCCATAATACCATGGAGCGCGAACTGGGCCTCAGCCTGTCCGAATCCCGTTGCTGCAGACGACTCACAAAACTGCAGCAATTGACGAATACTAGAACTTTGCGTTTTGCATCGTTTGATGTTTGTTAACATTTCCGTAAACTTCAGCAGGACTGGCGTCGGGGTCACCAATGTAGCGCGTAAGGAAGGGAGTCCAAAGAGGAGTGTTTCGATGACTTTCAGCAATTTACAGAAACAATGGCGCAGTACTCTACATTCGTGCCTTTCTCTAATCCGTGCACAACAACGGAAATGTGTTCCCTTCAAACCCGTCTGATCGGAACTCTCTAACCATCACTCAAGTTCCGTGGGTGAATTATGGAAACCCACTAAAACTTTTTATGAACAATTTGGTTCACTTTATTTTTTAAATCAAAGCATTTTGTGTATTATTGCTTTGTATTTCATTTACCGTATTTTTCGGACTATAAGTCACAGTTTTTTTTTTCATAGTTTGGCCGGGGGTGCGACCTATACTCAGGTGCGATTTATGTGTGAAATTAACACATTACCGTAAAATAGCAAATAATATTATTTAG
Organism: Nerophis ophidion; assembly: GCF_033978795.1. Lineage (NCBI taxonomy): Eukaryota > Metazoa > Chordata > Actinopteri > Syngnathiformes > Syngnathidae > Nerophis > Nerophis ophidion. The sequence goes on from NC_084635.1 coordinate 24,688,471, forward strand.
CTCATTCACGTAAGAGACTACACATATAAGATTTCATGGGATTTAGCGATTAGGAGTGACAGATTGTTTGGTAAACGTATAGCATGTTCTATATGTTATAGTTATTTGAATGACTCTTACCATAATATGTTACGTTAACATACCAGGCACCTTCTCAGTTGGTTATTTATGCATCATATAATGTACACTTATTCAGCCTGTTGTTCACTATTCTTTATTTATTTTAAATTGCCTTTCAAATGTCTATTCTTGGTGTTGGATTTTATCAAATAAATTTCCCCCCAAAATGCGACATATACTCTATTGCGACTTATATGTTTTTTCCTTCTTTATTATGCATTTTCGGCAGGTACGACTTATACTCCAGAGCGACTTATACTCCGAAAAATACAGTAATTACTTTTTAGTAAAATAACTGTGACCTAATATTTTCATTTTATTTACATGAATATATTGAACCACTTCTCTATACGTCAGCCTGGTTTGTATAAACTACCCTGAACCGTGAAATGCATTGGAAACACAGACCACACACTTCTACAGGAACCTTGAGTTCCAAGAATTAGAGGTTCCAGGAACCAAAAGTTTAACTTTTAGTGGAAAAGAGCCTATTAATGCAAAAATATGTTTAATAGGATTATTAAACGGGAAGTCATGTGGGGAGTGCTCAAGAGAGTATGAGGTATCAGACCGTCTGATTGTAGCGGTCCGTTCCCTGTACGATCAGTGTCAGAGCATGGTCCGCATAGCCGGCAGGAAGTCGGACACGTTTCCAGTGAGGGTTGGACTCCGTCCGCCAAGGCTACCCTTTGTCACCGATTCTGTTCATAACTTTTATGGACAGAGTTTGTAGGCGCAGTCCAGGCGTTGAGGGGATCCAGTTTGGTGGCTGCAGGATTAGGTCTCTGATTTTTGCAGATGATGTGGTCCTGATGGCTTCAGCTGGCCAGGATCTTCAGCTCTCTCTATATCAGATCGCAGCAGAGTGTGAAGCGATGGGGATGAGAATCAGCACATCCAAGTCCGAGTCCATGGTTCTTGCCAGGAAAAGGGTGGAGTGCCATCTCCGGGTTGGGGAGGAGATCCTGCCCCAAGTGGAGGAGTTCAAGTACTTAGGAGTCTTGTTCACAAGTGAGGGAAGAGTGGATCGTGAGATTGACAGGACTGATTGGTGCAGCGTCTTCAGTAATGCGGACGCTGTATCGATCAGTTGTGGTGAAGAAGGAGCTGAGTCGAAAGGCAAAACTCTCAATTTACCGGTCGATCTACGTTCCCATCCTCATGAGCTTTGGGTTATGACCGAAAGGACAAGATCATGGGTACAAGCGGCCGAAATGAGTTTCCTCCGCTGGGTGGCAGGGCTCTCCCTTAGAGACAGGGTGAGAAGCTCTGTCATCCGGGAGGAGCTCAAAGTAAAGTAGTCGCTCCTCCACATCGAGAGGAGCCAGATGAGGTGGTTCGGGCATCTGGTCAGGATGCCACCCGAACGCCTCCCTAAGGGAGGTTTTTAGGGCACGTCCAACCGGTAGGAGGCCATGGGGAAGACCAAGGACACGTTTGGAAGACTATGTCTCCCGGCTGGCCTGGGAACGCCTCGGGATCCCCCGGGAAGAGCTGGACGAACTGGCTGGGGAGAGGAAAGTCAGGGCTTCCCTGCTTAGGCTGCTGCCCCCGTGACCCCGTGGATAAGCGGAAGAAGATGGATGGATGGATGAAGGATTAAAACACTGCAAACAGTGTTCTTTAGACAACAAACTATAAATTCATAGTCTAACTGCAATAAAATCTATACCTTATTGTTGTCCTCATATAACATGATGACAATCTGAGTCATGTAGTTGAGTTCCGAGACAGCGCTCAGGTAATCCATGGCACGATTCCACTGCTGATCCTTTTCTTCCTGTAGCACATAAAACACATATAAACTCAGTTTCAGCCTGATCCCAGGCAGATTGAATGACTCAGTTAAGGTGGGAACACTTACATCAAGCAAACCACCATAGCGAAAAAGACTCAGCAGAGAGTGTACGTGACTTTCGCTGGTGAAATAGAGACGTGTCCTCACATGGCGTCCAGGTGACATCACTCCACGAGAATATCTGTAAACACGAAGTCAATCTTAAAAACGTTCTCAAATATCATCCAAAGCTGCGACGATCATTTCAACTATGTCAAACTCACAAAGGGTGCAGTTTGTTGACGGACTCATCCTCATGGGTCCTCTGTAGGTCAAGCTGGATCTTTCTGACCAGTGGAAGGCAGTAGGCATATGCAATGTCCAGCTTCTCAGCTTTGTTTATGCCATATTCCTACAGCAAAACATAACAAAATGAGGGGTTGGAAGGCAACTCCAAGAAATCTTCACCTTTTTGTTGATGTAAGTGGGGTGCCATTTTGTAGGACCTCAATTTTAGTACGACAAGTAATAAGCTTTGTGAAGCCTTAAGGCCTCAGTACAATGGACCACAGGACCTTTGTTTCTACAGCAGAAGGCTCCCTTGAATAAGAGAAGATTTATGTAACTCAAGGTTTCCCCTACATGTAATTGATCGTCACGCACCAAAATAAAAGCTGCCAAGCCTAAAAAATTTGTTTTTTGTTTAACGTGAAAAAAAAAGCAATATGTAGTATAAATGGATGGATATAGCTTATAATTTACACACTATTGACTAGTGCTACACCGAAAAAAAGGACTTTAGTCAGTCACCAAAACAGCAATGCTGAAGTAGGTTGTAAGCAAGACGCACGCGATTGTCTGGAGAGAAGGCTGGCTGTCTGTGGAAAACTATTATGCTTGTCCTTGTGTACACGGATGTGAAGAGTTGTGATATAACTGACTGCTATGAACCAATCGGAAAATCTGTAAAAATTCTGAATTTATAAATTAAGTATGAAGTGAATTTACTACAGGCTTCTATTGACCAAGCAAAAAAGCTATCAAAAAGAGGGCACACCTGAATTTGAGTGGCAACATGTCATAGCCATGTCCTTTTAGAAAAGTATTTTTGCGCTTCAAAAAAAAAATTGTTTCTCTGTGATAACTTGTAAACTTTGGAAATCAAAACTCTATTGGATTCTACCCTACTAGTCTGCAGCACTTTTTTGGACTTGCATGCCTGTGCTGGATTTTGTGTGCCTTTTTGGTGACTTAAGTTTGCCAGACTACCATCACTTTGAAAAAGTTACCTTTCACCTGCTTAAAATTTTAAACCAGCTCTACTCCTAGAAGTTTCTCCAGAGGCAACACTCTCTCTCTCTCTGGGGAAACTTTCTAAACTTCAATTTAATTTCTTCTTAAAGGGACTTACTATGAAAAACCAACTTTTTGTATCTATTGCTACCTGTGTTTGTGTATTTCGGATGTCCATAAGTCCCGAAAATCAGTAGATGAAGGCTTGCTCTGCTTCATACTTCCTCCAAACGAGCCGCTTGGAATTTTCCTGATGGTTTTCCTCTTTGGTGACGTCGATGGATATCGCCACATATGGTAAAGTTTTACCCGAAGAGCTTTGGGAGAGTCCGCCATTGTAGTCGGACTCTCTAGTCAATATACACGTTTTTTCCTCTATCTTCTTGTAGCGGGGCAAAATGGCTTAAATTTGCACATGCTTCCTCCCTTGTTGCCATTTCTAATACAAAGTAGCATATAGTTTGAACTAGGGTTGTATGGTACACAAGTATTAGTACAGTATCGCGGTACTAATTGATCAATAACGGTACTATACTCTGTTTGAAAAGACGGTTTGCCATTTTTTAAATTTTTATTTACAGGCATGACGGCGCGTCGTCATCAAGTTATGACATTGCTTGTTTTACGAGGAATGGAGCATGTTCGGCAGCGCAGTCAGGGAGTAGTTATAAGCAGACACAGTGTGTAGACAGAAAAGGGAGAATTGACGCATTGTGGCTTAAAAACTAATGAAAAACACCCTCAGGAAAAGGAGCTTTAAAACATGGCAAACTAGTTAGCGGATAATGTCCATCCGCAATCGGCAGTGTTTTAGCTTCTTCTAAGTCACTAATCCTTGCCTCCATGGGGACAAATAAAGTATGTTTCTTACAAGTAATATCCCTGCAGGATGAGGGATAGCTAAAATTGCTTCACTACACCCCATAGAAGGAAGCGAAAGCTCACCGCCGTCACAATGTAAACAAATGCCATGGGTGGATCTACACCTAACATCCACTGTAATGATACCAAGTACAAGAGCGTATCCCGTTGATACTACTGTGATTACATCAATATTTTTTATCATCACAAAATATTTTTGCTTTTTTAATTCATATTATATACATAAACTCAGAAAATATGTCCCTGGACACATGAGAACTTAAATTATGACCATTGTATGACCCACTTTGTATTGGATTGATACCTAAATGTGTGGTAACATTCAAAACTAATGTAAAGCATCCAAACAGAAGAATACCTTATTTTTCGGAATATAAGTCGCTCCGGAGTATAAGTCGCACCTGCCGAAAATGCATAATAAAGAAGGAAAAAAAAACATATATAAGTTGCACTGATAGACGCCAGCGCCCCCCGCGACCCCAAAAGGGAATAAGCGGTAGCAAATGGATGGATGAATGGAAGTCGCACTGAAGTATAAGTCAAATTTTTGGGGGAAATTTATTTGATAAAACCCAACACAAACAATAGACATTTGAAAGGCAATCTAAAATAAATAAAGAATAGTGAACAACAGGCTGAATAAGTGTATGTTATATGACACATAAATAACCAACTGAGAAGGTGCCTGGTATGTTAACGTAACATATTATGGTGAGAGTCATTCAAATAACTATAACATATAGAACATGATTAGAACTCCTAATCGCTAAATCCCATGAAATCTTATACATCTAGTCTCTTACGTGAATGAGCTAAATAATATTATTTGATATTTTACGGTAATGTGTTAATAATTTCACACATAAGTCACTCCTGAGTATAAGTCACACCCCTGGCCAAACCATGAAAAAAACTGTGACTTATAGTCCCAAAAATACAGTAAGTCTTTATCACATTTTAACAGAAGTGTAGATAGAACTTGTTGAAACGAAAATAACCAGATATTAACAGTTAATGAATAAGTGGATTTATAATCTATTTTCTACCGCTTGTCCCTCATAATCTTGACAAAATAGTAAAATGAAAAATGACCCAATATGTTACTGAATATGTCAGCAGACAAATTAGGACCCTTTGTTTGCTTTCTTACTACTAAAAGACAAGTTGTCTAGTAAGTTCACTATTTCATTTAAGGACAAAATGGTTCTTCATTTGCATTAAAAAAACAGATGTTTAATGTACCTTAAGATTTTTTGTTAAAAAAAAGCCAATAACGCAATTATTTGTGGTGCCATTTATACAGAAAAATATAAAAGTATCAAAATACATTTGGGTGCCGGTACCAAAATATTGGTATTTAGACAACCCTAGTTTTAAATTCATATCTGACAGTACACTCAATATGGAATCGCTAAAAACTACAACATGGCTGGCTAGAAGATGCAGTCAAGTGGAGTAAATAAGACCACCCACAAAATGATTCATCCAGAAAGCGTTGCAAAATGTTGACCAAAGAACCACCATTACATGTTATGTAGAGCACAAGGAAGCATATTAAATGTAGAAAAAAATGTAATTAATGCGCCGCCAAATGCTTAAAATGATCAAAATATATAAATATGACATGCTGTTATGAATTATACATTACACCTAAAGCATTTATACAAAACGTCGGAGGAGTTTGGATGTTTTTGGAGCACGTTATTGGCAAAATAGAGACACTATCTGTAAGTGGACATTTGATTGCATTTATTTATTTTTTTAGAATGCTTTAAAAAAAGAAAAACATGTATTCTTGTCTTACATAAGAATTGTGAATTATAGGTACAATTTCCCCCTCCAAAAGTGCAGTTTCCCTTTAAAGGGAATTTATTTGGATATTTATTTCAAATTGAAGAAACATCAAGTATTTCAGCATCAAAATGCATTTTTTGACAGACGTGTGCATTTCTTTAGACAGATTCTAATCTGGCTCCTTATCACAGCTGAGCTAAATGAAATTGTAATACATCACAATGCATATAAAGAGGCGAAGTGAAACCTTGTGAGTGTTTCTAGGCATTAAAATCTTAAATCCATGTCTTACCTGTGGAATGACAATATCAGCCAAGGCACGAGAAAGTCTGAACAACTCCAGTGTGTCCTCCAATCCCAGAGTGGCATTATGAATAACGTCGTATTTGACACAGTCATAAATGTCAGGTATTTTACTGATGTCATAGCGACCGTTCTTCATGCGGAAGTCTCTCTCAAGTTTGGACCAGCGCTGTAGCATCAGCTCCAATGTCTCACTGTGGTACAATTGCAGGTCTATAGACAGCAGAAAAGAAAGGTTGGTTACAGGATATGAAGTGACACACACACAAAAGTATATATATTATTCACACAGTAAATGGGGGCTAAAGTACGGTCTTGTACTAGTACATTTATTCAAATAAGTGTAATTTTTTTTTCTTTTTTTAAGATTTTGCTGTACAGGAGGAACACATTGACTTCCAGAAGATATGGGCTGCAATCTTTTTTTGGAGGTTTGAGCAACAGGCCGCCAAAGTTTATCAGCACAAAGTGCAGAGCAGCAGACTGGCTTAGTAGTACAAAGTTAACATCTATATTCATTTCCACAGTTTGGTGACTATATTCTATTGGTAATAGAAATGCATTATTTAGTTACGGTAGTAAACGTTTATACAACTTTAAAACGATTGTGATGAGAATTTCCGTTACTATTGAGGGGTCAGATTATGATTCTTTGTTCGAGATTTAAACACTTCTTTGTGGTCTATGTAACATGTAATAGTGGTTCTTTGCTCAACATTTAGTACGGATTATGTTTTACAGACCAGAATCCTGCGTTTTGTGGGTGGTCTTATTTAAGTGCCTCCACTTTGATTGCGTCTTCTCCTCATCAGCCATTTAGTAACTTTTAGCGCTTCCATATCTAGTCTACTGACAAATATAAGTTCGAACTAGGGCTGGGCGATATGGCCTTTTTTTAATATCTCGATATTTTCAGGTCATATCGCGATACACAACATATATCTCGATATTTTGCCTTAGCCCTGAATGAACATTTGATACATATAATCCCAGCAGTATGATGATTCTATGTGTCTACATTAAAACATTCTTATTCATACAGCATTTATTTATGCTCATTTTAACTTTCATGAAGAGAAGGAAATCACAACTAAGTCAATTGACCAAAACTGTATTTATTAAACAGTTAATAAGCAGTAACACAAACTTTGTCATTTTCTAAACAGAAAGTGCAAGATTGTCGGAGACATTTTAAATGTCGAATAAAAATGAGCTGCAAAACAGAAAATCCAATAGTGTTCGTCCTTCGCTATGTGGTAGGTTACTACGGACGTTATTAAATTCTGTTGTTGACTATTGTTTTCATACAGTGTTGATCTGGAAATGTTTGCCTCGCATTTTGATGGTGTGGGCGTGTGGCATCGAACGGAGATGTTGACATGCGGACTTACCATGAATTGATTAACGTGGAGCCCGACTTAAACAAGTTGACAAACTTATTCGGGTGTTACCGTTTAGTGGTCAATTGTATGGAGTATGTACTGTACTGTACTGTGCAATTTACCAATAATAGTTTCAATCAATCAATCAAAAAAAATCACTCTTCATTCTCTAGCGGGTAACTTTTCAAATGATGTTACATATTAGCAGTAATGCTACTTTTGGTAGCAACACTTTTGGCCCACACTTGACAAATTACAGTTGTCTGTTCAACATATTCCCACTTAAAGCCAAACCACTGCCAGACGATGGACACCCTGCTGTTTTTCTTGGGAATTCATTCTTCCTTTATTCGCACCTTCTTTCTCTCGTATTAGCACTCGCATGGCTCGGCTAGCATCACAGCTAACGTTACCCACGCTGCTACCTCTGTGCTCCGCGAGGGAGTATATGTATGTGTCATATGACGTGACAGTAGGGGTGTAACGGTACGTGTATTTGTATTGAACCGTTTCGGTTCGGAGGTGTACCGAACGAGTTCCACTCGGTCATATTAAGTAGTGCACCGCACGTTGTGTAAACAATACACACCGAGGAACCATTAATTTATTTACGTGGACCTCGACTTAAACAAGTTGAAAAACTTATTCGGGTGTTATCATTTAGTGGTCAATTGTACGGAATATGTACTGTACTGTGAAATCTAGTAATAAAAGTTTCAATCAATCAAAAATAACAACAACCGGCATGCTTAGCAGTGACCGGGCTACAATAGACTGACCATACCTCCTCTTTTCACCGGATATGTCCTCTTTTGCGGGGCTGTCCGGGTGGAGTTTCTTAAATGCCTCAACTGTCCGGCATTTTAAGTTATGGTTGCGTGTATTTTCAATGTACGTTCAGGGTTAAGAAGGGGTTAAAAACAAAACAAAAAATTGTGTGCGCAGCATAATTTGTGAGGGAGGGGCGGAGACAGAGAGCGAGAGAGTTATGATAAACGCGCACGTGTCGCCAGGCTCTGCTTTTTACCCATAGATTTATCAGATTTAATTTTTTATTATCTATAGCAGGGGTGTCAAAAGTGTGCCCAGGAGGCCATTTGCGGCCCACAGCTAATGTTTTAAAGGCCCATGGCACATTCTAAAAATACTATTAAAATAAACAAAAACATAAACAAAAGTGAAATAAAAAAGCTTAAAGGCTAAATGTAATTTAGAAAAAGTTGCAACGTTGACTAATAAAACAAAGCTGTTTTTTTTCTTTCGAACTGTTATCGCTCAAAAGATAATGTTGAATCAAAATCAATGTAATTATGACTTATTGACCTATCCAAGGTTCCCATTACTTCACATCAAATATTCCACTAAGAAAAATATTTTTGGTGGAAGATTGAGCAAATTTGGTAAATGAATAACCAAAAATGTATATATTGTTGTTTTCTTACTGTACCGTGACCTCTGAACCGAGGTACGTACCAAACCGAAATGTTTGTGTACCGTTACACCCCTAAGTGACAATATGTGACGTATGTAAGAAGGTGCGCTGCTTGTCTGTGAGGACAGACAGGAAAGAGCGAGAAGAGCCTGTAGTGTAATGTCAGCAGCTAAAAGCAACTGCGTGAGAACGTATACTCCAATATCACGATATAGTCATTTTCTATTTTGCACAGAGACAAACCCGCGATATATCGAGTATATCGATATATCGCCCAGCCCTAGTTCGAACTATAGGCTACTTGGTATTAGAAATGGCAACAGTAGAGGATGCATATGTATGTATGAGCCAGTCTGCCCCACAACAAGAGGATGAAGAAAAATAACTACGATGTCAGATTCTAATGGCAGACATGCGCAAAGCTGTTCGCGTAAACCTCTACCATATATAGAGATATCCGCAGACATCACATGTCACAAATTTGAAGGAATGCAAGATTGTTTTATAAATATCTCCACGGTTTGATTTTCAAATTTTTGGGCCTTAAGCAGATCCCAAATACACAAAAACAGGTACCAATAGGTAAGAAAAGCTGGTTTTGCTTGTGGGATAAGAGCCAACTTTTATCCTGTATAGCTGCATTGCTTCTTTTTAGTTAATATCAGGTTGTATTGTCAAATTAACAAGATTCCTACATGCATGAGCAATTCACGTGTATATTACTGTAATGGAGTTTCTTTTATGTGTTTAGTTTTACGTTAACTACAGCAGTGGTCCCCAACCTTTTTGTATCTGCAGACCGGTCACCGCTTAATAATTAGTCGCGCGGCCCTGCAGGGGGGCGGGATGCTCTTCTTTTTTTTTTCTGTCATGAAAAAGGGACGTTTTTGTCATGAAAAAGGGAGGTTTTTGTGGTTGGTGCACTAATTGTAAGTGTATATTGTGTTTTTTATGTTGATTTAATAATTTAAAAAAATATATATATATAAAAAATTTTTTTTTAATAAATATTAATAAAAAATTCTTCTGTGGCCCGGTGGTTGGGGACCACTGAACTACAGTACATGATGGGAACTATCAAACCAACACATGTTGAATTTGACTTTATTTTGAACATGCAAACATACAACATGATACATCACAATTTCCAGTTTCTCTTTTCAACATGTTCTAAAAGGAGTAGGAAGAACCACAGTTTATTTAATCCTACCCCTTTTCTTTTACAAAACAGTTGCTAAAACGTTTGTTAACTTCCTGTTCTCAATGTTTGCACAATAAACTCCCTAAGTAATCCCAACAAAAATAAATAAATAATTGGTGAAATAAGTTATATTCCATACGATTAGATAAGTAAGATTATTTTGAGAATAAACGAATGGATGGATGAATAAATTCAGAATGTTTATCAGGGTTCTTTTTTTTTGTAATTTGTAAGCACTTTAAGTTTGAAGAGTTTTTTGAAGTGGATCATATTAGTACATTGTTTGACTGCTTTGCTTTGCAGGTTGGATGTTTTTTCATCTATAATTCAAAGGACAATTTACAGTCTAATTATAAAACAAGCAGCAACAATTGGAATTACAGCAAACCAATATAATGTAACAATACAAAAATATATGTTGATACTAAAACTAATAAAGATTTGTCTTAAAATATATGTATAATTTTTTGAGCCATTAAAACAAATTAAAAATAATAATACATGCCTTAGCCAATTATGCAAATTATATGAAGACGATCACCCGGGAAGATCGGGACAAAGTAGCTGGGGAGAGGGAAGTCTGGGCTTCTCTGCTTAGACTCCTCCCGCCACCAGACTATGGATAAGCGAAAGAAGATGGATGGATGGATGGATGGACGTTATATTGACTTCGCCACGGCTATACCGCCCACCACACCCCTCTCCATTTAGGGGTAAGACTAAATCTGACTCAAAATCATGCACCACCCAGTAGCAACCAAGTTTGATGTTAGTGGCCACTATGAGGCACAAAACAAATACTATTCAAGGAAGCAAAATAAGTAGCCACTATAGATCAGTTTTACAACACTCCTTTTTTGCAGTGTACATTTTAAAAACTCACCAGCTGACTTGGGATCCTCCATTCTTTTACGGATCTGTGCAGTCAGACTTTGAATGAGGGCGTAAACCTGGTCACAAGTTTCCACAGGGTTCTGGACTATTTTCATCGAGTTCACTAAAGACACACTACATGATGGGGCCAGCTGTTAACACACACAAACATTTTAACTGGGGGTAAAAACAAATAATTTCAATAGAACAAGGCTGCTACAACTTTGTCAAAATATTTTAAAATGCAGTTATGTTTATGATTACTTTTTTTATTTCAGACATGTTTAAACAAATTACACAATTCAACTTATATTAATTCCTTCCTCCATGTCTTTTACTCATAAATCTCAATAATAATAATAATAAAAAAAAAACATATGACTATATATACGGTACGTGCTGGTCTGAAAATGTTGACCAAACTGAACACTTAATAAGTCTCTACGTTTCCATGCATTAAATTAGTCTGATTTCCTAAATAGTGTAGGTTTTTCTATTTTCACAACACTAAATTAGCCCTGCGATGAGGTGGCGACTTGTCTAGGTTGTAACCAACCTTCTGCCGAGTGCAGCCGGGATAGGCTCCAGCACCCCCACTATCCCAAGAGGGACAGGCAGTAGAAAAATAACGGATGGACACCTGCACGTAAAGTCCAAGTGTCCATGCACTCTTTTTTCAGATTCTTTCAGATTCAGATTTTTCAGAACCTTTTGAGGATGATGATATTAAGGACCGTAGATGGTGAAATCCCCAAATTCCTATGCATTCCTGGTGCTTATTTCCTTTTAGCGCAGATTAATGTGTTGCTTTTCCGGTTGACTTATGACGTCACACTCGGTATCAGCAACTCCATAAAAGTAGTACGTGATGTTCGCTGTAATATGATACAGGTTACAAATATTACGTCTCTAATGGATATGCTGTTACTAAATAGACAACATTAAGGAATTATCTTATTTTGTGCTACGAACCTGACGCTACAATGAAGAATGTATCGGAGCAAATGCAGGTCTGAAGTAGGGCTGGGCGATATGGGCTTTTTTTAAAATCTCGATATTTACAGGCCATATCGCGATAGACGATATATATCTCGATATTTTGCCTTAGTCTTGAATTAACACTTGATACATATAATCACAGCAGTATGATGATTCATTGTGTCTACATTAAAATATCCTTCTTCATACTGCATTGATATATGCTCATTTTAAACTTTCATGCAGAGAAGGAAATCACAACTAAGTGTATTTTTTAAACAGTTATTAAACAGTGGCACAAACATTCATGTCATTTCAAAACAGAAAGTGCAAGATTGTCAGAGACACTTTAAAACAAGCTATTAGTGCACTTTTGTGCATGATGTCACTAAATGATGAATGATAAATGGGTTGTACTTGTATAGCGCTTTTCTACCTTCAAGGTACTCAAAAGCGCTTTGACAATACTTATACATTTACCCATTCACACACACATTCACACACTGATGGAGGGAGCTGCCATGCAAGGCGCTAACCAGCACCCATCAGGAGCAAGGGTGAAATGTCTTGCTCAGGACACAACAAAGGTGACGAGGTTGTTACCAGGTGGGGAATGAACCAGGGACCCTCGGGTTGCGCACAGCCACTCATCCCACTGTGCCACGCCGTCCCATAAGTCACTAAGATGACTTATCAAAACAACACTAAATTAAAGTGCACTTTTTGTACAGAACGCCACTACAATAGTTTAAAACAATTAAAGTACACTTTTGTGCATGATGTCATACAAGATATTTCAATAAGTGTCAAATAAAAATGAGCTGCATAATAGGAAATCAAATAGTATTCGTCCTTTGCTATGTGGTATGTCACTACCGACGTTATTAAATTCTGTTGTTGACTATTTTTTTCATACGGTGTCTGTCTGGAAATGTTTGCCTCAGCATTTTGATGGTGTGGGCGTGTGGCACCGAATGGAGATGTTGACATTCTCTAGCAGGTGACTTTTCAAATGATGCTAAACATTAGGAGTAATGCTACTTTTTGTAGCAACGCTTTTGGCCCACACTTGACAATTTACGGTTGTCTGTTTGACATATTCCCACTTGAAGCCAAACCACCGGCAGACGATGGACCCCCTGCTGTTTTTCTTGGGAATTAATTCTTCCTTCATTCGCACCTACTTTCTCTCGTATTACCACTCGCACATCTCTGCCTGAGGGATCGAAAATCCGTATTATCATCGCTTACGTGCAACTAACGTAAAGTTACCCATGCTGCTACCTCTCTGCTCCGCGAGGGCGTAAGACGTATGTGATGTATGCAAGAGGGTGCGCTTGCTGTCTGTGAGAAGGAGACAGGAAAGAGCGAGAAGAGCCTGTAGTGTAATGCCAGCAGCTAAAAGCAACTGCGTAAGAACGTTTACTCCAATATCACAATATAGTCATTTTCTATATTGCACCGAGACAAACCCGCGACATATATTGTGTATATCGATATATTGCCCAGCCCTAATCTGAATCAAAGAAAGACTGGTGGCAGAGATTTTTTTCAAAGGAATTTTTGGACAACGAATAATGGAAACAAAACTTTGAAATGTCTCAGAGTTTATTCATAAGGCTCTGTGGATTGATGGAAGGAGTTTTAAAACCTATAGAAAAGACTGTTCGTGCCTCATCCGATATTGTTTCAGATGAAGGTTGCTATTGTTCTGGACTATCAAGTCAGTTGTGTAAAATACAGAGTTATTGTTAATTAATTTGAAAAACACAAAAGCAGTGTAAAGAGGTTTGCGTATGCTTTATTATTTGCCTTTAATATACTCACTTTGTTCTCTTTCATCTTATCCATATTTCGTACGGGTGTCCAATTTGTACAGTTCCTTAGCTACCTTCATAAATAAATTTGTTTGTTCTTTCTCCAATCAATGCACTTTGCAAAGCAAATAACAGTCTCCTTGTCATTATAATTGTTGCTTATGTTTTTATTGAACGGTATCTGCGTCTGGCTTTAATCCCGCGTGTTGAGGCTGGCACATGCGCAATACGAAGGGAGTTGGCGAGTGAGAGACATGCCTTTCAATCAGAATCAGAATCAGAAATCGCTTAACAGGTTTGTGTTAGTCCGACATTACAAAAAACTGAACACCATCGGATTAATGTGTTTCCATGGTTTGAAAAATCCGACTAATTTAGTGCATGGTAATGTACAGATTGATCCCAAGATAAACATAATTTAATAAATTGGTGATGGGCTTCAACCCTCCACCGACCCCGAGGGGGACAAGCGGTAGAAAAATGAAGATAGTCAATTTTATGTTTTACTTAATACTGTAAAATAGGTTAATATTGTAGATTGCTATTGTTGATTTTGGCTGCCTCAAATCTTTATGAGTTGTGTCTTTAATTGTCTTGTAGTCGAGATAATGCAATGTTCAGACAAAAAGTACTTTGGCTTCCTGCGGTCCTCCGTTTAACTCGATGTAGATTTTACAGTTATAACCAAATCAATAAATCTGCATTTATTGATTTGCACTCAAATGTCTTATTTGAGTACAAGACTCAAATAAGACCTTGTCCCAATTAATAAAGTCAATAGGTTAAGACATTTAAGCATATTTAAACTAATACAATTAACTCACCCTGTCGTAGTCTTCATCAAGAAAATCCCTATCTTTCTGTAGAATCTCATGAAGTCTGGCTTTAACACGATGCTGGCAGCCACTTAGTGAGTCACTGTCGCTATCCAGCAACCCATTCATGTTAGCGCTCTTTACCATCTGTACCAGGATGGGAGTCAGCTCCCCCTCCAAGGCTAACAAACCCTAAGGACATAGAAATTGAAAGAAAAAATACTTTGGCATTTTTTTGTTAATTGTTTAAAAAAAACACAACTATACAATAGTACCTTTGCAAAAGCTGCAGCAGTCATCTGCACCCTGCCTTCATCAGATGCATATATCTTCAGGTCATGTCTATAAGTGCTATGCAACCGCAGTAATCCACAGCCAGGAAAACCAGCATAGTCTCCTGCAAAGGACCCCAAACAGTTTAGGTCAAATTACATAATGACAAGACAAGATTTGAAGGGCAAAATGCACTTTTTATAAAAATGTTGCCTATCATTCACAATCTCTATCCTATGCAAGAAAGGAACACATAGGTATTTCCTTTTTTTAACGCATTCTAATTTGTAATATATGGGAAGTATGAGGTGAACAATGAAGCTAATGGGAATAATTGATTGCACACATTAAGCACTCTGACAACATCCAAAAACTGCCAACTATACTCAATTTACGGTACATTATGTCACCTGCATATTAACCAAGTATTAGCGACAGTGTTAAAAGAGCCAAGAAAATAATTCAAGTGGCGCATTAATCATAGAGGTAATGTACCTTATGCAGCTTTAGTGACATAAGCCGGTGAGCTACCGTATCGCCTCTGAATTGGTAAAAGTTAATTCTAGTAAAAGGTTGTGGCCATAAACCGAGATATTGACCCAGAGATTATGACAAAACCATGGAAAGATGTTAGTTTGCGTCCACCTTTTTTTTTATGATTATGATTAATTCTTTATCTAAACGGGAAAATATAAACATCCCATCAGTCGGCATCCCACTGACAGCAGACCATATAAACTGATTGTCATTGTTTGTATTTCTTGTTTAGCACTTAGCAATAGTTCAACTTGCTGGATCATCTTATAATTCAGCATCTACAACTTGTAGCTAATCCTCCTAATATTTAGGCTAAAAAATATAAGGTTTTGGATCATTATTGTCCCAAATCAAGGCATGTGATTTGAATTTACCAAAAAGACTGAAAATAAGCCGGGGGTCTGGGGGCCATAGGTCCAGTGCAGTGTATATATTTTGTCCCCTGCCCTTGGAGTAGCTTTGCTATGTAGCTTTGATTTTCAAGTTAATCGTTATTAATAGAAAACCATAGTTTTTACACTGGATTATCAAAAACCATACTCATTACGGTAAAACCGTAGCTGTTGGCAGGTATGGCAAAGAGACAGATCAAGATTTTAAAGGTGCCGTAAGTAATGATTTAATGTCAAGTCATCATTAAATGACCCTGATATGTCAAAAGGTATTAATAAATCATGTTCTTTTCGAATACATTTATAGCTGATAACGGTAGTTCAGCCGGGATATGATCATTTCAAAATTACATTTACAGTCCCAAAATATTGTTGTTTTCATTTCGATGCTCTGCCCTCTACTACCAATTAAAAAGTCTGTGAGTGTGTCACATGCAGTTTGCCAGTTACACACTGCCCTCTTTGTTGAGCTACTACCACTGGTAAAGTTACTGAACATGTCAGACCAACATTAGCATGGCTAATTGCGGTTTCTAGTAGTGTATGTGCTTTAAACACATATGGGGTGGTATTTGCTTGGCATTATATAATGCATTACATGTAATGATTTTCTACTTCGTGTATTGACATGGTAGTAGGCTACAAGATTTATGTGTAACGTAGTTTTTGCGTAACGTGGGTTGGCTCATAGAAGAAAGATGGTGATGTGTGTAAATTGAAGACAATGTCAGGTTGGATGCAACATGGAGTTCCGCTGAACGAAATGTGGCAGTAATTTTACTGTTGGCCTGGACTTTCCATCAAAGTAGGCCTATGCGATAAATAGTAGATTATATATAATTATTTCAATGTTGTTCCATGCGGTTATTATAGACTATTTAGCAGGGTAATGCCAACAATCTCTCCCGAATCCCGATAAAAATACTGCTGCATAACTTTAAAAAATATATTTGACTATTCGACATCAGTAAAATGTGACATAATTACTTAGTAAACCATCTTGCAAGAAGCATAATCAAGAAAAAACCTACAGCATAGCACTCGTTGATTGCCATTTTAAGTTCCTTGGAGTAGGACTCTGATTCGGCTGCGTATCTGGCAACCTCAGTCATGGAGAGTGGGAGGGGATTATAGAATTTTGACCGTGATTGCAATACCATTCCAGGCCACATTACTACATGGCACCTTTAACACACGTAGGTTGGTGAAAACAAACAAAAATGGGAAATGTTTTTCTATATTTTTACAGAGATAAAAATGACGGATTTCCGACTATAGACGGAAAAATCACATGCCTGCAAATCATTTGTTGTTGGCTTTCATGGAGTCTGCAATAATTAGTAAGAGTTGTATTTTGTTAAGGTAGAACAAGAACAAAATGATACGTCTGTGAAACTAATGAGCTGTCTTAATGCTTAAAATGACCAGGATATGTGAATATTAAATTTGATTATGAATATGCCTGTTACTGCATTGCATATATACTTTCAGCATGTATGTAAAATGTTGATGGAAGTTCTTAGATTTTTTTTAGAGCACTTAATCGGCAGAATAGATCGAATCTACAAATACAAGCATAAAAAAAGGCAAACACAATGTGCTTGTCTCACATGAGGATTGTGAATTATATACAACATTCTAAAAAGTGCATTCCATACCAGCTACCCCCGCGACCCCGAAAGGGAATAAGCGGTAGAAAATGGATGGATGGATGGGCATTCCATACCACAGCTTAATTTGAAAATATGTTGCCTTGGAAACTGCTGAGAAATGCTGTATATAATGTCAATGTTGGTCAGTAAAGTATTTCAACTCAAATCATCTCTGTCCTGCTCCATCTTCAAACATATTCCTACTTAGGTCAGTTGATCAGCTGACTGTGCAAAATACAATCTGTGAAATTATTTATTTTCAACTTGAATCATCTCTGTCCTGCTCCATCTTCAAACATA
Source organism: Nerophis ophidion (assembly GCF_033978795.1). NCBI lineage: Eukaryota > Metazoa > Chordata > Actinopteri > Syngnathiformes > Syngnathidae > Nerophis > Nerophis ophidion. The sequence goes on from NC_084635.1 coordinate 24,706,292, forward strand.
TTCCCATTTAGGTCAGTTGTTCAGCTGACTGTGCAAAATACAATCTATGAAATTATTTATTTTGAAGCTTACTTTGCACTGAACAGGAAGTGACTGTGTGCACTGTTTAATGCTTTGTAACAAGACCATAGATATGTCGCTGTGAAATTGACAAAACTACAACTAATGCCAACATATATGGATCGATTTTTCACAGAAATTACTCCTTTGTGTCTCAAATTTTATCTTAACAAAAATGGTTGACCATGTATGTCAACGTCAACTTAAATTTAACATTTTAGTCACAAGAAAAACAGTCGACAAAAGCGGAACAAAGTACTAGCAGATGGAAAAACAAGTAACTTTATATGCTTACCGTATTTCCTTGAATAGCCGCCGGGGCGCTAATGAATTTAAACCCTCGTCTCTCACCTGCGCTTATTCAAGGCATGCGGTTAAAGTAAGCAGGCGCTATTAATTTTAAAACCTGTTCTCACCCCTGCGCTTACCAATGGCAAGCAGTAGTAAATTGAGTGTGATAAAAAAAATAAATAGTAAAAAATTAATTTGCGTCCGCGACCCGGTGACTGGGGACCACTGCTCTACCGCATGTCATCGCGCCCACTTTTACACCATGCTGTCTGCGTGCCGGCCGGACGCATGCATTTCGCTGTTTCTTAAACGAGATTGCAATGCATACTTGGTCAACAGCCATAAATTTTACACTGATGGTTGTGATATAAACAACTTTAAAACTCTTACTAATACGCGCCACACTCTGTGAACACACACCAAGCACATTTCTGGAGAGCATTGGCTCTGTGGCACATTATAAATGCAGCATAGGGATTACCCATAATGCCGTGTATCCGTGACTCTTGGCTATTATACACGCGCCCCCAACCCCGCCCACCTCAACCAACGCACGGAGGGGTGAGGGGGTTTATTGTGGGTTCACAGAGTGTGGCGCGTATTGGAAGAAGTGTTGAAGTTGTTTTATATAACAACCGTTAGAGTGATCTGTATGGCTGTGGAACAAGACCCCTGGTTTACACACAGTAAAAGTTAAAAAAACTCTGCCCCCGTATTAAAATAACGACAGGGGACAGATCACTCGTGGGGTCACAAATTTGACCAGGCGGTAAAAGTAAGCATGCGCTTATTAATTTGGGGAGCGAGTTTTACCCGGCCGTAATTCAAGGCAGGCGCATATTACATGCCCGGCGGCTATTCAAGGACATACGGTAATTGTGTTTCTTAGTATTCATTAAACCAAATCCTAATTGTATTTTCAATCCCCAAAGTATCTGAAAATACCATCTATTAAACATCACAAAATACCACAATTTCAGACGAACAATTTGATTATTCCACGACGAAATAAATGTTGTAGATTTGAGGTGGGATAACGTCACGATAGAAATGCTTCTGCACTCTGATCATATCAGCAGATCAGTCATACTGGGTATATGCAAAAATTTGAAAAATATGTGCTGTCTATTATTCACAATTCTTATATAGGACATTAACACATTAGTTATACCTTTTTAATGCGTTCTTAGTTGTACATAAATAAATAAATAAAAAGTCAGCAAACTATTCCGCCTACAAAACTTTCTAAATAACCATCCAAAACCTGCTAACAATACTCTATTTACATATCGTGACCGGAATATTAACCGAATTTTAGCAATATTTTTATTATAAGCATTAATGCCGACAAACTATTTTTAGTGGCACATTGATAACAGAGAGAGCCAACTACGACCTTATGCTTCTGTACTGTGAGTTAGTCAATGTCCTATTTCTGCCGTTCCTGCAGCTGCATCGCGTTTCGGCTCGTCAGTTATTTTTGATTTTAAATCATGCCTCTTATCTGGATGATAGGAGGCAATTGCCATGAATCAATACAATTCTTCATCCACCTTACCATGAATTGATTTACGTGGACCCCGACTTAAACAAGTTGAAAAACTTATTCGGGTGCTACCATTTAGTGGTCAATTGTACGGAATATGTACTGTACTGTGCAATCTACTAATACAAGTTTCAATCAATCAATCAATCAATATGATATTAAATTTATACCTGGAGATGAAGACAAAAACAAAAGGCACGACACCCAAAGACAGTGTCTGCAGACAGCAACTTTTACTTTTAACCCTTGGATTATGATTAATTTTTCATCTAAACGGGAATGCAAGGACATCCAAACCGTCATCATTGCAGTGACAGCAGACAAAAATTACATTCCACAGTACATATCAGTGGCGTATTGAATACTTTTCTTTCAAGTTAACATTTACAAAACAACACTTAAAAAAATTAAATTGCCTCTTATTCCTTGATTATATCACTGTTTATGTGTCAGCAGTTTTTGGCAAAATGCAAGCAATGACCAAAATGGTGATTCTTTTCTTTACTCAAATAGTTGATCATTCATTAAAAATAGATTAGGTGGTGTCGATAGGTGCATTTGAATGAAGTAGCTGATTGGTCAGAAATGCGTGCAAGCCATATTTGTTTGTTTTTGTCTGAGCTCCACATACAACAATGTGAGGGGGGAAAAGCCCAACAGCAGGTAGGACATTACGTATTGTGAGGGATTTTAACTACCGAGGACAGACATTACCGCACACACATACACTCACACATTAACTGAGGTCAAGAAAGGCATACCATGCTGTGTTGAGCAGACCTTACGGTCCGCTATTTTACGTAGTACCGCTGCACGACCAGTAGTGAGTGCGATTTGTTCATTTTCACAATTGTTAAAATAATCTCAAGAAAGGAGTGGACTGTGAATGCCGGGTTTCCTGCAGCGCTTTATTGTTAAAGCAGCCGCGTTAAGAACAAAGAGCCACCGCCCAAACTTAAGTCTTAACAAGCTGCTGCGCTTAGTTCCGCCTCTGCCTCTGTCAGTTCGTCTCTGCATTGTCCCACCCACAGAACCATCTGATTGGTTACACGCAGAGCGTTAACAGCCAATCAGCAGTGCGTATTCGGAGCGCATGTAACAGCCAATCAGCAGTGCGTATTCAGCGCGCATGGAGTAGAGTGGGCAGGTAGGTGTTTAGCAGGTAGGGCAGCAGACGCTCCCTAAATTATAATAAACACCTCCCAGTCATCTACTATTAACATCACTATGAGCCCATTGACGTTCTAGAAACATAAGCGGCAGATCAGCTCGCTTGCCGTCTTTGAGGTGAATGCTAATTAGCTTTTAGCGTAACGTTGGCTCACTCTGCGGTATGTGCGTGCGTGTGTGTTACAGACAGCAAAGGCCTGTCTGTCTGAGAGAAAGACAAGCATTAGTTAACTTAATAATAATTTAGTTGTTAACCTACAGTTAACAACTGTGTTATTTCACTTTACCTTTTTCTGTGTTGATTGAGCTGTGTTGAAGCAGCAAAAAGGAAATTATGTTAAATGAAGAGTTTCCTGAAGCTGTCTCTGATAGTTTATATTATAATGTAACTGCATCATAAAGCCTACATAAACTCCATTGTGTTCAGGGATCAATGATCTCTCATATTGCTATTTTACTCTTTTTTCGGCTATTGTTACATTAATGATTAGTAATGTAGCAGCCTAGTTTTGAATGGCAGGGTCCCTGCTATCACATTTTGATAAAAATATACAAACTCCGTTTCCATATGAGTTGGGAAATTGTGTTAGATGTAATTATAAACGGACTACAATGATTTGCAAATCCTTTTCAACCTATATTCAGTTGAATGCACAACAAATACAAGATATTTGATGTTCAAACTCATAAAACTACATTTTTTTGTGCAAATAATTAACTGAGAATTTCATAGCTGCAACACGTGCCAAAGTAGTTGGGAAAGGGCATGTTCACCACTGTGTTACATCACCTTTTCTTTTAACAACACTCAATAAACATTTGGGAACTGAGAAAACTAATTGTTGAAGCTTTGAAAGTGGAATTCTTTTCCATTCTTGTCTTATGTAGAGCTTTAGTCGTTCAACAGTCCGGGGTCTCCACTGTCGTATTTTCCGCTTCATAATGCGCCACACATTTTTGATGGGAGACAGGTCTGGACTGCAGGCGGGCCAGGAAAGTACCTGCACTCTTCTACTACGAAACCACGCTGTTGTAAAATGTGGCTTGGCATTGTCTTGCTGAATTAAGCAGGGTCGTCCATGATAACGTTGCTTGGATGACAACATATGTTGCTCGAAAACCTGTATGGACCATTCAGCATTAATGGTGCCTTCACAGATGTGTAAGTTACCTATGCCTTGGGCACTAATACACCCCCATACCATCACAGATGCTGGCTTTTGAACTTCGTCAGACCACAGAACACTTTTCCACTTTGCATCAGTCCATCTTAGATGAGCTCGGGCTCAGCGAAGCCAACGGCTTTCTTTGGGGTTGTTGATAAATGGGTTTTGCTTTGAAGAGCAGTTTTAACTTGCACCTACAGATGTAGCAACCAAATGTAGTTACTGACAGTGGTTTTATGAAGTGTTCCTGAGCCCATGTGGTGATATCCTTTAAACACTGATATCTGTTTTTGATGCAGCACTGCCTGAGGGATCAACGGTCCGTAATATCATCGCTTACGTGCAGTGATTTCTCCAGATTCTCTGAACCTTTTGATGATTTTACAGACCGTAGATGGTAAAATCCCTAAATTCCTTGCAATAGCTCGTTGAGAAATCTGTTTGACTATTTGCTTACAAAGTGGTGACCCTCACTCCATCCTTGTTTGTTAATTACGTAGCATTTCATGGAAGCTGCTTTTATACCCAATCATGGGACCCACCTGTTCCCAATTAGCCTGCACACCTGTGGGATGTTCCAAATAAGTGTTTAAAGAGAATTTCTGAACTTTATCAGTATTTATTGCCACCTGTCCCAACTTCTTTGTCACGTCTTGCTAGCATCAAATTCTAAAGTTAAAGATTATTTGCAAAAAAAAATGTTTATCAGTTTGGACATCAAATATGTTGTCTTTGTAGCATATTCAACTGAATATGGGTTGAAAATTATTTGCAAATCATTGTATTATGTTTATATTCACATCTAACACAATTTAACCAACTCATATGGAAACGGGGTTTGTAATAATTACATAATAAAAATCAACTACAGGCTTCCCAAATGCTTTGATAAATTAAGCATGATGAGTTGAACATATGTCAGCATCAGTGGCGTCACCAGACAGATTTCACTGGGGCACGAGCCCCAGAATTGATCTGCAGTGCCCCTGTACAAATTTCACCAATAAAAAAAAAAACGCTTCAGAGTTTTAAGTCTACATAACATAGACAATAGCGCACATACTACTTAGTATGTTAATTGATTGCTACTGTATTCACTCCACTAACAATGAGCACATGGCTAATTAATATGGTAATTTATTCATGTGTGGATCGAGACTTCAGTTGAGAGAGAGAGAGAGAGAGAGAGGGAGGATGTGAATCACTGCTGAGGTAGGTAACGTTAGCCAACAACAATTTGTTAATTATATTATTTTGATTTGACTCAAACTGTAACTCCAAGATGGATATCAGAAAGTTATTCGCCCGCAGCAGGGAAGAAGCAGCAGGAATGAGAGATGTAAGTGAAGTCCTAGGTAGCTAGGCAACATCATTGTCTTGAGTTGATGCTAAGTTAGCTAACGTTATTCCTTGTATCAAGACAAACATATTCATTTGCTGTACGAGCTGTCGGGGGAATTTCCAATGAACATTAAACATAATGTTGGTTATTGTCAGCTGGTTCTGCATAAATGATGATTTGGAGTAAGCATGTGTGAGTTGAGTGCTTCTTAAACGGTTTATCTTCAGGAAGAAAAACATTTTTCCATATCATCAAGTCATAAGCCAAATTTTTAAATCATTCAAGATTATTTCACAGAAAAATAGCGCAGTAGACTCGTCTTGTTAAACGGTGTGACTTTGACTTAAATAATCTTGTTTTGTCACCAGAAAAATGGCTACAGCTAAAGCATCTGGTTTTGTTTCCAGAAAAAATAGTAACATTTCTGTATTTGTTTTCAGAAAGATGGCTGAAAACATTGGATTTTGTTGCCCCATTTAGATTTTTTTTTAAATATATTTCCATGTCTGTCCTGAGTCCTCCTCCAACTTGTTAAAGGTTTGCCTTTTGCTAAAATACTCACTAATAGTCACTAGAAAAATGGCTAAAAATATCTGGTTTTGTTGCCACAATTAGATTTTTTTCTCCCTAAACTTTTTTTTTTCATGCACACATCTGACTGCGACTCACTGATAATGACACACAATCCACTTTTGTCACTACCCACCAGTTGGGAACCACTGGTCAACTGTATAACAGTTACTGTAATATTACAATGTCTGTCCAGAGTGATTGACCACTTTGCAAAAATGAAAACGAGACGTTAAAGTTTACTTCTCAGAAAATGATTCCCTGAACAGACACACATTTAATTTATTCTACTACTGTGGCTTTATTGTTTTGTGTATATTTTATAGTTTTGTGTATCTGAAATAGGATTAGCCACATTGCCATAAATGGAAATTAAATAATATAAAAGAAACCAGAGATGTAGGGGTGCTTTATTTTTTGTTTTACTTTTGTAGATGTTAAATTTGCAGATGATGACTGCAATATATATTTAAAAAAGATTCATTGTCTCTTCCTTTTTGCTTTTACCAGTAGCGGTTTAGAAGTCTGGAGTAAAAAAGTACACAAGTAGGTCAAATGCATTAGTTAATTTCAGGTGGTTAATCAAATATCCATACAACATAACCTGATATGATTTCATAATTTAAAGCACTATTTGTGTATTTTTTATGATAAATAAGTGCTGAAAATGTTTTTGCTTGCGCGCTTTCCACGCTCACATAAATTATTTGTGCCCCAGTACAGTATTAGGTCTAGTGATGCCCCTGGTCAGCATGTGGCCCCACTTTTAACTCTTTTTTTCAAACGCTTATTGCAAACGCTTACTTACAGTGAGTCATTAATTTGACTTAGTAAGTCATTATTTTGACTTACTAAGTCATAACAATGACATATTTAGTATCTCAGGTAACTAGGACTGTTTTGTTTTGACTTTACGGCAAAAATATTGAGATATATATCGTATATTGCCATTCAGGAAATGAAGCGGAAAACACCACCAAAAATTGTAGGCTTCTTCACGCGACGAAGCCTCCCTACTTCACCGCAGTCTGTAGTCTATTGCCTCCCAGGCTGTGGTGGCAGCGACGAGGTGGAGATGTGATGGCGACCGGCCCAGTAACACCGATCCTTACACCCACCCACCCCCTTCCCTGGTCTGTCCGCTGGAGAAACACCACCTTAACACATTTTCTGGGGGAAACACTGGAATGCCAATACATACCTAGCAGCACTACGCGTATTTCGCCATGGTGATGACTAGCCAATTTTAGATTCAGAACTCCCTTGCTAATTTTTAACTATGTTGAAGCAATTTGAACAGATGCTGCATCCTGGAAAGTAGAGTCAATTTAAACACACCTTTCTCTGTTGAACTTTCTTGGCTTTATTCACACACTGAGATTGCTTACTGTATGGTTTAATGATGTTAAACTCAACTTCACCTTAAAAATAAAATATCCTCACATCCAGATTTGCATTAAATGAGAATATAGAGGGATAGACTATTTTGTATCTCACCTTGTCCTCCAGGGTACATACAACGGAAGGCCTTCCCAAGCTCCTCAGCCTGCACTCTGCCAGCAGGCGTCAGCTCTCCTCCCCATTTAAGTACAAGCAGCAGAGATGGACCTTCTTTACGTGTGTCTAAGAAACACATCCAGATAAAAAGGTTACATTTTTTCCTCAAAAATATATTTTTCTGTATTTTGTCAAAAGAGGTTGTTTTGTACTCACCTTCTTCTTCGCTAGAAGTTTTGGGCTGCCCATAAGGCAAGTAAGTTAGCTGCACTTTTCTGTTGATCCCAGAGAAGTGCCCATACCTGTGATTGAAGGAAAATTGGACAAATCGTAGAATAATAAGAACAATGACTACCATGTTTCACCAAAAATGTGGTGTTCAGATGCATAGCACCTGTTCAAGTTTTAGCTTAGTTTTTCTTTAAAAAATCCAAGCACAGGGTATATTTTAAACTTCAAATTTACGACGCCCCCATTCTAAGCAAGTTATAAAGAGCAGCAGCTAAGTACAGCATCAAAATGAAGTCAGTCTACAGACAATGACCAAAAAATTAATACCCTAAAATGAACATTGGTGAGGTAAAAGGTAACTCAGTTAACTTGTCCCTTACATTTCTAGAACAGTTTTTAGCTGCTCCAGTTTGCACTTCTTTTCTTCTATCTCACAGTCGTTGTGCTGACCCAGTTCCGCTAATAACTGCCGTGTGATGTCCAGCACCTCCTGTTGTAGTTCAAACAATAATTTTCACAAAGTTTAACACACAAAAAGGTTTAGGGGAGATAGGTTAGCTTTAAATATGCATTGTCATTTGTTAGCGATGGTGTGAGTTCACTACCTGCAGCTGCTTAGGCTTCTTTAGTTTTAATTTCCCAGTCTTGTATCCTCCATATTTTTCAAAAAGGTCAAAGAACCTGAATGAATATCATTATATAATTTATATTATTGTCATTACCAACATTTTTTTTTAAGCATATCAAAATGTGTTGTTGATATATAGTAAAGAAATATATCTTACAGTGGGTTGCGAACTTCCATCTTCATCTTCTGCTTCGGTGTTCTGTCTCCATGGCGGATGACGGCTATGACACAGCGTAATTCCATCCTGTTGTAAATAAAGTTATTAGGGTTGAATAAAAAAATGAAAAACATTTGTAAACAATGGCCTGCTTCACTTTAGTCTTTTGAGAAAGTTGTGTTCAACAACTGAGTAGTTAATAATGTGGAAGTATTTAAAACATTGAGAATTATCTTTATATACAATCACAGAGGCTCTGTAAAATGTACACAATAAATTTATATATATATATTTTTTTCCCCATAATTATCTGAGGCGAATTCAGTAATAAGGGGATGCTAGTGAACTTTGAGAATCAACTTAAAAAAGAAAAAAAGAAAAGAAAAATCAACCTAGTCCAGAAGAGTATGAGAGACACGAAGACGCTAATTTGCGCCCATTTTTCCCCTTGTGTGAGGTATATAATTAATACTTCACATAAACGGGAAGATATGAACATCCCTTCAGCCAGAATTACACTGAGAGCTGACATTGTACAGTAAGGGATTGTTTTATTGTGTTTGCATTTCTTCTTGAGCATATAGCAATAATGCTACTTGGTGCATCTGCCTATCACTCAGCTTTATAAAACTTATAGCTCACCCAGCGTATATTCAGGCTAAATCATTGGTCACAAAGTAATAGTCGTTGTCTCTCATTGAAGTCTGCCGTGATAAGTAGAAATCGTCATTATTGAAGGAAAAAGCAAACGTGATGATCAAAATATTACATGTTATCATGAATGTCCCTGTTACTACATTACATATACTTACAGTACATAAATCAATTGATGGAGGTTTTGGGATGTTTTTTAGAGCGCTTTACAGGCAGAATAGAGCTAATTCCAATCGCTCCATTGTTAGCTGACTTTTGCTAGCGTTTATTTAACAGTTAAAATGTATAAAAAGAAAAAGAAAAACATGTGCGCTTGTCTCACATGATGATTGTAAATGATGGGCAAAATTAATAAATGTACATATTTTTTAAATTTTGCCTGTAGTTTACAATCATTATGAAAGACATAACGACAGATGTATTAAAAAAAAAAAAAAAAAAGGCATTCTAACACGTAAACAAACGTAAATAAAAGTCCACTTACAGCGGAGCCAGCAGGTGGTCTTCTATTCCGTCCATAAAACCCAATAAATAACCATCCAAAAAGCGCCAACAATACCCCATTTACATTTTGTGACTTGATTATTAACCAAGTATTAGTGATATTGTTATTATAAGCGCTAACACAGACAAACTATTTATAGCGGCACCGTGATCACAAGCTCGTGTGCCAATGTTGACATGATCGATTGATGAGCTGCTTCCCCGTCAAACTTTGTTCTAAATCATAAATCATGCCTCTCAACTGGATAGTAGAAAGATGAGGACATATTCCAACAAGTTTGAACACTTTGACATCCAATTTATGGTGAGAACGATACGAAAAGACACTTGGTTCCAGCTCTCTTTTCCTTGCGAGGATCATGAGTCCTTCTTCTTTTTTTTTTTTTTTTCCTGAAGGAATCAATAAAGTACTACCTATCTATCTATCTATCTATCTATCTATCTATCTATCTATCTATCAATCTAAACGGGAATATATGAACATCCTAGCAGTCAGCATCCTAATGACAGCAGACCTTGTACGGTAAGTGAGGTTTTCTTATGTGTTGGTTCGTATAAAGCCTGCAGTGAGTAATAATCAGTGATGTAGTTGGAAAAAAATGTGACTGTTGTGATGTGTTTTTAAAATTAATGCACTGCGTATGTTTAAAATTTGGAAATTATGTAAATATTAAATGTTATTAAAAAGGTGCCAGTTACTACATTACATATATACTTAAATCACGTATATAAAACCTTAATGGAGTTGTTTGGATGTTTTTAAAGAGATTCACAGGCAGAATAGAGCGGCACCTAGAGGCTCCATTGTAAACTGACCTTTGATCGCATTTATTTACTATTTGGATAGCATTTTTTAGAAATACATCCGTCGTCATGTCTTTCATAATGATTGTGAACGATAGGAAAAATGCCCTAAAATAGTCCCCTTTAACATAAAAAAGGCAAATAACTATCAATGGCTAATGAAAAAGACCAATGAACAAGTAACATATTTTTTTACTTTCATTGCACACACAAACATAATTAGGTAACAGGAGAGGACAATGGAAGGGTAGCCACACTTAAAAACAACGCCTTAACATCTTCAATGGTTTTCAGTCTCTGTTTTGTCAACTCAAGACAAAACCTTCACTCCTTTGTTCTTTCTTTGCCATGGTGGTAATTGTTGATGCGGACATCATGTAGATCCGGGCTAAATCCACCATTTAAACGGCAACTTTTACAATGATTTTCCTCTTAAATTTCACAGTAGTTCTCACCCTATTTGTAAAATTACTGGCACTCAAAACTTTCTTTGGTCTCATGGCTTGTTATCAACCAATCAACACTCTTTGTCGCATAAAAACGTACACACAATTACTCAGCAGTGACTAGCTTTTTTGTGTTGGTACAACACCAGGACGGGAATATCGGGCCAGGTTATATTAAAATATTTGGTGATACGCATGTAATTCCAGATGGCTGAATAAACAAGTGAAGATGTTAACACACAAAGGTAACAGTGTATCATGCGCAACATTGGACACTAACTGAATGAAAGCAATTTAACTAATTTTGGCAAATCATTGATCTTTACCAAAAAAAGTGTTACCTAAGGAATCTGTTATCTGAAGTACCACTGTACAGTAAAACACCTGCAATCAAAGAACTTTACTACTCACATGGTCCCTGACGTCGTAGGAACAATTGGGATGTCCTCTGCCTCAGTGGGGATGGACCATGGAATCTGAAACTGGGGAGCCAGCTCCCGCATTACAAGATTCCTAAAGACAAAGAAATAATATAAATAGTCAAGTCAACAAGGAATTAATATTTTAGGTATACAATTAAAACAAATCAGTATTCAACTTTTACCCCAAGATCTTTGCACAGTCATCGTAGTATTTCATAGAGTTCTTCACAAAACTGAAACCGTTGACGTCACACACAAAGGAGTGTCCATTGGCTCGGAGGAGATCAAAGCCACAGACAGTTTGCTGCAGTAACATGAATGGGTCCAGATCGTCAGTTTAAAAAGAAAAATATACAATGACAAACATACTTCATTGGTACCCATTTACAGTAAATCGACAACCCTACGATTGGCTGACTTACGTCGACATAAGCAGTTGTCGACACAATCGAAAATAGCCATCACTTGCACATTAACTCTCGAGTTCAGCCATAGACATGAGGAGAATTAACTATAATGGAGTTTTACAACCTGTGACAGTTTACGAACATCTTTTCTCTCCATTCCTGCAAAATTAAACGTGTTGTGCAAAGCGGTTAAAAAACAACTGAGAATTCTACTCCATAAGAAAGTAAGAAACTTAGTCCGATGCCAAAGCTCTGTAGGTACACGGTGGACAAGGACTTAACAGGATGGTTGACTTGAACTGGTTGTTCCATGAAATACAGGTACCATAAGGTATTGCTTACCTTGAATGCTAAACAGACTTTTCGGGCCACAAGTTTCTCCATAGCTGACAGCATGACAGGGTAACGGACCTCCTTGCCCTCGCTGTCCCGCTCTACCTTCCCGTCCAATGCAGGAGATTTTCTGGCTTCGGCATGAGCATAGTCAGGCCCCACAGTATACACCTGAAAGTATAAGAAACACAATTGTAAGAATTATCGCTTGAAAAAAAGTTATGAGATAAAATCATCACAAACTATATTTTAACACCTGTAAAGTATTTTTTTTAATGGTGAAATTTAATTTAGTATGATATATTTTAGTGATCAAATGATAACTTTACAACTATAGTTGTCTCTTTTTGTTTTAATAATTTATCCGTACAATTTTTCTTACTGTATTGTAGAAGAAAATCTCATGGTTTAGCAACATGGTTCAATACCCCAACAACACCTCCCACATTTCCGCAGTATGGATTTAAGATTGAATACCTTTTCTTACATATGCCTTGGTCCCATCTAAAAATAACGTACCTTGACATCAGTGCCATCTGTTGGCATGAACTCTTCATAGATGTAAGAACCAGTTTTCCTCACACTGCTCTCTGGTGAGTACACACTGCTTCTGCTCCCAATCTATACCAATTAAAGAACAGCTGTCAAACCTTGTGATCATTTATAAATAGGAATTTCACATTCACTGTTGCTATACTACCTTTGGCAGTCCTCTCTGCCACTAAAATTGAAATACTCAGGTACACTTTCCAGACATGTACTGTCATGATTACATTAAACAAAAATATAAACACTTTAGTTTTCTGTCCCATTTTTTTATGAGTTGAACTTAAAGATCTAAAAACTTTTAGTGTATACACAAAAGACCTATTCCTTTCAATATTGTTCACAAATATGTGTTAGTGAGCACTTCTTTGCAGACATAATCCATTCCACCTCACAGGTGTGACATTTTTTGATGTTGATTAAACAGCTTATTAATGTGCCTTAGGCTGCCCACAGTAAAAGGCCACTCTGAAATGTGCAGGTTTATCATACAGCACAATGTCACAAGTTTTGAGGGAACGTGCAGTTGGCATGCTGACTGCAGGAATGTCCACCAGAGCTGTTGCCCATGAATTTAATGTTCATTTTTCTACTATTAAACGTCTTCAAAGGTGTTTCAAAGAATTTGGCAGTACATCCAACCGGCCTCACAACCGCAGACCTTGTGTAAGCACACAGGTACAGCTCCATGATTGTCTGAGACCAGCCACCCGGACAGCAACAATTGGTTTGCATAACCAAATAATTCTGCACAAACTGTGAGAAACCGTCTCAGGGAAGCTCATCTGCATGCGCGTCGTCTTCATGGAGGTCTCGACCTGACTGCAGTTAGTCGTAACCAACTTGAGTGGGAAAATGCTCACATTCAATGGTATCTGGCACGTTGGAGAGGTGTTTTCTTCACGGACAGACAGCGTGTGTGGCATCGTGTGGGAAAGCGGGTTACTGATGTCAACGTTGTGAATCGAGTGGCCCATGGTGGGGGTGGGGTTATGGTATGCTACATATGGTAAAAGTGCATTTTACTAATGGCCTTTTTACTGCACACAGATAGAGTGACAAGATCCTGAGGCCCATTGTTGTGCCATTCCCCCGAGACCTTCACATCTTGTTGCAGCATAACAATGCACGCCCCCATGATGCAAAGGACCTGTGTACACAATTCCTGAAAGCTGAAAACATCCCAGTTCTTGCATGGCCGCCATACTCAACAAACAAGTCACCCATTGAGCATATTGGGGATGTTGTGGATCTGTGTATATGACAATGTGTTCCAGTTCTTGCCAATATGCAGCAACTTCGCACAGCCATTGAAGAAAAGTGCACAAACATTCCACAGGCCACAATTGACAACCTGAACAACTCTATGTGAAGGAGATGTGTTGCACTGGATGAGGCAAATGGTGGTCACACCAAATACTGACTGCTTTTCTGACCCTTAATAAAGCAAAAATGCACATTTTAGGCTTTTTATTGTGGGCAGACTAAGGCACACCTGTGTAATAATCATGCTGCTTAATCAGCATCTTGATATGCCACACCTGTGTGGTGGGATGGATTATCTTGGCAAAGAAGTGCTCATGAACACAGATTTAGACAGAATTGTGAACAGTATTTTAGATGAATAGGTATTTTGTGTATACAGTATAGTAAAAGTTTTAGATATTGAGTTCAACTCATGATAAATGGGAGCGAAAACAAAAGTGTGGCGTTCATATTTTTGTTCAGTATATGTGACCAAAATTAATATGGTTAACTATATTGTTCAAATTTGCTGAAAATCACACTTGTACCATTTGATGATCATGTTTTACTTGAAAAACATAAAAAAACAATATGCAGGCTTTTGGAAAATGTTTTTGCGTTATCATTAAAACAAGAAAAACAATAAACAGCAGTTTTTTTTTAAATGCTTGTCTGTCACTGTAGTAGATAGGAAGTAAATGACTAGCAATATCAATTGCTTTGACTGCAGAATTAATTTTTAAAATCTCCTTGAATCTTGTAAAGACATTTTTTGCTAGGCACAAAACACCACACACCATTATTATTTAATAATAAAAATAATACTCAGGCCGACATGAGAAAATATTGCGTATGATTATAAATCTAATTTTGCGTGTTACTTGTGGCAACTTTTTTGTAAACAATTAAAAAAACAAAAAAGATAGAAGTCATGGTGATTTGATAGCCTAAGAAGAGAAAATGCCTGCTGCTAAATAAATTTCCCCACAGCCAACTGCAAAGAAAGGCAGAGGAGTGCAAAACCCTTTTCAGAGACGACCCGAAGGGTAAAACTGTGTTTCATCATGGATATTATGGCACTTGATGACCAGCCGTTAAACAACTTTCAATATACTAGCTTTTGTCAGGACAGGTCTACATGTAAAGTTTGTAATTAAGGCAAACTCATAAGAACTGTCTAAATATTTTAGGACTTAACTGTACAAATACAGTCAATGTCCAGGACTGATGGTGTCAGGAAAAACCTTGTCAGAACCCATAACAGGTATACAAGTAGTTTGATAATAGGTTTTCATGAATTTAATATATTTGATGCTAGTCTCATCCAGGTGTTGGTGTGAGAGGAGACTAGACCTTTCTGAAGAGACGCTGGCTACCACCACCGGCAGAAGTAGGGTAGTAGATGTAGACGTTGTGGTCCTCGGCACAGACCGGCTTCTCAACGAAAGGCTTCTGAAATATTTCTCCATTCACCTCCACATGGTCTTCTCCTTCCACCAAGTTACACTCTGAAAAATATAACAGCAAATCACTCAGCAGGCATTTTATTATGCTATAAATAAAAGGGCATCAGATAACAGTGCAGATGTATTTTTATAGATTGAAACATCTTCTCTGTCATCCATTTGCAATTGGCTCACATTTGATAGTGCACTGTATGTTTTGCTAAGTTTAAATAGCACTCATGCTACCTTTGGATGGCAAAGTGATGTGTATTTTTTCCTAAAAGTAAAGTATAGTCAAACCTGTTTTAGCAGCCACAAACGTCTATCCCGCAAATAAAAGCAGTGTTCTAAACATGACAACCTGCATATATATACAGACCTGTCTATATTGGCCAATTTTGCGGTTTCCCTTGAGTAATGGCTATGGACAGGTTCGAAAATTCCTATATGCCAATACTTTCATACCTAACATGGCAGTGTTAGTTTATCTCTCACCATCTGGATTATCCGGGTCGCGATTTAGGACAGCATAGCGTGGAAGATCTATTCCTTCTTCCTGCAGGATACGATATACTTCTCTCCTGACAGAAAATAGATTAAATCTGTTTTTTTTCTTTAAAGGAAACTTGCATTCACAATCATCAGTTTTAGTAAGAATTAAGTGCACACAACATATCCTCCTGAAAACCAGCATCCACTGCAGTGTGTTCACCTAAATTTTGTAAGTGACAAAAAAAAAAGAACCAAAAACTAATGTCCACTGAAGAGGACGCCAGTTCTAAAGGGGATATACACTACAAGGGTAATGAATTAAAAGTTGTACCTGTCCTGTATGTAGTACTGCATGTTCAGGTCATTGATAAGCAGAGGGTTTCTTAGTTTGGCATAGCTCACTGCTTTATCCAGTGGAAATCCTAGTAAAAAAAAAAATAATAATCTATGTCAATTTAAAAATGGAGCCTTATGACAAGATACTTTAAAATTAGGGAAGAAAAAGTACAGCTATGTTTTAACCGAGTACTGTACTAATTCCTAATGTTGAAGAGACACACGCAAATAGGTTTCATCATCAGTCAAGCAACCTTATTTTAATGAAGTGCCCATGTGCAATTGTAACTGGTGAAAACATACCTTTGGAGTGGAACGAGATGAGACAGTCACACAGCGGCCAATTTTCCACAGGCTCATTGAGGATGACATCCTCTGGAAAGATGACTACAGTGATGTACTCAAACCTGCATAGCCTCTCCAGGATCTGGGTCATTGGTTTGGACTTTGACTTCTTCATCATGCAGCAGATTCCCACCACAATCTGTTGCTCTGGTGGCTAAAGGGGTTAAGAAAAAGGAGAGACACAGAAAAAAGTATTTTAATTTGTTTGTTTTTTTTAGTTCAGATCCATTATCTGGATAACCACTAGATAATCACTTATGAGCCCCCGGCCCACCATACATGTTAGGGGGGTCTGAAGGGCAGCTTGATTTTTAATGGTTCTCTGCATGACAAATAAAAAATATATTGATTACTAGACAGATATATCAAAGTTGAATTTGTTTATGTTGATGTCCCTCAGAGTGGCTGACACACGTCGACATGAGCAGTTGAAGACACCCCGTAAGTGAAACCAAAACTAACCATCCCTTACACATTTACTTTGACTTAGGCCACAGACAAAAGGAGAATAGGTTGCTTCGATTTTACTGACGTCCAATCTGGCTCCCGTCCCGCCAATTAAATATGCGTGGTGGTCAAGCCAGCTCTGTTCTCAAAGGGTACTAGGCGCCAATTAGCCTTTCTCAAAGAAAATATACCCTATGCTTGTGCCGTTTTCAGCTGTACGAATCGTTAAAATGATAAACGTTTCTTCAGAGTTCCTTGAGAGGTTAATCAAAAGGGGTGGAAGACTGCAAGAATATACGAAACAAACAACGAAAAGCAGCTCACACTCCAGGCCAAGGGAACAGAGTTGTTGTTAAAGATTTGTTTAATACACTTTTAACGTTTATTATTTCCCATTTAAGTATTATGTTGACATTATTTGTATTTCTTAAAAACATGTTTGCTACAAGTGTTTCAAAAAACACCAACTAGGCGAGTCTAAATAAAAGAAAGCAAATGTGAGAAAAACCTAAGAGTTTTACAAACGGCAAAAATCATAAATTAAGCTTTTAGCACACACACACACACACACACACACACACACACACACACACACACACACACAATGTTGACATCTTTACATGGCAGTAGAAACAAAGTTAAATCATGAAATGCAACCTTACTCGAGCAAAAACGATTCCTATTTAATCGAAAGAGTCTTGATACCAATTTCCTTGACACAGTCCCACACAAAGAATGTGTTGACCTCCATGCTTCTCCAAGTTTTCATTTGTTTTCTTGGGTAGAATGGCATCTGGAGCACAATAGTTTGATATGTCTTGGAAGGCGACCAACGCATGATACTTGATGTCTCTCGACAAATCTTTTTTTTTTTGATAAAGTATAGGATCTATTCCAATGTATAGTTAGCTTTGTTGCTTTGCTCTCATCTGCTTTTTGCAAGAACATTTAAGCCTCTTGTGTACTCAGATTTGTGCATGCTGTATAACAGCCATCTCGGCTAGGTTTTCGCTTACGGGAAGAAGTCCCGGGGGGGAATGCAAGCAATAGGTGAGTGTTTTAAATCTTTGGATCCATGTTTTCCTCCTATATTTTTCTGTTTAACCATATCCATACCCTTAACTAACAGAGTTGCTGTGGTAATGTTGTTATACGTCTTGACTACGGCGATAATAAAAACCTTTGTACATAAGCAAATATATTACGGCTGTCAAGTGAGTATTTTTAAAAAATCAAATTAATCACACTAGATCTGTGATTGATTACATTTTTTTCATTTGCTTCCATAACTAAAATTTGCTTAAAGGGGAACTGCACTTTTTGGGACTATTGCCTATTATTAATCATTATGAAAGATGCATTCTAAATATTAATCAATCAATCAAAGTTTATTTATATAGCCCTTAATCACAAGTGTCTCAAAGGGCTGCACAAGCCACAACGACATTCTCTCCTCAGATCCCACAAAATAAACGTAAATAAAAGTCTGCTTACAGCAGAGCCAATGGGAGCTTCACTATTCCGCCCATTAAAGTTGATAAATAACCATTCAAAAAGCACAAACCATACTGAATTTACATTTCGCGACTTGAATATTAACCAAGTATTAGTGATATTGTTAATTTAAGCACTTACGCAGACAGACTATTCATAGCGCCATGGTGATCACTTCTGTGTGTCCTTATGATTACATCATCAAATGGTCTGCTGTTTCCTCGCTTACCTGCTCCCTGTAAGTTTATTGTAGATCATAAATCATGCCTATCACCTCAAAAGTAGATGGCGGAGGATGTAAGCCGATAAAATGGGACACATTTAGGGCCTAGAAGTGGCAAGAATGACATGAAAAGTGCTTGTTCCTCCCGCCCCTTTGCGAGGATTAGTAGACATCTTTCATCTAAATGTGAATTTATGAACATCCTCGCAGTCTGCATCCTAATCAGGGTTTTTCCTGCGTTCAAAATTGTGTGGCGGCCACCTCCAGCTAATTTTATTCCGCCCCCGCCAGAACGATTGATATCGCTCAACACAGCCTAAAGCTCCGGCTGTGTTGATTGAGCGATTGATGTCCCTCTGCGGCAGCTACGCATTTTAACTGCAGTTGCAGCGTTGCGCCACTATATCGACAGCAGTGCACCGAAAAGACCTGAAGCAACTACCGAAGAAGAAACCGATCGAATCGTGTGTTTTCCCATTACATGGTGTATAACGTTGACTGCCATAACAAGTGGATTTCTGCCATACGGAGCATGATACGGAAGGATCAATGGACTCCTCCAGAACCCTCCTGATTGTGCTGTGAATATTTTGTCTCTGGTAAGTGAGCACAGCTAGCAGTGTTGGCTTTGTTTCTAAACTTTTCTTTATAATTATAATAGATCGATTGATTGAAGAATGTGTTAGAAGTTAGAAGTAGTTAAAAAGTAATAATTCATGGTGGTGACAACATGTGAACATTTTTGTCCACAGAGCGCTTGAAGGCTGCTTCAAAATCATCTATGAGTGTCTCAAGCAAAAGTGGCCCCACCACACAAGCTATGACCCCATCATTCTCTTATGCAAGTGCCAAAGGTATCATTTTATCTGGACACCAAACATCTGGTGTGTGAATAAAGCACTTAATATTTTCTCAATATATTTAATGGATTTTTTTTTATTTTGACAGAAAAAATATATGTACTCCGTAATGTTGCATGCCTTTTGAACTTTAATAGTATCTGTTATTGCCACAAATATTACAATATATTATCATACTTTCCAAACATTTTTTGTCTAAATATAAATACATTCTTAAGTATCTGCTTAACTTATGATTTTAAAGCAAACTACCCATCAAATTAATAAAAATGACAATACATTTGATGGTGTTATTTACAGCATATTATTACTGTAAATTGAAAAAAAAAAAAAAAAAACATTTTGCCTTAAAATTCTGGCGCATGGTCAGGATTGTATCATCTCTGCCTCAATTTGAGCCAGCAACCCTGCTAATGACAGCAGACATTGTGCAGTAAGAGATGTTTTATTATGTTTGTTGGCTCTCAAAATCTGCAGTAATAATCAGTGATAGCGAAAAAACAGAAAACATTGTGATACTTTTTTAAAATTAATGTGCCGCGTTTGCTTAAAATGATCAAAACAAATATTACATGTTACCAAAATTGTGCCCGTTACTACGTTACATATATAATTACATAATTTATATAAAACCTTAATGGAGGTGTTTAGATGTTTTTAGGAGTCTTATAGGCAGAATTAAACAGCAACCATAGGCTCCATTGTAAGCAGATTTTTGATCGAATGTATTTATTATTTAGAATGTATTAAAAAAAAAAATCCATCTGACATCATGTCTTTCATAATGATTGTGAACAACAGGCAATATTAAAAAAAGTGCAGTTCCCCTATAAGAAAATAGCCTTATATTTGGATACAAACGCAATTTTGTAGAAAGAATGTCACACGGGAACTTTTCAAAATATTTTACTGAACTGTAAGTCATTGATTTGCTGAAAACTTGGTGACACTAAGTATAATAACAATTGAGTGCATTTTTTTTAAATTGAATATAAATATTTCCTGCTTAACCTTTTCCTCCTTGTGTACCTGTATTTCACCTTTTTGGTAAGGGGCGCCGAAAGTTGGCAGACCCGTCAGCGATCCTGGCTGTCTCCCTGTAATGTTTGTCTGCTCTTGAATGGGATTGTGCTGACCAAATCTATTTCCCCTCGGGGATTAGTAAAGCATTTCTGATTCTGATTAACTTAACAGAATAAGAGGAGTCTGTCCTACTTAATTTAAAACAAATTTAATATAATGAGCAGTTTTATGATACACCACGTCTCCAACTTTCATCACTGTGAAAAACTACTATAGTGGGATAAATGACACGCCAATAGAGTTGTAACTTGCCACATACTTCCCTTCTCCTACCAAAGGATGCAAACTGTTCGTGTAATATCCTCATTGAACAACAACTGCATTACAAACTCATACGCATTTCATGCTTGACGTAGAAGCTCGCTTATCTCTTTCTGTAATTCGATATTACGGCTAATACCGTAGCACGCCAATGTGTTAGTATGCTAGAAAAAAAAGTTCCTCGGTGTTCGCTCTTACAATAACAATGACGCTACAGCTTGGTTATTATACAGGTTACGGACCGTATATTAAGTACCGTATTTTTCGGAGTATAAGTCGCACATGCTGAAAATGCATAAAAAAGAAGGAAAACAACATATATACGTCGCACTGGAGTATAAGTCGCATTTTTAGGGGAAATTTATTAGATAAAATCCAACAACAACAGACATTTGAAAGGCAATTTAAAATAAATAAAGAATTGTGAACAACAGGCTGTTATATGACACATAAATAACCAATTGAGAACGTGGCTGATATGTTAATATAACTTGTTATGGTAAGAGTCATTCAAATAACTATAACATATAGAACATGCTACAAAACAATCTGTCACTCCTGATCGCTAAATCCCATGAAATCTTCGTTTTCGGTGTCGCTTCTAAACAATTCTGCCAACTCCAAAGGAAGACAATGCGCCGCTTCCTCTTCTATCGGTACGTCGCTTACGTCAGAGTCACCGTCAGGTGCAGTTCCAATTATTCCAGCCTTCGTTCCTCGAGCTGTGGCCACCTAGCTTTTTGCCCGCGATTAGCTTTTTTAGTTTTCTTCATTTCAGTAATAGTAGTCTCCGCTTTTCACCAGTCCCTTACAAGTTTCTCGTTTACTCCAAACTTTCTTTCTGCTGCTCGATTGCCGTTTCCTGCTGCGTATTTCACTACTTCCAGCTTGTAACCTGCAGTATATGCTTTAATTTTCAGTGCCATTTTTGTTCAGCCCTTTGTTTTTATAAGTTACCGCCAATGTACCGTAGCAGGTAGCGTCTTCTTTACCACACTGCACTTCTGCCATGAGCCGCCTCTGGCGAATTTTCATTGGTTGACATGTGTGTGACGATTGCTGTAGCATCTTCTTTTCCCACAATGCATTTCTGCCATGACCCGCCTCCGCCAAATTTTCATTGGTTGACGTGTGTGTGTGACGATTGCTGACATCCGGCTAGTCTCATACGTGAATGAGATAAATAATATTTGATATTTTACGGTACTATGTTAATAATTTCACACATAAGTCGCTCCGGAGTATACGTCGCAACCCCGGCCAAACTATGAAAAAAACTGCGACTTATATTCCGAAAAATACGGTATTGACGTTTTTTGAATGCATTTTTAAAGAGGTAGAATGGATTGCTCCCATTAGCTGCATTGCTAGCCACTAAGAACGAGTCGATTTCTATAATGTTAGAAAGCAAAAAAACAAAAACCTTTTGTCATTTTGTCGCTCATAATGATTGTTAACATAAAAAAAAACATCTAACCTAACTTGTTTTCTCTTGTTGGAAGTAGAATTATTGTAGGCTGAAATGTGAACATGTCTACAAAGGACAAACCAAAAAATGTTAGTCTTCAATAGATTATAAATTAATAATGGATAATGATGATATAATATATGTATGTTATGTATACTAGAACCCTCAATCATTGTGTGTGTCACATGTGCACTGATAAATATAAACACAATGCCATCAAAAGGCCTACTGTGAGGCTCAATTAAAATTAAACACAGAGAATGTCCCTAAACTGTGCCAGCACTGTTGGTGACACAAGTGTAGGGCTGGGCGATATGGACCATAACTCATCTCCCGATATAGTTTGGCCCCTTGAACTAACCCAAAAATGGAAATATCCCTTGACGTAACTAAATATCTCCTTTTAAATTTTCCAGACTGATGGGGATCCCAAATACACAAAAAAAGGTGCCAACAAGTGAAAAGATTAGGCTTTGCATAGTCTGATCCCAACTTAAGAGGTGTTTTGAGATAAAAAAATAAATAAAAATCCGTCACATATGTATACACCCTCACCCAGCAGAGAGGTAGAAGACTGGGTAACGTTAGCTGTGATGCTAGCAAACCTGTGCGAGTGGTAATACGAGAGAAAGAAGGTGCAAATGAAGGAATAATTAATTCCCAAGAAATACAGCAGGGGGCCCATTGTCTGGCGGTGGTTTGGCTTTAATTGGGAATATGTCGAATAGACAACTTTAATTAGTCAAGTGTGGGGCACAAGCGTTGCTACCAAAAGTAGCGTTACTGCTAATATGTAGCATCATTTGAAAAGTCACCAGCTAATAACTGTTTAATAATTAAAATTTTGGTCAACTGACTTAGTTGTGATTTCCTTATCTGCATGAAAGTTTAAAATGAGTACATATTAATCCAGTACGAACAAGAATGTTTATCGCGATATGGCCTAAAAATATAGAGAATTTAAAAAAAGGCCATATCGCCCAGCTCTAAAATAGATTAAATGTGCTTTCATGGCAGTATGTTCTTGTCAACAAGAGGGGTATTATTTGGATGGCAAGTTTGTCACTTCAATCATTGATTTGTTGTTCAAAGTTCCCTTCGACCCTCGTACTTACGTGCGCGCTGTGCAGTTTGTGTCAAGTTTTAAGGTGGTGAAAAAAACGTCTTTTAATGATCAGTTCCTTCAACCAAGACTTTGTTTCTTGTGTTGGAAGACTGAGTGTGTAAACTTGTAGAACCCCGCTACCATCTGTGCATGGCGCAGGAGGGAGGGACGCACTTCAGTGACAATTCCGCGTCAATCACTTGTCCATATGGATATGGTTTATTTCAAACATGCTATAGAGATGGGTGAAAAATTTACTCTAAAATGATCAAATTTGGGTGGATTTTGTTTAGGAGCAAAATGTGATGAAAGGGTTGAAATCCCTATTGCACATGTGTGACAGTTTTTTTTTTTCCAAAGTCGCATGGTCTATTTTTAGGCGTATTTGCGAGTAAATCTGTTGCACTGTCCAGTGGCATGTGTTGTAATTGTCCTGGCACACCTAACGCAAACACAACAATCAACACTGCTCAATTCCTGATTTTTTTTGTCAGTGTGCGGGGTCTGTTATAGATTTTAAACCTCTTGAAATTAAAAATTACTTGTGCCTACCAATCTATTGTGTTAAATATGAGCCATCTTTACAGGTTAACATAATGCATTGTGTAACTTGTTACAATATTGCAGCATACAGTATGGTAGATTTTGATGTGGAAATTGCAACAGCCCTACGTCACAAACGCCGTGGTTTTGATCGGACGTCCTGAGCAACTCACCCCAAACCCCATTTCTCACACACAACTTAACAGCTGTGATTAGGAATCTTCTCGTCTACATGACCAACTTAGATTTCATTACTGTCAACATTTTTGTCTTGTTTTTATTTGATGAAACGTTTGTTAAAAACTATGGCAAAATTAGCTACCGTATTTTTCGGACTATAAGTCGCAGTTTTTTTCATAGTTTGGCCGGGGGTGCGACATATACTTCGGAGCGACTAATGTGTGAAATTATTGACACATTACCATAAAATATCAAATAATAATATTTATCTCATTCGCGGAAAAGACGAAGAAAATGTCAGCAAACGTCACACACACGTCAACCAATAAGAATTTGGTGGGGGAGTGTCTTGGCAGAAGTGCATTGTCGGTCATGGAATGCTAACTGCTATATGCTATTGCCGTAGCTATTAAAATGGATAATTCCATCGTTGGCGGTAACTTATAAAAACTGAGAAGGGCTGAACAAAAATGGCACCGAAAAGGTACCGCAGATTACACAATATCAAATAATATCATTTATCTCATTTGCGGAAGAGATGCAGAAAATGTCAGCAATCGTCACACACACGTGAACCAATAAGAATTCTGCGGGGGAGGGTCATGGCAGAAGTGCATTGTGGGTCATGGAATGCTAAGTGCTATATGCTACTGCCGTAGCTTTTTTCCCAAGATGGCTCTGCTGTAGTGGCTGCTATAGGCAGGAGCTCTGTGCTCTTGTGTCATCCTTTTGTGTTTCCCTCTTGTTTTCATGTGTTATTATATTTTTTTGCCTTTTGGTCCGGGACCCTTTGGGACTGTGTGACAAGGGGTGCCACTTTTGTGGTGCTTTTTTTTTGTGGACTTTTGGATCTGCCTCCCGGGAGCCTTTTGGCCATGGAGACCAGCTGCTGGGTCACTGCCACACCGGAGTCCGTTTGGAGGGACTGGAGGAGATGCGGATGAGGGGACAGGGCTGCGGAGCTGGCACTGAGCGCTGGGACTGAGAGGCTTCGCGGTGTCTTGGCTGGGTGAGCAGGTGTCGGACACCTCAGTCACCTTGGACATATCCTCGCTCATCCATGCGGACTGGACACTGGCCGAGAGTGGAGTCAGCTGTCTTGGTTGCTTTGTTGGGTCTGCTTCTGTCTCTGACCATGCCCCCTCCACCCCAGCGGACGATGGCGTGGAACACCGCAGAGGCCACCACAGTGGATATGTTTCTTTTACTTTTTATTCATAGCTGTATGTAGAAGTGTCTGGTTGTATCTGCTGCTTTAATGTCTTTAATGTCCTCTGTGTTCTTTGATGTTTCCCTCTTACACACATGGAAGAGGGATGTGTACTATGGCTATGAGTTGTCATTGTTTTTTTTGTTTTTTTTTCCCTTGGCCTCAGTCTGCACCCCCTCTCCAAGGCCCAGGCTAAGACCGATTTTTTTTATTTCATTTTAATCTTCTATTTCCCCCCGCCCCCCTTGTTTACCTGTATTTCATCTTTTTTTGTAAGGGGCGCTGGAAGCCGGCAGACCCGTCAGCGATCCTGTTCTGTCTCCCTGTAATGTTTGTCTGATCTTGAATGGGATTGTGCTGAAAATTGTAATTTTCCTGAAGGAACTCTCCTGACGGAATGAATAAAGTACTATCTAATCTAATCTAATCTATCTAATTAAAATGAATCATTTCATCGTTGGTGGTAACTTAAAAAAACTGAGAAGGACTGAACAAAAATTGGACCGAAAAGGAAATCATGTACTGCAGATTACAAGCTGGACGTAGTGAAATATTTAGCAAAAAACAACAAGAGGAAGTGGCACATACCTTTGGAGTTGGCAGAGTTGTTTAGAAGCGACATCGAGGAAGAGAATTTCATTGGATTTATCGATTAGGAGTGACAGATTGTTTTGTAAACGTATAGTACGTTCTATATGTTATAGTTATTTGAATGACTCTTACCATAATATGTTACGTTAACATACCAGGCACGTTCTCCGTTGGTAATTTATGCGTCATATAACGTACACTTATTCAGCCTGTTGTTCACTATTCTTTATTTATTTTAAATTGCCTTTCAAATGTCTATTCTTGGTGTTGGATTTTATCAAATAAATGTCCCCCAAAAATGAGACTCATACTCCAGTGCGACGTACTGAATATGTTTTTTGCTTCTTTATTATGCATTTTCGGCCGGTGCGACGTATACTCCGAAAAATACGGTAACTTGTTACAATATTGCAGCATACAGTAAGGTAGGTTTTTATGTGGAAATTGCAACAGCCCTACGTCACAAAGGCCATATTTTTGATTGGACGTCCTGAGCAACTCACCCCAAACCCCATTTCTCACACACAACTAAACAGCTGTGATTAGGAATCTTCTCGTCTACATGACCAACTTAGATATCATTGCTGTCAACATTTTTGTCTCGTTTTCTATTTGATAAAACGGTTTGTTAAAAACTATGGTAAAATTAACTAATTGTAATATTATAATTTTTTTTAGGTATCGCTTTATTTTTTGTCGGGGGAAAAAAAGTTGCTGACGGAATCTATGATGAAAATGATTAGTCAACAAAATTAAGAGTTTTAAACCGATAATAGCTATGTGAATGATTAATACATTTTAACAAACAATATTACATTTACAGTCCTATACTAGCCAAAAAGTTGTGTTAAGTCCCCTACCGAGTCTGTGTCTTCGTCGTCGTCATACAGTTCCATGTCTGTCGTTGTACTATCCAGGACCTCGCTCTCATCGTCTTCGCAACCCACGAAGAATCTGGGAGCGCCACGCCGGCTCTCACCCGGGCTGTTTGGCACTGACATCACAGTCTCACGCTGCAGCCCTCAGCGTGCCACCGCGCCATCGTACACCAACACCAACGGAAGGGCACGAGGCCAGAGGACACAAGTGACTCAACTCTGACTGAGGTTGACAACAGAGTTGGTGTGGTGAGATGCAGGGAAGAAAATTAGCCCCCAAAAGGTGGTGTTCAAATGAGAGAAATGGAGGGAAAAAATTTTTTCCAGTAGTCTTTTGCCACAATGCTGCCACTCATGTCTAATTCACAAAAGACGGCCTTGGACTCTAAAGGGCTCTTGAGCAACTTGGAAGCTCCAACACCAAGCATCCCTTGGCATTTCTTCCATTTTGATGCAAGGACGAAAGTTCTATAAAAAAAAAAAAACAGAACAATAAAAATTACATTTACAGTTTGGTTACAGGCGTTTAACATTTTTTTTATAAACCAGGGCCTGTTATCAGTTTTAAGTTAAACCTTGGTAATAAAATGCTCCTGTATGCCGTTCATACAATATAAGCAAATGTAAAAGTTAGAAATAATTCAGATTGTGTGTGCCCACAGCAGCAATAACAGGACCTTACATACAGCACACAGTTCTGCAGGCTGTATGGAAAATGAAGGGGGCTTGTCCCTCGAACTTTGCCTTTAGTTTTAAAATGACTTAATTGGGTGATTGGGAATGCTTTACCTGCCGTGACAATACAGATTGCCACAGTGGGGGAAAAAGGTCGCTCAACATAAGTGTGCTTGCAGGCATGGTGAAGAAATTTAACATCCAATACATGTTCAATGAACATGTACTGTATGTATATACATATACACACAAATTATATACATATACACACAAATTATATACATATACACACAAATGATATACATCCATCCATTTTCTACCGCTTATTCCCTTTCGGGGTCGCGGGGGGCGCTGGCGCCTATCTCAGCTACAATCGGGCGGAAGGCAGGGTACACCCTGGACAAGTCGCAACCTCATCGCAGGGCCAACACAGATAGACAGACAACATTCACACTCACATTCACACACTAGGGCCAATTTAGTGTTGCCAATCAACCTATCCCCAGTGCATGTCTTTGGAAGTGGGAGGAAGCCGGAGTACCCGGAGGGAACCCACGCATACACACATAAATATATATATGCAGTATATTATATAAATACACACACACACACACACAAAATCACACACACACTTATAATTTAGCTGAAGTGCACCAATTTTGTCAAGAGGGGTGGTCTGAAATTCAACCAGAATCTTGTGGGTGGCTACCAAAAGCGCCGAATCGCAGTGAAACCTGCCGAGGGACATGTAACCAAATATTAACATTGCTGTATGTATACTTTTGACTCTTTAGCAAATTTGGTCACATTTTCAGTAGACCCATAATAAATTCATAAAAGAACCAAACTTCATTAAAGTTTTTTGTGACAAACAAAAAATAAAAGTAAAATATAAAAAAAATATTAAATTATTAATATTATTAACATTATTATTAATATTAAAATATCAAATATATTATTAGTAAATATTAAATATTAATATTAAAATATTAAAAAAATATTAAAATATTAAAAAAAAAATAAAGTGAAATATTAGAAACTCAAGACAGCCATGACATTATGTTCTTTACAAGTGTATGTAAACTTTTGACCACGACTGTATACATACTTATTATCCATATATACATACATATTATCCATATATACATAAATATAGTCCATATATATGTATATGTAAATATCTAAATGTTTTAGAACAACATTTCTCAACGAGCTATTGCAAGGAATTTAGGGATTTTACCATCTACGATCCTTTTCTAAAAGTAAATAATAATTAACACTATTTATAAACACGCTTACTCACGCACTTGTCTGAAATGTTGCACTTTCCTTAAAAAAAACGTAGTCTTTAAAAACATACACAACACTACTCAGTAGTAGAATTGTGTCATATGTTTAAAAGTCATACCACCTATCCTGAGATTATGGCATTTTTGTCATTAATGTCATGACAGGTTTGGATAATATTTATTTTTCCTTATTAGGGCGGTATAGCTCGGTTGGCAGAGCGGCCGTGCCAGCAACTTGAGGGTTGCAGGTTCGATCCCTGCTTCCGCCATCCTAGTCACTGCCGTTGTGTCCTTGGGCAAGACACTTTACCCACCTGCTCCCAGTGCCACACACACTGGTTTAAATGTAACTTAGATACTGGGTTTCACTATGTAAAGCGCTTTTTGTCACTTGAGAAAACGCGCTATATAAATATAATTCACTTCATTTCACTGTGTTGGATATTCTTTCCATTTCAGTGCCCTTATTTTCAGTGGTACTTCCTGTTTGCCTCATTACTTTGGCCCCAGCGCTGTCTCCCACAATTGTCCCTGATTGGCAATCTGAGCACACCTGTTTCAGTTTGCAAATCAGACATCTTCATAAACCTGCCTGCCGTGCACACAGGGCTCGATCATTCTTTCCTGTTTTCGTTTGCACATTCCCTGCATGTGCACTTCTCAGTTGCATCATTTCCTTTTGACATCAAAGTCGTGTTTACCTGCGCTATGCCTGCCATCCCTGCATCTTGGGGTTCAAGACCAACAGAACCTAACAATTTTAATGGAATTCGACACAGATGTGGTTTGGCTTATAATAAACCACATTAGGTGGAATGAGAGTAGTTGTTGAATTGCCAAAAAACATTAGCAAAATGAAAAAATATATTAAAAAAAAAAGCCTAATAGGCCAGGTAGTCCTTTATTTGTCCAGTAAAAAAAAATGTATACCCAAGAAATTACAGACAATACAGTAGAAATCACGCTTGAGTAATAAAGACCTTGACCACTTACTATACGGTTACACATTTAACCTTGGCAGAGAGGTCTGGGCAGCTGCAAAAAAAAAAAAAAACAAAGGACCTAAGGTCATAGAGACAGGACAGGCAGCAGACTGTCACAGTGAAAACACAACACTGAAATACTGCTTATTGGCAGACGGCCATGCAGTTACAAGCTGTTACTTTAAGGGTCAAGCTTGACTATTTACAGTAGAGTGTACTGTCATTAGTACAAGCAGCCTACAGAGGAGCAATGAACAACAGATGCATTAATCCCCTGGGGCAAGGTAATCCACAAAAGTTCAATCAAAGGTCACTCTTCAGGGTCTTGTTATTTTTGTTTCAGCAACTACGAACACGTTCATGTGTCCTCCATTCAAACGATAATCGGCTGTTGAAGAACCAAAAACAGCCTTTCACATTGAATAAATACAAGAGAACACATAGCCACAGATGTTATTTATTAAAAATTATATTATTATAATCCAATCCAATCCAATCCACTTTATTTATATAGCACATTTAAACAACAATAAAGTTTCCAAAGTGCTGCACAGACAGCCATGTTAAAAACAATATTAAAAAAACAATATTATGCTCCACCAATGACTGAATAAAAACAAAAAATAATTAAATATAAAACCAATATAAAAAAAACTATATAAAAAGAAATATGATTAAAAACTATTTTAAAAGGGTAAAATCAGTTAAAGCAGTAAAATAGAAATCAAAGTGTATAAAAAACACAGAGGACAAAGGACCACACTACTCTCGTAGTGTTAAAAGCCAAAGGATAAAAGTGGGTCTTAAGACGAGACTTAAAACATTTCACAGGGCAGTTTGAACAAGGAGGGGCAGTGTTCCAGAGTGTTCCAGAGCATAGGGCCGACCACAGAGAAGGCCCTGTCTCCCCTGGTCTTAAGTCTGGTCTTGGGCACCACAAGCTGGAACTGGCTCTCGGACCTCAGAGCGCGCGCAGGAATGTAAATTTGGATGAGGTCTGAGATATACTGAAGTGCCAGTCCATATTTAAAAAGATACAGCAATGTTTTAAAATAAATTCTGAAATGAACAGGGAGCCAGTGCAAACTCTGAAGAATTGGGGTTATATGCTGGCGTTTCCTGGCCCCTGTTAAAAGTCGTGCTGCCGCATTCTGGACTAACTGCAACCGGGAGAGAGATTTTTGGTTAATGCCAGCATAAAGTGCATTGCAGTAGTCCAAGCGACTTGAAATAAAAGCATGCACGACTTGTTCAAAAAGGTTAAAAGATAAAAACGGTTTAACATTTACTAAAAGACGAAGGTGATAAAAACACGATTTTAAAACGCCATTGACTTGTTTGTCAAGTTTAAAATCGCTGTCTATAGTGACGCCAAGGCTGGTGACTTTGGGACGCACATCATTTTGCAATGGTCCCAAGTCCGGCCGGACCAAAAACTACAATTTTCGTTTTTCCCTCATTCATTATTAAAAAATCCTGGGCTAACCAAGCCTTGACGTCGCATAGACAGTTAAGAAGGGGTGTCAGGGGGCCGTGGCCTTTTGAAATCGGCATATAATTATATTCAGCTGGTCACAACACTAGGTACACATGCACACTCCCCGGTCGATTCAGAGAACCCATAAAAACTAAGGGTGTAACAGTACACAAAAATTTTGGTTCGGTACGTACCAAAATATAATTTTTTTTGTTATTTATTTACAAAATTTGCAAAATCATCCACCAAAAATATTTTTCTTAGTGGAATATTTGATGTGAAGTAATCGGAACCTTGGATAGGTCAATAATTCATAAAAGCATTGATTTTGAAAGAAAAAAACCCAGCTCTGTTTTATTAGTCAACTCTGCAACTTTTACTAAATTACATCTAGCCTTTAAGCTTTTTTATTTGACTTTTGTTTATGTTTTTTTTTATTTTAATAGTATTTTTAGAATGTGCCGTGGGCCTTTAAAACATTAGCTGTGGGCCACAAATGGCTTCCGGGGCACACTTTTGACACTCCTGCTATAGATGATAAAAAAAAAAATCTGATAAATCTATGGGTAAAAAGCAGAGCCTGGCGACGCATGCGCGTTTATCATAACTCTCTCGCTCTCTCTGACGCTCCCTCATTAATGCTTCTGAGTTCACAATTTGTTTTGTTTTCAACCCCTTCTTAACCCTGAACGTACATCGAAAATACATGCCACCCTAACTTAAAATGCCGGACATATGAGGCATTTAAGAAATCCCACCCGGACAGCCCGCGCAAAAGAGGAGGTATGGTCAGTCTTTGTAGCCCGGTCGCTGCTAGCATGCCATGTGTTGTGCCTCGGTGTGCATTGTTTACACAACGTGCGGTACGCTACTTAATATGTCCGTGTGGAAACTCGTTCGGTTCACCTCCGAACCGCACCAAAAACCCCGTACCGAAACGGTTCAATACAAATACAAATACCGTGACACCCCTAATAAGAACAGATACTTTTTGCAGCATGTCGCACGTCGTTGTTATGCACATGCCATGATTAAATTAAAATAATACTTTATCCTACCTATATTTGGGTTTCCTCACAGCCTGAAGCACGAGGTGCAGCTAATCCCCCTCTGCCTGAGCGCTTGACTTAGGCTCAATTCAAATGATCTCTCCTCTTTCTCCCCACTTCTACTTCACCTTACTATCCCTTGGCTCTAGCATCTAGTGCTATGGCCAAGTATGGCAAATATGACTCTATGTATAAGATCCAAGTCTCACTGCTTCATCAACCCTCGCCTTTTGCCAGCAGTGTTGTAAGGCAGATGCAACAAATGTTTGTTTACTTTCAAGATGCCCTGACATGCGCTGTTCCGCTTTGCATGATGTTTCTTTGTTTTTCGCCTGTCTTTGTTAAAAAGACTGTTTAGAAGAAAACGTTTTTGGCAAATTATGCAAGTGCTAGCACTTCAGTTACATCGGTATGTAAAATGTTTTAAAGCCATCCATCTTCTACCGCTTGTCCTTTTCAGGGTCGCGGGGGGTGATGGAGCCTATCTCAGCTGCACACGGGCTGTAAGCGGGTACACCCTGGACAAGTCACCAATTATTTTCTTTACTTACTGTACGCTTCTCTGTGTTTCTGGTTTGCTATCGTTCTTCTTGCACTCGATAGTGTAGGGAAGTCTGCGAGCTCACTTTGCTTCGACGGCGGTAGTTCACCCTTTCCCCCTACCTGACGGATAATTCGAAAGCCTCTTGATTGAAGTGGATGCACAAAATCAAGGAGGGAAAGCAAAAACAAGGGCTTAGTCTACCTTGCTGTGAAGTCATAAACCCCATCTTTTGGCGTTTTTTAATATGAATATCTACAAACCCCGTTTCCATATGAGTTGGGAAATTGTATTAGATGTAAATATAAACGGAATACAATGATTTGCAAATCCTTTTCAACCCATATTCAATTGAATGCACTACAAAGACAATATATTTGATGTTCAAACTCATAAACTTTATTTTTTTTTGCAAAAAATAACTTTGAATTTCATGGCTGCAACATGTGCCAATGTAGTTGGGTAAGGGCATGTTCACCACTGTGTTACATCACCTTTTCTTTTAACAACACTCAATAAACCTTTGGGAACTGAGGAAACTAATTGTTGAAGCTTTAAAAGTGGAATTCTTTCTCATTCTTGTTTTGTGTAGAGCTTTAGTCTTTCAACAGTCCGGGGTCTCCGGTGTTGTATTTTACGCTTCATAATACGCCACACCATTTCGATGGGAGACAGGTCTGGACTGCAGGCGGGCCAGGAAAGTACCCACACTCTTTTAATACGAAACCACGTTGTTGTAACACGTGGCTTGGCATTGTCTTGCTGAAATAAGCAGGGGCTTCCATGGTAACGTTGCTTTGATGACAACATATGTTGTTCCAAAACCTGTATGGACCATTCAGCATTAATGGTGCCTTCACAGATGTGTAAGTTACCCATGCCTTGGGCACTAATACACCCCCACACCATCACAGATGCTGGCTTTTGAACTTTGCGCCTACAACAATCTGGATAGTTATTTTCCTCTTTGTTCCGGAGGACACCACGTCCACAGTTTCCAAATATAATTTGAAATGTGGACTCGTCAGACCACATAACCCTTTTTCAGTCCATCTTAGATGAGCTCGGGCCCAGCGAAGCCAGCGGCGTTCCTTGGTGTTGTTGATCAATGGGTTTTGCTTTGCATATAAGAGTTTTAACTTGCACCTACAGATATAGCAACCAGTAGTTGTTACAGCCAGTGGTTTTATGAAGTGTTCCTGAGCCCATGTGGTGATATCCTTTAAACATTGATGTCGGTTTTTGATGCAGTACCGCCTGAGGGATCAGAGGTCTGTAATATCATTGCTTACGTGCAGTGATTTCTCCAGATTCTCTGAACCTTTTGATGATTTTAGACCGTAGATGGTAAAATCCCTAAATTCCTTACAATACCTCGTTGAGAAATTTTGTTATAAAACTGTTCCACAATTTGCTTACAAAGTGGTGACCCTCGCCCCATCCTCGTTTGTGAATTACTTAGCATTTCATGGAAGCTGCTTTTATACCCAATCATGGCACCCACCTGTTCCCAATTAGCCAGCACACTTGTGGGATGTTCCGATTAAGTGTTTGATGAGCATTCCTCAACTTTATAAGTATTTTTTGCCACCTTTCCCAACTTGTTTGTAACGTGTTGCTGGCATCAAATTCTAAAGTTAAAGGGGAACATTGTCACAATTTCTGAAGGGTTAAAGCCAATAAAAATCAGTTACCGGTGGCTTATTTTATTTTTCGAAGTTTTTCTCAAAATTTTACCCATCACGCAATATCCCGACAAACGGATTCAAAGTCTATTATCCTGTGACGTCACAGCGTGATTACACAGAAACAAAAATGGCGGATAGCACCGAAATGTATAGTGATATTAGCTCAGATTCAGACTCGGATTTCAGCGCCGTAAGCGATTCAACAGATTACGCATGTATTGAAACGGATGGTTGGAGTGTGGAGGCAGGTAGCCAAAATGAAATTGAAGAAGAAACTGAAGCCATTGAGCCATATCACAACAGACAGTGGCACGGGAGGAAGCGAGGACAAATTCGGCGATTGCCTTCTAACCAACGATTGGTATGTGTTTGTTTGGCATTAAATGTGGGGTGAGGGAAAGGCTGGATGCAAATATAGCTACAAATGAGGCATAATGATGCAATATGTACATACAGCTAGCCTAAATAGCTTGCAGTCATGCCCTGACCAAATATGTCTGATTAACACACTCCACATAAGTCAATAACATCAACAAAACTCACCTTTGTGCATTCATGCACAACTTTATAAGTTTGGTGGACAAAATGAGACAGAAATATCATATCCAGGAGGTTTACCTCGCTCGTCTGCAGAAAGAGACTGCCGTTGTCCCTGAATAGCTTGCACTCGGGCAGATTCAGTGGTGGTTTATTTTCCAATATTACAGATTTCGTTGACTTTATCGTTGGAAATGCATCTGCTTTGGTGTCGCAGGATATCCACACATTCTTGTGTTGATATCGGAAAAATAACAGAGCTGATTTGACTTGGTACGTGTAATAAGATTGAGAAAATGGCGGATTGCTTCATGTTGTGACGTCACGGGTAAAAGGTCATCGCTCGACAGGCGTTTAATTGAAAGGCGTTTAAATCGCCGAATTCACCCTTTTATAGTTAGGAAATCGGTTAAAAAAATATATGGTCTTTTTTCTGCAACATCAAGGTATATATTGACGCTTACTTAGGTCTGGTGATAATGTTCCCCTTTAATGATAATTAAAAAAAAATTTTTTTTTATCAGTTTTAACATGAAATATGTTGTCTTTGTAGCATATTCAACTGAATATGGGTTGAAAAGGATTTGCAAATCATTGTATTCCGTTTATATTTACATCTAACACAATTTCCCAACTCATATGGAAACGGGGTTTGTAAATCACAGGCAACGCGCCGACTAATAGCACACGTTTTTTTATAGATTGCACACACTGTTTGGTGTTAGGTATTTGGTGTAAAGGAGCTTCCATGAAATACTAAGTAATTCACAAACAAGGATGGGATGAGGGTCACCACTTTGTAAGCAAATTGTCGAACAGTTTTAGAACAACATTTCTCAACGAGCTATTGCAAGGAATTTAGGGATTTTACCATCTACGGTCCGTAAAATCATCAAAAAGTTCAGAGAATCCGGAGAAATCACTGCATGTAAGCGATTATATTACGAACCTTTGATCCCTCAGGCGGTACTGCATCAAAAACCGACATCCATGTGTAAAGGATATCACCACATGGGCTCAGGAACACTTCATAAAACAACTGTCAGTATCTACAGTTGGTTGCTACATCTGTAAGTACAAGTTAAAACTCTACTTTGCAAAGCCAAACCCATTTACCAACAACACCATGAAACGCCGCCTGCTTCGCTGGGCCCGAACGCATCTAAGATGGACTGATGCAAAGTGGACAAGTGTTCTGTGGTCTGACGAGTCCACATTTCAAATTATATTTGGAAACAGAGGACGTCGTGTCCTCCAGAACAAAGAGGAAAATAACAATTCGGATTGTTTTAGGAGCAAAGTTCAAAAGCCAGCATCTCTGATGGTATGGGGGTGTATTAGTGCCCAAGGCATGGGTAACTTACACATCTGTGAAGGCACCATTAATGCTGAATGGTCCATACAGGTTTTGGAGCAACATACGTTGTCATCCAAGCAACATTATCATGGACGCCCCTGCTTATTTCAGCAAGACAATGCCAAGCCACGTGTTACAACAGCGTGGCTTGGTACCACGTGTTACAACAGCGTGGCTTGGTAGTAAAAGAGTGTGGGCACTTTCCTGGCCGGCCTGCAGTCCAGACCTATCTCCCATCGAAAATGCGTGGCGCATTATGAAGCATAAAATACGACAGCGGAGACCCCGGACAGTTGAACGACTGAAGCTCTACATAAAAGAAGAATGGGAAAGAATTCCACTTTCGAAGCTTCAACAATCAGTTTCCTCAGTTCCCAAACGTTTATTGAGTGTTGTTAAAAGAAAAGGTGATGTAACACAGTGGTGACCATGCCCTTTCCCAACTACTTTGGCAAGTGTTGCAGCCATGAAATTCTAAGTTAATTATTTTTTGCAAAAAGAAAATAGAGTTTATGAGTTTGAACATCAAATATCTTGTTTTTGTAGTGCATTCAATTGAATATGGGTTGAAAAGGATTTGCAAATCATTGTATTCCGTTTATATTTACATCTAACACAATTTCCCAACTCAAATGGAAACGGGGTTTGTACTAAGACTACGAGTGCAATTAAAAAGTCGCACAGACCCTCTTATTTAGATGAGGATTTTGTGTGTACAATATGGAGCATCAAAAAGGAGAGACACATTTACAGCACATCTGTATTATCATGCTCCTATCTGTGGGGTTTTGCTGTTTTCAAACATAAAACTTTTTAGGGGCATTTTAAAACCAGTCATGCATTGAATCTACATTTACACTACTTTTCTTTTTTACCGCTGAAGGTGCATGGGAGGGAGGCTGCACTACTGTGCTCAAGATGCAAAAAATGCATACTTCAGGAAGTTTTCAATCATATAGGACGGTGGTTCTCAAACTTTTTTCACCAAGTACTGTACTACCTCAGAAAAAAATTGGCTCTCCAAGTACCACCATGACGACAAACAATAGAATACAGTAGCATAGTAAACCTAAGTAGTCAATAAAAACAAGGCAGACGCTTTTTTTAACAAGTATATTTTGGCCACTGTAATATTACACAGTTTGAACAGGAACACTGTTTTTGAATATAGGAAAATAAAAACACTGTACTTTATCCATCCATTTTCTACCGCTTATTCCCTTTTTTTGAGGTCGCGGGGGCGCTGGTGCCTATCTCAGCTACAATCGGGCGGAAGGCAGGGTACACCATGGACAAGTCGCCACCTCATCGCAGGGCCAATTTTAGTTAAGTGATTATTTGGCGTACTACTATATGGAGCCCGCTTACCACTAGTGGTACAAGTACCACAGTTAGAGAACATATTTTGTGTGGAAAAAATGAATGTCATTAAAAAAAACACTAAATGACACCAAAATGCATGAATCAAATTTGTTTTAATCAGCCCCTTAAGTCATCCAGCAGCTATGCATTTATAAAAGGATGATGCTAAATAGGCAATGTGTCTCATATATATTTTTTTTTTCTCACCGTTAAAACATGAACTTGAAATGCACTTGTAGGGCGGAGGACTCTCTGTCCATCGTCTGACATCGCAACCCGTGAACCCCTCTC
Source organism: Nerophis ophidion (assembly GCF_033978795.1). Lineage (NCBI taxonomy): Eukaryota > Metazoa > Chordata > Actinopteri > Syngnathiformes > Syngnathidae > Nerophis > Nerophis ophidion. The sequence goes on from NC_084635.1 coordinate 24,744,521, forward strand.
TCGCAGCCGTGTGTGCAACTGTGTCTGTTTGCACGTCTTTTTCAAACGTGCTAAATAAAAATAGTGCTCCCAAAACGGTGAGGAGTGTTGGTAAATCACATTGCATATGCTGTATAATACATATGCATTTTTTCCTCCAAATATTGTGCATATGAATGAAGACAGAGACACAAAATGGATTGCATGACTTATTCTGCACACTGAAGAGACATAATCCACTTTGCACACGTTTAGCAGATCAGCCTTACGTTTCAAGTTTGCACGTTTTTTTGTACACACAAACCTTTAGTAAATCAGGCCCAAAATAGGGCTGGGCGATATATCGATATAAGCAATATATCGCTGGTTTGTCTCTGTGCGATAGAGAACATGACTGTATCGTGATATTCGAGTATATATTCTCACGCAGTTGCTTTTAGCTGTGAGCATTACACTACAGGTTCTTTTCACTCTTTCTTGTCTCTCCTTCTCACAGACAAGCGCACCTTCTTACATACGCCATCGTATTGATGAGAGGTAGCAGCAAGGGTAACATTAGCTGTGATGCTAGCGGAGTGGTGCGGATGGTAATACGAGAGAAAGAAGGTGCAAATCTGGTAACAAATGAAGGAAGAAATAATTCCTAAGAAAAACAGCACGGAGTCCATCGTCTCGCGGTGGTTTGGTTTCAAACGGTAATATGTCGAACAAGTATGCGGCAAAAGCTTTGCTACAAAAAGTAGCATTACTGCTAATTTGTGGCATCATTTAAAAAGTCCCCGGCTAGAGAATGAAGAGTGCTTGAAACTGCATGTCAACATCTCCGTTCGGTGCCCTACCCACAAAATGCCGAAGCAACCATTTCCAGATTGTATGAACAAAATAGTCAACAACAGAATTTAATAATGTCCATAGTAACCTACCACATAGGAAAGGACATCATACACTATTTGATTTCCTATAATGCAGCTCATTTTTACTTGATACTTATTGAAATATCTTGTGTGACATTATGCACAAAAGTGCACTTTATTTGTTTAAAACTATTGTGGTTGCATTCTGTAGAAAAAGTGCACTTTAATTTAGTGTTTTGATATGTCATCTTAGTGACATCATGCACAAAAGTGCACTAATAGCTTGTTTTGAAATGTCTCTGACAATCTTGAACTTTTTGTTTTGGAATGACATGAATGTTTTTGCCACCGCTTAATAACAGATTAATAAATACAGTTTGGGTCAATTGACTTAATTATGCTTTCCCTCTCTGCATGAAAGTTTAAAATGAGTAAATGCAGTATGAACAAGAACGTTTGAATGAAGACACATATAATCAACATACTGCTGTGATTATATGCATCAAGTGTTCATTCAAGGCTAAGGCAAAATATCGAGATATATATAGTGTATCGTGATATGGCTTAAAAACATTGAGATATTAATAAAAGGCCATATCGCCCAGCCTTAGCCCAAAGTTTGTAACACAATTCAAAAGATATGCCATTGCTCATGACCTCCAAATTAAAAGCAATTATATTAAACTCAATAGCACCATAATCAATTGCCGGTATTAAACAGTAAAACTGTAAACCCAAAAGCACAACACAAGAGTTGTTAACTATTTGTCAGTCGAGTTTTAAATTCCACAGTATAGTGAGAACATGACCTTATTAAGGTTTCGCATAGGTGTGGTGCCACATGATGTTAGTCTGGTGTCCCTTATACAAAGATAAGCCATTTGCAAGTACTGCATTGTCACTTACATGGAAAGGAGGCAATGACAGCACAATTCTGTTTGCTGTAGTATTGTTCACGCATAGGTGTGGTGCCACATGATGTTAGTCTGGTGTCCCTTATACAAAGATAAGCCATTTGCAAGTACTGCATTGTCACTTACATGGAAAGGAGGCAATGACAGTACAATTCTGTTTGCTGTAGTATTGTTCACGCATAGGTGTGGTGCCACATGATGTTAGTCTGGTGTCCCTTATACAAAGATAAGCCATTTGCAAGTACTGCATTGTCACTTACATGGAAAGGAGGCAATGACAGTACAATTCTGTTTGCTGTAGTATTGTTCACGTTGGTCACATTAGTATAGTTATTTGTTGACCCTGAAAGCGAAATTTTACCCCTACATTCCTCTTCCCTTGGATTATGAGAGTTTTACCCTGTTATCCTCATTGTTTTAAAGCAATAGAAATGTCAGCATGCAATATGATTTCCCGCCATCTAGACGAAGTTGTCACATGGATAGACATAATACGGGGGGTCAGCAACCCGCGGCCCTGGAGCCACATGCAGCTCTTTAGCAATGCCCTGGTGGCTCCATGGAACTTTTAAAAAAATGTATGGAAATAGAAAAAAAAATGCGGTGAAAAATATGTTTTTTGTTGTAATGTGGTTTCTGGAGGAGGACAAACATGACATGAGCGACGTTCTGTTCTACTAATTTCAGCGGCCCTTGTACTCAATGTTGTGTGGACTGTGACTCAACAGTTTGTTTGCATGTACAACTTTCTCCAACGCTGCCACAGAAAGACGTGTTTTATGCCACTCATTCTTTGTCTAATTTTTTCTACCTAACGTTTTATGCTGTGCGTGAATGCACTAAGGTGAGCTTTATTGATGTTATCGTTTTGTGTTGAGCGATAATCAGGCATACTTGGTCACTGCATGACTGCAAGCTAACATGCTATTTAGGCTAGCTCTATGTATATATTGCATCATTATGCCTCATTTGTAGCTATGTTTGAGCGCATTTGATTTCCTTTAGTTGTGTTTATTTAGTTTATTTTTCCATGTTTCATGACACATTATATCTGGACATAAGATTGGCTGCATTTCTGATATTGTTTGTGCACCATGTTGTTCCAGACCACAGCAAACATTACCCAGCTTGCAAAGATTGTAATAAATCCATTACAATAAGACACCCTGACATTCCCTTTACTTTGGACACACATCTTTTCCTTGGGCCATTCTAAGACGGTCGTTTCCAGGAGTTATCTCACCTTCTGAGAAGTTTTTGTAATGTTTTCCAATGTTGTAAAAATGTATTGAATAAATATTACATTTCAACATTTCTGTCAACGAAAATTTGTGTCAGCCTACGACACATAGTCAATTTGATAGTAGTCTAATATAGCTAATTAGCCACTTACTGTACATCATGTGTTGCCATCATTATAGGGCTGGGCGATATATCGATATACACGATATATCGCGGGTTTGTTTGTCTCTGTGCAATACAGAAATTGACTATATCGTGATATTCGAGTATACGTTCTCACACAGTTGCTTTTAGCTGCTGTCATTACACTACAGGCTCTTCCCACTCTGTTGTCTCTCTTTCTCACAGACAGCAAGCACACTTACACAAGTCACATACTGTCATGTCATACGTCACAGACACATACGTATACGCCCTCGCGGAGCAGAGTAACAGCATGTGAAACATTAGTTGTGATGCTAGCGCATCGTATTACGACTCGCGCGGTGGTAATAAAAGAGAAAGAAGGTGCGAATCTGGTAACAAATGCAGGAAGAATTAATTCCCAAGAAAAACAGCAGATGGCCATCGTCTACCGGTGGTTTGGCTTCAAGTGGGAATATGTCAAACAGACAACCGTAATTTGTCAAGTGTGAGGCAAAAACAGCGTTGCTATAAAACATAGCATCAGTTGAAAAGTCTCCTGCTGGAAGAAAATGTATAGTGTTTACTCAACAACTTACTGGTATTGAAATCAGCATCCTCCATTTTGAAAATGACGACAGGGGAAGTGTCACTCGTGATGTCACGAGTTTGACCAGGCGGTAATAATAAGCATGCGCTAATTATTTTGGGAAGCGAGCTTGACCCGGCAGTAATTCAAGGCAAGCGCATACTTTTTTTTTTTTTTTTTCCCAAGATGGCACTGCTGTAGTGGCTGCTTTTGGCAGGAGTTCTGTGCTCTTGTGTCATCCTTTTGTGTTTCCCTCTTGTTTTCATGTGTTATTATATTGTTTTGCCTTTTGGTCCAGGACCCTTTGGGACTGTGTGACAAGGGGTGGCACTTTTGTGACCTCTGTGGTGCTTTTTTGTGGACTTCTGGATCTGCCTCCCGGGAGCCTTTTGGGCATGGAGACCAGCTGCTGGGTGTGTGCCACACCGGAGTCGGTTTGGAGGGCCTGGAGGAGATGCGGATGAGGGGGCAGGGCTGCGGAGCTAGCACTGAGCGCTGGGACGGAGAGGCTTCGCGGTGTCTTGGCTGGGTGAGCAGGTGTCGGACACTTCAGTCACCTTGGACGTATCCTTGCTCATCCATGCGGACTGGACACTGGCCCCTCAGTCCCCTTGGACGTATCCTCGCTCATCCATGCGGACTGGACACTGGCTGAGAGTGCAGTCGGCTGTCTTGGTTGCTTTTTTTTTTTTTAATCTTCTATTTTTTTTCTCCCATTCTCCCGTCAGCGATCCTGTTCTGTCTCCCTGTAACGTATGTCTGATCTTGAATGAAATTGTGCTGAACATTTTAATTTTCCTGAAGGAACTCTCCTGACGGAATAAATAAAGTACTATCTATCTATCTACTATATACCCTGCGGCAATTCAAGGAAATACGGTAGTTGTGATTTCCTTCTGTGCATGACAGTTTAAAAGTAGCATATATTAATGCAGTATGAAGAACAATGTTTTAATGTAGACATATATAATCATCATACTGCTGTGAATATATGCATTAAAGGCCTACTGAAACCCAATTCTACCCCCCACGCAGTCTGATAGTTTATATATCAATGATGAAATATTAACATTGCAAATCCTGCCAATACGGCCTTTTTAGTTTACTAAATTACAATTTTATATTTGCCGGGAGTTTCGTCTTCGAAACGTTGTGTAATGATGACGTGTTCGCAAGAGGTCACGGGTTTTTAGGAAGTATGAGCGCTGCACACACACACAGCTAAAAGTCGTCTACTTTAAAAGCAAAATTATACAGTTTTTTGGACATCTGTGTTGCTGAATCTTTTGCAATTTGTTCAATTAATATTGGAGAAGTCACAGTAGAAAGATGGAGTTGGGAAGATTTAGCCTTTAGCCACACGAACACACGGTGATTCCTTGTTTAAAATTCCTAGAGGTGAAACTTTCCTATGGATCAGAGTGCGGTCAAGAGAACATGGATCCCTACCAAATGTCAACAAGCAGGTTTCGGTGAGAAAATTGTGGTTAAAAAGTAAGTTCTTACCGGAGAAAAGCTGAGCTTGTGCCGTCCATAGCTGCCATCGACTCCCCTGAGACACCGCGCGTCAACACACCCGTGGAGACACCCTTCCGACTATCAGGTACTATTTAACTCACTAAAACACTAGCAATACAATAGAAACATAAGGGATTTCCCAGAATTAACCTAGTAAATGTGTCTAAAAACATCGGAATCCGTCCCAATGCAATCGCGTTTTTTATTCCTTTTTTTTTTGTAGTCCGTCGCTATCAATATCCTCAAACACAAATCTTTTATCCTCGCTCAAATTAATGGGGAAATTGTCGTTTTCTCGGTCCGAATAGCACTTTTTGTTGGAGGCTCCCATTAAAAACAAATGTGAATATGTGAGGAGCCATCACACAGGTGACGTCATCGCCTGCGACTTCCGGTAGAGGCAGGGCTTTTCTCTTAGCACCGAAAGTTGCGAACTTTATCGTGGATGCTCTACTAAATCCTTTCAGCAAAAATATGGCAATATCGTGAAATTATCAAGTATGACACATAGAATGGACCTGCTATCCCCGTTTAAATAAGAAAATCTCATTTCAGTAGGCCTTTAATGCAGTATGAAGAAGAATGTTTTACTGTAGACATATAGAATCATCATACTGCTGTGATTATATGCATCAAGTGTTAATTCAGGGCTGAGGCAAAATATCGAGATATACATCGTGTATCGCGATATAGCCTACAAATTTCGAGATATTAAAAAAATGCCACAGCCCTACATCATTAGAGCACTTATATAAGTCTTTAAAAAATTGCGGGTCTAGACCGATTACTTTTTTTGTATTTTTGGTCCTATGTTGCAGACCCCTGACATATGATGACCTTCCGAAAACGCCATCGTTGTGTCGTTTTGGGTTACAATTCCAATTACAATTGAGACAAGGTAGCAACTCGTTTGAAGGGAACATTCGTCATATTGTGGCGACTAAACTTAAAATTATTTATACAACCTTAAATCGGTGTCTCGCATTGAAGAGCAAAGCTAATGATAGCCTACATTAGCATCCAACAACAAGCTGAGCAATGTAAACACATTTTTCAAATCCGCATCGGAAGAAGATACAACACAATCACCTAGCTAATATGTATACAGCTCAACAGTGACAACAAATATTGTCAGTAACTTATATTTGAATAAAAAACTTGGGGGGAAAAAACTTACAATCCGGCTGGAAGGACCGCATCCCTGCCGTCAACTCGCTTCCTGTCTTGGTATTTTGCTCGTGAAACCTATCTTAAAAAGCTGTGCTGACGAGCCTAAGATCGACGTTTGAAATGACCAATAGCAATAGAAGAAAACGTTAGAGTAGGCGTGTCACAACAAACACAACAGCCAATAAGAAACGACTATTGTCGAAGCGCGTCACGAGAAATGAGGCAAAGAACGTTGCCGGCCTCTAGCGGGTTTACGGGTCATAGCTTCTGTGAAATGTTCCATCCATCCATCCATCCTACCGCTTATTCCTTTCGGGGTCGCGGGGGTGCTTGTTTTGCTTGAAAAACTATTGCAGTGGTTCTCAACCTTTCAGTGATGTACGCCCTGTGAACATTTTTTTTAATTCAAGTACCCCCTAATCCAGGGGTAGGGAACCTATGGCTATAGAGCCAGATGTGGCTCTTTTGATGACTGCCCCTGGCTCTCAGATAAATCTTAGCTGACCTTGCTTGTTGGTTAGCCTCAGAATAACAATGTTATTAAAAAGAATAAGAGACTCACTACACTCTAAAAATGTTGGTCTTACTTAAAAATGCACACTTATAGTTGTATTCAGTGTTAAAAAAAAAATTATATGGCTCTCATGGAAATACTTAAAAAAAATATTTGGCTTGTATGGCTCTCTCAGCCAAAAAGGTTCCCGACCCCCTGCATCAGAGCAAAGCATTTTTGGTTGAAAAAGAGATAAAGAAGAAATACAGCACTATGTCGTCAGTTTCTGATTTATTAAATTGTATAACTTTTGGTTTGTTCGGTGTCGTGTTTGTGTCTCCTCTCAATTGCTCTGTTTATTGCAGTTCTGAGTGTTGCTGGGTCAGGTTTGGTTTTGGAATCGGATTACATTGTCATGGTATTGCTGTGTAGTGGTTTGTTGGATTGATAATAAAAAATAAAATAAAAAAAATAAATAAAAATAATACCAAATAAATAAATAAATAAATAAATCAAAAATAAAAATCGATTTAAAAAAAATGAGAATCGATTCTGAATCGCACAACGTATTCCATTTTTTCCCACACCCCAGTTGGCAAGTATGAGTCAATGCACCGCCGCCTTATAATACCGGCGGGCCAGCTGTAATGTTAATTTGATATTGCCTCAAAGGCCAAAGGAAATTACACGGCGCGCCAAATTTGGCCCTCGGGCTAGAGTTTTACAGCGATTCCCTAGTGTGTAAATGTGAGTGTGAATGTTGTCTGTTTATCTGCGTTGGCCCTGTGATGAGCTGGAGACTTGTCCAGGGTGTACAGCGCCTTCCGCCCAAATGCAGCTGAGATAGGCTCCAGCACCCCCCGTGACCCCTAAAAGAGACAAGCGGTAGAAAACAGATGGATGGATAAAACAAAGGAGTGAACTGGACTATATTTACTATTTTATATTTATTTTTACTATAAATACTATATATATAAGACCTTCACATAAAAATTTTAAATGTGTGGTATCAACGCCTACAGCTGCCAGCACTAAAAGATGGGCTTGTTTGGATGCTAAGATAAATGTTATGTTGTGATGTTGTTTTTTATTTTATGTATTGAGTGTTTTTTTTCTTTTTCTCTCGCTTTCATTTCTTTTTCTTTTAAATTGTAATTTTACTGCCTTTTTTACAGCATGGCCAAGGGACTAGCCCTGTGGCTAATTGTGGCTTTTTTAACCATGTGCGGTCATGTGTTTTCTAAAAAGGCATTGTCCCCTTTGAAATAAGCTAATGTAATCTAATGGTGCTTTTCTCTAGAGACTCAAAGGCTTTACAATGTGAAACCCACTATCTACGTTTTAAGTTACATTTAAAGAGGTGTGGGAGGCATTGGGAGCAAGGTGGTTAAGGTGTCTTGCCCAAGAACACAACGGCAGTAACTAGGATGGCAGAAGCTGGATTCAAACCAGGAACCCCTCAAGTTTCTGGCCAGCTGCTCTACCATATGAGCCACGGCTGCCAAAAAGCTTTTGTACAAAAACTCATTCCCCATCCCTCTTGTTTCTCGTTTATTTTATTTTTTTAATGGATTTTTGAAAATGATGAATCGATTTAGAATCAGCATGGATTGGAATCGCAAATCGATTATTTTGTGAACAACTACCTGTCAGGTAGCCCTGTTCTCAATGGGTACTTGGCGCCATTTAACCTTTCTCAAAATGCTTGCGTAGTTTTTGATTGTACAAATCGTTGAAATCGCAAAAATGATAAACATTTCTTCAGAGTTCCTGAAAAGGTAATCAGAAAGGGTGGAAGAAAGCAAGATTTTACAAAACATCAATGAGAAAAGCATGCAGCTCACACTCCAGTCCGAAGGTGCAGAGTCGAAGAACGCACAAGTTTGCAGTGATGTACTTTTAACGTTTATTATTTCCCATTTAAGTATTGTCACGATATAATTTGCATTAAGCGCATGTTTGTTACGAGTGTTTCGAAAAGCACCAATTCAGCGAGTCTAAAAGAAAGCAAATGATGGCAAAACTTAAAAGAGTTGAGCTTTTACAAAGGCAAAAACCTTAATGAATCTTTCTGCACGTACCCAATGTTGATATTTCATTAAAGAGGTGGAAAAAGACGCTTCTCGTACAAACCACGTTTCCATATGAGTTAGGAAATTTTCCATCCATACATTTTCTACCGCTTATTCCCTTTGAACTCGCGGGGGGCGCTGGTGCCTATCTCAGCTACATTCTGGCCGAAGGTGGGGTACACCCTGGACAAGTCGCCATCTCATCGCAAGTTATGAAATTGTGTTAGATGTAAATATGAACGTAATACAATAATTTGCAAATCCTTTTCAACCCATATTTAGTTGAATATGCTAAAAAGACAACATATTTGATGTTCAAACTGATACTCTTTTTTTTTTTTTTGCAAATAATCATTAACTTTAGAATTTGATGCCAGCAACACCTGACAAAGAAGTTGGGAAAGGTGGCAATAAACACTGATAAGGTTGAGGAATGCTCATCAAACACTTATTTGGAACATCCCACAAAGCAGGCTAATTGGGAACAGGTGGGTGCCATGATTGGGTATAAAAACAGCTTCCCAAAAAAATGCTCGGTCTTCAACAAGAAAGGATGGGGCGAGGTCCACCCCTTTGTCCACAACTGCGTGAGCAAATAGTCAAACAGTTTAAGAACAGCGTTTCTCAAAGTGCAATTGCAAGAAATTTAGGGATTTCAACATCTACGGTCCATAAGATCATCAAAAGGTTCAGAGAATCTGGAGAAATCACTCCACGTAAGCGGCATGGCCGGAAACCAACATTGAATGACCGTGACCTTCGATCCCTCAGACGGCACTGTATCAAAAACCGACATCAATCTCTAAAGGATATCACCACATGGGCTTAGGAACACTTCAGAAAACCACTGTCACTAACTACAGTTCGTCGCTACATAAGTGCAAGTTAAAGCTCTACTATGCAAAGCGAAAGCCATTTATCAACAACATCCAGAAACGCCGCCGACTTCTCTGTGTCACGGCCAGAACAGGACTCTGAACACAGATGCAGGAATTTAAGAAAATATATTTATTTGGATAAAGGGAAGGGTCCAAAAGGGGAGAAACTAAACAGGCTATCAAAACAGAGTTTAACTAACCTCTAAACTAACACAAATCTCAATAAACTCAAAACGCTCCAGCAGCGAAGGGAAAAAAGGTGCTAAGAATACCAAATGCAAAATACAACAAAAAGCACTCCAACGGAGCCAATGCTAAGAAGCTAATCTTACCTGACAAAAAGGTTTACAAACAAATAAAGTCCCGTGGATCAAAAGGGTACAAAAACGTGGCAATGACTGTGGACATGGACCGCTGGAGGTACGCACAAAAGATACGAAACACTCTGGCACAGCACATGAGGAGGGCGAGACATTTATACACATGAGGGAGGGTGACACAGGTGGGCACAATCAGGCAATCAGGAAGGACGTCAGACCAGTGAAACAGGAGGAAGGGCAAGTGATCTGAAACGAGAGGCAGAGTCAGCATTTCAAAATAAAACAGGAAATGAAAAAACATGAAACCAGACGAAACCCAGACAAGACTTCACCCAGGTGTGACACTCTGTGGCCGAGATCATCTAAGATGGACTGATGCAACGTAGAAAAGTGTTCTGTGGTCTGATGAGTCCACATTTCAAATTTTTGGGGAAATATTCGACATCATGTCATTGAAGGCGAAGCGAACCATCCAGACTGTTATCGACGCAAAGTGCAAAAGCCAGCATCTGTGATGGTATGGGGGTGCATTAGTACCCAAGGCATGGGTAACTTACACATCTGTGAAGGCACCATTAATGCTGAAAGGTACATACAGGTTTTGGAACAACATATGCTGCCATCTAAGCGCCGTCTTTTTCATGGACGCCCCTGCTTATTTCGGCAAGACAATGCCAAGCCACATATATAGCAGGTGTTATAACAGCGTGGCTTCGTAAAAAAAAGAGTGCGGGTACTTTCCTGGCCCGCCTGCAGTCCAGACCTGTCTCCCATTGAAAATGTGTGGCGCATTATGAGGCGTAAAATACGACAGCGGGGACCACGGACTGTTGAACAACTGAAGCTCTACATAAAACAACAATGGGAAAAAATTCCACTTTCAAAGCTTCAACAATTAATTTCAATCAATCAATCAATCAATCAATGTTTACTTATATAGCCCTAAATCACTAGTGTCTCAAAGGGCTGCACAAACCACCACGACATCCTCGGTAGGCCCACATAAGGGCAAGAAAAACTCACACCCAGTGGGACATCGGTGACAATAATGACCTAGTGGGACGTCGGTGACAATAATGACTATGAGAACCTTAGAGAGGAGGAAAGCAATGGATGTCGAGCGGGTCTAACATGATACTGTGAAAGTTCAATCCACAATGGATCCAACACAGTCGCAAGAGTCCAGTCCAAAGCGGGTCCAACTCAGCAGAGAGAGTCCCGTTCACAGCGGAGCCACCAGGAAACCATCCCAAGCGGAGGCGGATCAGCAGCGCAGAGATGTCCCCAGCCGATACACAGGCAAGCAGTACATGGCCACCGGATCGGACCGGACCCCCTCCACAGGGGAGAGTGGGACATAGAAGAAAAAGAAAAGAAACAGCAGATCAACTGGTCTAAAAAGGGAGTCTATTTAAAGGCTACAGTATACAAATGAGTTTTAAGGTGAGACTTAAATGCTTCTACTGAGGTGGTATCTCGAACTGTTACCGGGAGGGCATTCCAGAGTACTGGAGCCCGAACGGAAAACGCTCTATAGCCCGCAGACTTTTTTTGGGCTTTGGGAATCACTAACAAGCCGGAGTCCTTTGAACGCAGATTTCTTGCCGGGACATATGGTACAATACAATCGGCAAGATAGGCTGGAGCTAGACCGTGTAGTATTTTATACGTAAGTAGTAAAACCTTAAAGTCACATCTTAAGTGCACAGGAAGCCAGTGCAGGTGAGCCAGTACAGGCGTAATGTGATCAAACTTTCTTGTTCTTGTCAAAAGTCTAGCAGCCGCATTTTGTACCAACTGTAATCTTTTAATGCTAGACATGGGGCGACCCGAAAATAATACGTTACAGTAGTCGAGGCGAGACGTAACAAACGCATGGATAATGATCTCAGCGTCTTTAGTGGACAGAATGGAGCGAATTTTAGCGATATTACGGAGATGAAAGAAGGCCGTTTTAGTAACGCTTTTAATGTGTGCCTCAAAGGAGAGAGTTGGGTCGAAGATAATACCCAGATTCTTTACCGTGTCGCCTTGTTTAATTGTTTGGTTGTCAAATGTTAGAGTTGTATTATTAAATAGAGTTCGGTGTCTAGCAGGACCGATAATCAGCATTTCCGTTTTTTTGGCGTTGAGTTGCAAAAAGTTAGCGGACATCCATTGTTTAATTTCATTAAGACACGCCTCCAGCTGACTACAATCCGGCGTGTTGGTCAGCTTTAGGGGCATGTAGAGTTGGGTGTCATCAGCATAACAGTGAAAGCTAACACCGTATTTGCGTATGATGTCACCTAGCGGCAGCATGTAGATGCTGAAGAGTGCAGGGCCAAGGACCGAACCCTGGGGAACTCCACACGTTACCTTAACGTAGTCCGAGGTCACATTGTTATGGGAGACACACTGCATCCTATCAGTAAGATAAGAGTTAAACCAAGACAGGGCTAAGTCTGACATACCGATTCGTGTTTTGATACGTTCTAATAAAATATTATGATCGACGGTATCGAAAGCAGCGCTAAGATCGAGGAGCAGCAACATAGATGACGCATCAGAATCCATCGTTAGCAATAGATTATTAGTCATTTTTGCGAGGGCTGTCTCCGTCGAGTGATTTGCCCTGAAACCGGATTGAAAGGTTTCACATAGATTGTTAGACGCTAAGTGTTCATTTAACTGCTCCGCAACAATTTTTTCGAGGATTTTTGAAATAAAGGGAAGGTGAGACACCGGTCGGTAGTTTACCATGAGGTCAGGATCGAGGTTAGGTCTTTTAAGAAGAGGATGAATAACCGCTTTTTTGAATGCCAGGGGAACAGTGCCCGAGGAGAGTGATAAGTTTATAATATTTAGCACTGATGGACCTAATAATACAAAGAGCTCCTTGATCAGTTTCCCAGGAAGAGGGTCAAGTAAACATGTTGTTTGTTTTATTCCATTTACACGTTGTAACAATTCCTCTAATGTTATTTCCTCAAAACGAGAGAAACTATTTTGGAGGGCAGTATCCGCCGTATATACAATCGTGTCAGTGTTAATAGAACCCCGTTGTAGCTGGGACGCATTGTCTTTAATCTCCTTTCTAATGACTTCAATTTTCTTACTAAAGAATTGCATAAAGTCATCAGCTGAGTGGGTGGAGCTACTGGAAGGAGTCCCTTGTTGGGTTAGCGATGCTACCGTACTAAACAAAAATTTAGGATCGTTTTTATTACGGTGGATGAGATTTGAGTAATAATTAGCTTTAGCTAAGGTAAGCATGCGTTTATAAGTTATTAAACCATCACTAAATGCTTGATGGTGCACCTCAAGTTTAGTCGTGTGCCATTTGCGTTCCAGCTTTCTGCATAATAATTTCTGAGCTCTAGTTTCTTCTGTAAACCACGGGGTGCGCTTTTTTGGAGCCTTTTTTATCTTTAGCGGTGCTATGTTATCAATGGTTTCGCGCAGGGCGTCGTTAAAGTTGTTAGTGAGGTTATCAATAGAGCCCACATACTTTGGGAATGGTGCCATTACCGAGGGCAGTAGGTCAGCAAGAGTTGTCGTTGTGGCCGTATTAATGTTGCGGCTGCTATAGCAGTTATTATTATTATTAGTTTGACGAACATGCGTCTGAACCTCGAATTTTATAAGGTAATGATCGGACAATACTTTAGTATACGGGAGTATCGTAACTTTGGAAGCGGTGATACCCCTGACAAGCACTAGGTCTATCGTATTACCGTTGCGATGCGTGGGTTCATTTATTATTTGTGTGAGACCACAGCTATCAATTATACTCTGGAGCGCTACGCACGGTGGGTCCGATGGGGTATTCATGTGGATATTAAAGTCCCCCATTATGATTATATTATCGGTGTGTGTCACTAGATCAGCAACGAACTCTGAGAATTCTTTGATAAAGTCCGAACAAGATGGCGGCGCCCGGACGGGCTGCGACACTGCGGTGCTCTTGCTAAAGATGGAACATTTGGCGGAAACGCCGGACAGTTCTGCAGACTTCATGGCTGGCTCGCATCGTGCTCACTCCGTGATCACGTACGACCGCCAGACACTTCTGGATATGGACATATCGGGCCGTTTTGGACTGATAGACGCGGGCGTGCTAAACATGCTAACTAGCATGGGGATACGTCGGCGGCTACATCCAGCGGCCTGTGAAGCAGCGGAGTCTAGTAGCAGCGGGGGCCGTCTACGGAGCAGACGCCAGCGGTGTGATCGGAAACGCGGATGTCGAGCGGGGCTAAAAACAAAGCAGAAGGCTAATCCCCACAGTACACCACTTCCCTCCACCCTGAAGACGGATTTAGATGGAAAATGCGAGACTACTGGTCTGGGTAAGGAGTCAGTTAAATTAGAACAAGTTTTTTCTGCTTTGAGTGTTTCAGAGTTGGACATGTGTTTTACTGAGGTGGCTAACTATGATGCGTGCAGTTTATTAAAGCAACAAACAAACAATCGGAAAATCCCCGTTACTGAGGAGGCTAACCATGATGCGTGCAGTTTATCAAAGCAACAATCAAACAATCGGAACATTCCCGTCGTATCAATTCCTAGATATGGTCGTAATTATACTGAATGCACTGGGCATAATAAACACAACATTATTAATATTGCTACTACGGATAATTTGATCAAAAATTCCCTAAAACAGCCCACTACCTATAATGTAGGTTTTTTAAACATAAGATCATTGTCTCCCAAAACGTTGTTAGTTAATGATATCATCAGAGACAACAATCTTAACGTCATCGGTCTCAGCGAAACCTGGCTTAAACCAAACGACTTTTTTGCGCTAAATGAGGCATGTCCTCCTAACTTTACACATGCGCATATTGCCCGTCCGCTTAAAAGGGGTGGGGGGGTCGCACTAATATACAACGAAAACTTTAACCTTAGTCCTAACATAAATAATAAATATAAATCGTTTGAGGTGCTTACTATGAGGTCTGTCACACCGCTGCCTCTACACCTGGCTGTTATCTACCGCCCCCCAGGGCCCTGTTCGGACTTTATCAAAGAATTCTCAGAGTTCGTTGCTGATCTAGTTCCTCAGTTCCCAAACGTTTATTGAGTGTTGTTAAAAGAAAAGGTGATGTAACACAGTGGTGAACATGTCCTTTCCCAACTACTTTGGCACGTGTTGCAGCCATGAAATTCTAAGTTAATTATTATTTGCAAAAAAAAAAAGCTCCTGAGTTTGAACATCAAATATCTTCTCTTTATAGTGCATTCAATTCAATATTGGTTGAAAAGGATTTGCAAATCATTGTATTCCATTTATATTTACATCTAGCACGATTTCCCAACTCATATACAAACAGGGTTTGTATTAATGTGCATAATTTCTAGCCTGTAAAAAAACATTCAAGTGCAAACCGGGAAATAGGGCTCTATGTGTGTGTGTGTGTGTGTGTGTGTGTGTGTGTGTGTGTGTGTGTGTGTGTGTCTGTGTGTGTGTGTGTGTCTGTGTGTGTGTGTGTGGTTTTCTCCGGGTACTTAGAATTCCTCACATATTTCAAAAACATGCATTTCATGCTTCTCAATTATTATTTTTTTTGTGTAATTTGTCCATATAATTGTTATAAGTACACCTCAGCATAACATTGTAGCCTTACCAACATAAAAAAGAACAAAAAAAAAAACAAAAATAAATAAATATTGATCAACTCAACAGAGAATAACTTTATTAACATTTTTTTGAATATGTAACAGAAATATTTTTGGTGCATCATTTTGCCTGAAAATCAAAGTCCAATATATCCTTATTTAAACTATAAACATTTATTGACTGACTTAAACTATTTAATGCAGAAAACCTTTCATTTTATTTTAAATATACTCAATAAATAACAATACATGCAAATTGATCAGCAGCATTAAATCAGGAGCAATATACTATCAACACTTTAACCTACAAAACAAAAATGAATACATCAATTTGTGCACATTTTATTTATTCATATTTTAATCAAAATGAGGACATCAGGGTTAATGGCTACAATGAGCACATTGTGTAGTGCACAGCTTTTCAAAGCGAGGTTTGAAGCAAGATACTGCATGATAAGCGCCCCCTGGGATCACACTATGTCCCCTGAGGGACCCGTCGCACTATTTAAGAAAAACTGGGCTAATTGAAGATTCTAAATTTGCTGACAGAAATGATTGAGAAACACCGAGAATAAAAAGTTGAAAATGATAAAACTTGTGTTTAATATCCAAGTGTGTCTATGAAGAGAGAGAAACTTGTCATTGTGTTATGACAATTTCAACTCAGACAGCATTTTTTACACATTAAACCATGTATGAAAGAGCAGCATTGTCTCATTTTTTTCTTTTCCTGAATGAAAGTGAGCATAGGTAGAGGGAACGAGGGAAGGTGCAAGGTGCTGGATTCTCTCAAACATTTATTCAGGAGCGCTTTACTTCCCAAAATGATACAAGAATGTGCTGCTCGTTTTCTCATGTTACTGATAGGGGTGCCCACAGCGACCCGGAAATCGATATTAGATTGATACTACACTTGTGTACATGTCTCCTCATTTTGAGGTCACGCCAAGTACCACCATTAGGAAACGTAACACAGATGTTGGAGCAAAATAAAGATTGTTTATTTTGTTTATGTTTATTTTTGGAAATATCTGTGGATTTTTATTGTTGTGCTGTCATATTAATATATCGTTGATATTGTTACATTTGTGACGATATGTCACATATGTATGTGACAAGTTAAGAAACATAATAAGACATGTGTCTTATTATGTTTCTTAACTTGGTGTGTATTTCCTGTCAGTGCTCTTATTGTAGTTCCACTACCAGCCTGTCTCCCTGAGTGTTATTTCCCCTCACCTGCCGACGACTGGCAGCCTGGCCACACCTGTTGTCAATCAGCTGGCTGCTATTTATGCCTGCCTCACTCTCCAGTCAGGGCTCAATGCTTGTTTCTTGTCTCCTGTTTCCTGGTTCCTGTTTCCTGTGTCCTGTTATCCAATTAAAGTCATGTGTTCCTGCGCTTCGCCTGCCATCTCTGCATCTTGGGGTTCAGCACCAGCCGTTCCTGACAACATTCATGTATTAACAAACTGATGGAATAAGTTCTTCAACACAGAAGGGCTTATGGAAGTCAAAAAGCCAAAGGATTTGAATGAGGGTTATTTGCTTTCGTTTAGTCATGCCGCCTTCTGCCCGATTGTAGCTGAGATAGGCGCCAGCGCCCCCCGCGACCCCAGAAGAGAATAAACGCTAGAAAATGGATGGATGGATGGATAGTCATCCTGCACCATTGACTTTATTTTGCTCCAACATCTGTGTTACGTTTCCTAATGGTGGTACTTGGCGTGACCTCAAAATGAGGAGACATGTACACATAGCATTTCTCCTAGAATAATACACAACTCACATTGCGTTGTTTCCGCTGTGACTGTGCCAGAGGTAGACATGCATTCTACTGAGGTGGCAAATCATGATGCATTCAGTGAATCACAGCACCAAGCAAACAACCTGAAGATTCCCGTCATATCAATTCCTAGATATGGTCAAAATTATTTAAAGCGCACTACGCAAAAATAAACGCAACATCATTAATATTACTACTGCGGATAACTTAAACAAACATTAGTCAAAACAGCCCACTACCCAAAATATGGGCTTTTTAAACATAAGATAATTGTCTCCCAAAACGTTATTAGTTAATGAGGTCATTAGAGACAACAATCTTAACGTCATTGGTGTCAGCAAAACCTGGCTCAAACCAGACAAATCCTCCTACCTATGCGAATGCACATATTGCCCGTCCCCTTAAAAGAGGTGGGTGGGTCGCACTAATATACAATGAAAACCTTTACATTACTTGTAACCTAAGTAATAAATACAAATCATTTGATATATATAAGGTTTCTACACATTCTATAAAAGGCAGAGATACCAGTGTTTCCATATGTACGATTTGTACCTAACAGAACTACACCTAGGATTGGTTATCTGTATTATAAGATTATTATTGGACCCCTGCAGTCTACAAATACATTTGAACCTTAGTTTTCTCAGGGTGGTGTTAAAGGTGTTTAGTATTTTGTCATGAAAATGTAAAAACTTGGACTATGGTACATTTTTCTGCTCGGATTGTTCTCCCAAAATGCAAAAGAACTGGACTGGGCATGGTGTGAAGTTGGGTACATGATTTAATAATACTATAAAAAGAGAAAACAAAAGGCGAGCACAAGGCAGAGACAAAAACTTGGCTAAGGAAACAAAAAAGCATAAGACACTAACTTTGGCATAAATAAACAAAAACCTAATTGCGGTGACGTGAGCAGCGCAGCATGGACTATGAAATTGCAAGAAAGAGTAAACATGGCATAACGCAGCGTGTGAAAAGATCTTGAGACAATGATGCCAGAACAACCAACTGAAAAACCTGGCTTAAATAATAATGACATGATTGAAACAGGTGCGTGAGTCCAACACGTGAGACAGGTGAATCTAATGGGTCGCCATGGAGACAAAACAAGAGAGTGAAAAAACAGGAAGCAATGGAGTCCTAAACAAAACATAACATAACTAAACAAAACATGATCACGAGACATGGCAGAAAAAGTTTGCTCATTTCCTGTGTTCTGATGATACCATTTTCTAAATAAGCGAGAAAGAAAGAGAGAATTGAGCCCATTTCCTGGGCAGCCACAGTGTATCCTACGACAGTCAGCTTTTATTTTGAAAACAGCAACCCTGTCTCCTTACATTTCTATATGGAGCTTGAGGACTGGGGCTCCCTCTCAGCTTTGACAGCCAAACTTGTTCTGGCTCTTTCCTCAGCATCTTGAGCTTGTGGCTCCTAACTTGGATATTTTCACCCACAAGGGAGCAACAAAAAAAAGCACCACTGAGGCAAAAATTAATAACTGGAAAATAAGTTCAGCTTCTATTGGGACAAGGTTTTACTTCAACAGGTGAGTAAGGTTACATTTTTGTAAAGCTCATAATATTTTAAGACAACCTTAAAAACCACAATTACAACAATGATTCATGGGTTCAAATGATTGGTATAACTATTTGCTAAATATTTAAGAAAATCAACAATTCTTGGCCAAAAGGTAGATGACACTGCAAACATGTATTTATCCAATATGAAGTATAAACATAGCAGTGTAGTGGATACCAATGCTAATATCAAATGTAATACTTCAAAATGTTCAAGCTTATGGAAGTAATTTGTTTTTTACACTTTTTCTTTTAATTATGATAATAATCACAATATATACAGAGGATAAATAGTTTAGTCAAACAATATAATTTTTTTTAACAAAGAAAACGTATTTGTTAACAATTTAAAAATAGAATTAAAATAAAGTCAGTAGTGCACAATAAGTAAAACCAGATTAAATTATTTGCCCTGAAAGCCCTCCTGTGACAATAACTTTATTACAGTATTTACATTTTTTTTTCTTTTTTTTTAACACGGATAGTGTACATTAATTAACATTGCTGTAAATTTACGAAAATTAGTCCATTGAAAACAAATAGGACAGGTAATGTGTTGTATTTGTATCTTCAAAATGTACTTCACTACTGTATGTTGTTAACTGAAAAACTACAATAAACTCATGCAAAAACAAAAGTACAACAGCTCTTTAATTATAAACTAAACAACATATTGCACTTTGCATATTTACTTAATTTTGCTTTTCAAAACAGCTTACAGACATCGCTGCAGAATGTTATTATTGGAGTGAAGTCAGCATTTAGACAATCAAAGATGTCTCAAGGCTCCATTTTTGGCCACAAATCTTCCCCGAAATGGCTCATGCTTTTCTCTTGACTAAATGTCGGCATTGTTGTAAAGTGATGGAAAGAAAGGGCGGACTTTGGAATAGCCGTGTTTTGTTGACATTTGCCCTGACGTCGTTAAACAGCCAACAATACAGACTTCAGGGTAACAAATCCGGTCTTATTGGGACAAGTCTCTGTGGGAGTGGACCCGACCAGAGGAGATGAATGAGACTAGTGTAGTCAGGGAACACACTCAGGAACCATGTGTCAATTAGACCAGTCCCCAACAGAAACTCCCTTCCAGGTTCAAGTGAGTGTTTAAAGGACCGTCTTTGTGTCTGATTCAAACATATACAAAACCTTTGGTTAAATCCTGCTCCTGTCATGAGGCCATCAAATTATAAGCAGTCCAATTAAAATTAAAACGAGTTGCACTTTTCAATTTAGGCACAATATATGACAGTCAGCTGTTTGAGTGGCTCAAGTTACAATTTGTACAAACCCCGTTTCCATATGTGTTGGGAAAATGTGTTGGATGTAAATATAAACGGAATACAAGGATTTTCAAATCATTTTCAACCCGTATTCAGTTGAATATGCTACAAAGACAAAATACTTGATGTTCAAAATGATAAACATTTTGTTTTTTTGCAAATAATCATTAACTTTATAATTTGATGCCAGCAACACGTGACAAAGAAGTTGGGAAAGGTGGCAACAAATACTAATAAAGTTGAGGAATGCTCATCAAACAATTATTTGGTGTGCAAGCTAATTGGGAACAGGTGGGTGCCATGATTGGGTATAAAAACAGCTTCCCAAAAAATGCTCAGTCTTTCACAAGAAAGGATGGGGCGAGGTACGCCCCTTTTTTCCACAACTGCGTGAGCAAATAGTCAAACAGTTTAAGAACGTTTCTCAAAGTGCAATTGCAAGAAATTTAGGGATTTCAAAATCTACGGTGCATAAAATCATCAAAAGGTTCAGAGAATCTGGAGCAATCACTCCACATAAGCGGCTTGGCCAGAAACCAACATTGAATGACCTTTGATCCCTCAGACAGCACTGTATAAAAAAACGGCATCAATCTCTAAAGGATCTCACCACATGGGCTCAGGAACACTTCAGAAAAGCATCCATCCATCCATCCATCATCTTCCGCTTATCCGAGGTCGGGTCGCGGAGGCAGCAGCCTAAGCAGGGAAGCCCAGACTTCCCTATCTCCAGCCACTTCGTCTAGCTCTTCCCGGGGGATCCCGAGGCGTTCCCAGGCCAGCCGGGAGACATAGTCTTCCCAACGTGTCCTGGGTCTTCCCCGTGGCCTCCTACCAGCTGGACGTGCCCTAAACACCTCCCTACGGAGGCGTTCGGGTGGCATCTTGACCAGATGCCCGAACCACCTCATCTGGCTCCTCTCGATGTGAAGGAGCAGCGGCTTTACTTTGAGTTCCTCCCGGATGGCAGAGCTTCTCACCCTATCTCTAAGGGAGAGCCCCGCCACCCGGCGGAGGAAACTCATTTCGGCCGCTTGTACCCGTGATCTTATCCTTTCGGTCATGACCCAAAGCTCATGACCATAGGTGAGGATGGGAACGTAGATCGACCGGTAAATTGAGAGCTTTGCCTTCCGGCTCAGCTCCTACTTCACCACAACGGATCGATACAACGTCCGCATTACTGAAGACGCCTCACCGATCCGCCTGTCGATCTCACGATCCACTCTTCCCCCACTCGTGAACAAGACTCCTAGGTACTTGAACTCCTCCACTTGGGGCAGGGTCTCCTCCCCAACCCGGAGATGGCACTCCACCCTTTTCCGGGCGAGAACCATGGACTCGGACTTGGAGGTGCTGATTCTCATTCCGGTCGCTTCACACTCGGCTGCGAACCGATCCAGTGAGAGCTGAAGATCCCGGTCAGTTGAAGCCATCAGGACTACATCATCTGCAAAAAGCAGAGACCTAATCCCGTGGCCACCAAACCGGATCCCCTCAACGCCTTGGCTGCGCCTAGAAATTCTGTCCATAAAAGTTATGAACAGAATCGGTGACAAAGGACAGCCTTGGCGGAGTCCAACCCTCACTGGAAACGTGTCCGACTTACTGCCAGCAATGCGGACCAAGCTCTGACGCTGATCGTACAGGGAGCGGACTGCCACAATAAGACAGTCCGGTACCCCATACTCTCTGAGCACTCCCCACAGGACTCCCCGAGGGACACGGTCGAATGCCTTCTCCAAGTCCACAAAGCACATGTAGACTGGTTGGGCAAACTCCCATGCACCCTCAAGAACCCTGCCGAGAGTATAGAGCTGGTCCACAGTTCCACGACCAGGACGAAAACCACACTGTTCCTCCTGAATCCGAGGTTCGACTATCCGGCGAAGCCTCCTCTCCAGTACACCTGAATAAACCTTACCGGGAAGGCTGAGGAGTGTGATCCCACGATAGTTGGAACACACCCTCCGGTCCCCCTTCTTAAAGAGAGGGACCACCACCCCGGTCTGCCAATCCAGAGGTACCGCCCCCGATGTCCACGCGATGCTCCAGAGTCCTGTCAACCAAGACAGCCCCACAGCATCCAGAGCCTTAAGGAACTCCGGGCGGTTCTCATCCACCCCCGGGGCCTTGCCGCCGAGGAGCTTTTTAACTACCTCAGCGACCTCAGCCCCAGAAATAGGAGAGTCCACTGCAGCTTCCCCAGGCACCGCTTCCTCAAAGGAAGACGTGTTGGTGGGATTGAGGAGGTCTTCGAAGTATTCCTTCCACCGATCCACAACATCCACAGTCGAAGTCAGCAGAACACCATCCGCACCATACACGGTGTTGATAGTGCACTGCTTCCCCTTCCTGAGGCGGCGTATGGTGGTCCAGAATCGCTTCGAAGCCGTCCAGAAGTCGTTTTCCATGGCTTCCCCGAACTCTTCCCATGTCCGAGTTTTTGCCTCCGCGACCGCTAAAGCTGCACACCGCTTGGCCCGTCGGTACCCGTCCACTGCCTCCGGAGTCCTATGAGCCAAAAGAACCCGATAGGACTCCTTCTTCAGCTTGACGGCATCCCTCACTGCTGGTGTCCACCAACGGGTTCTGGGATTACCGCCACGACAGGCACCAACAACCTTGCGGCCACAGCTCCAATCAGCCGCCTCGACAATAGAGGTTCGGAACATGGTCCACTCGGACTCAATGTCCCGCACCTCCCTCGTGACATGTTCAAAGTTCTCCCGGAGGTGTGAATTGAAACTCTCTCTGACAGGAGACTCTGCCAGACGTTCCCAGCAGACCCTCGCAATGCGCTTGGGCCTGCCAGGTCTGTCCGGCATCCTCCCCCACCATCGCAGCCAACTCACCACCAGGTGGTGATCGGTAGAAAGCTCCGCCCCTCTCTTCACCCGAGTGTCCAAAACATAAGGCCGCAAATCCGATGACACAACTACAAAGTCGATCATGGAACTGCGGCCTAGGGTGTCCTGGTGCCAAGTGCACATATGGACACCCTTATGTTTGAACATGGTGTTTGTTATGGACAATCCGTGACGAGCACAAAAGTCCAATAACAAAACACCACTCGGGTTTAGATCTGGGCGACCATTCTTCCCAATCACACCTCTCCAGGTTTCACTGTCGTTGCCAACATGAGCGTTGAAGTCCGCCAGTAGGACAAGGGAATCACCTGGGGGAGCACTTTCCAGTACTCCCTCGAGTGTGCCCAAAAAGGGTGGGTATTCTGAACTGCTGTTTGGTGCGTAAGCACAAACAACAGTCAGGACCCGTCCCCCCACCCGAAGGCGAAGGGAAGCTACCCTCTCGTCCACTGGGTTGAACTCAAACGTGCAGGCTTTGAGCCAGGGGGCAATGAGAATTGCCACCCCAGCCCGTCGCCTCTCACTGCCGGCAACGCCAGAGTGGAAGAGGGTCCAGTCCCTCTCGAGAGAACTGGTTCTAGAGCCCTTGCTGTGCGTCGAGGTGAGTCCGACTATATCCAGCCGGAACTTCTCTACCTCGCGGACTAGCTCAGACTCCTTCCCCCCAGTGAGGTGACGTTCCACGTCCCAAGAGCTAGCTTCTGTAGCCGAGGATCGGACCGCCAAGTGCCCTGCCTTCGGCTGCCGCCCAGCTCACAATGCACCCGACCTCTATGGCCCCTCCTATGAGTGGTGAGCCCATTGGAGGGATGACCCACGTTGCCTCTTCGGGCTGTGCCCGGCCGGGCCCCATGGGGACAGGCCCGGCCACCAGGCGCTCGCCATCGTGCCCCAACTCCGGGCCTGGCTCCAGAGCGGGGCCCCGGTGACCTGCGTCCGGGCGAGGGAAATCTGAGTTCATTTTGTTGTAATTCCATAGAAGTCTTTGAGCTGCTCTTTGTCTGGTCACTCACCTAGGACCTGTTTGTCTTGGGAGACCCTACCAGGGGGCATGAAAGCCCCCAGACAACATAGCTCCTAGGATCATTGGGACACGCAAACTCCTCTACCACAGTAAGGTAGCAGCTCAGAGAGGAGTTCAGAAAACCACCGTCACTAAATGCAGTTTGTCGCTACATCTGTAAGTGCAAGTTAAAGCTCTACTATGCAAAGCAAAAGCCATTTAACAACAACATCCAGAAAGGCCGCCGGCTTCTCTGGGCCCGAGATCATCTAAGATGGACTGATGCAAAGTGGAAAAGTGTTCTGTGGTCTGACGAGTCCACATTTCAATTTTTTGGGGAAATATTCAACATCGTGTCATCCGGACCAAAGGGGAAGCGAACCATCCAAATTGTGATCGACACAAAGTTCAAAAGCCAGCATCTGTGATGGTATGGGGGTGCATTATTGCCCAAGGCATGAGTAACCCACACATCTGTGAAGGCACCATTAATGCTGAAAGGTACATACAGGTTTTGGAACAACATATGCTGCCATCTAAGCGCCGTCTTTTTTAAGGACGCCCCTGCTTATTTCGGCAAGACAATGCCAAGCCACATTCAGCCCGTGTTACAACAGTGGGGCTTCGTTTATAAAGAGTGCGGGTACTCATATGGAAACGGGGTTTGTACATTTCCTCCATGTCTATCATGTGTGAATGAGAAATAAGATGAATAGTTTAAGCTCCATATAAACGTACCCCTTTTTCTTTTTTCAGTTACAGTTGTTATTTGAATTAAAATCATAATAACCTTACATGCATTTCCCCCAGATATGATCAAGTTGGCCGTTCATCTATGTGTTTGTCTGAATGTCATCTCAGTATCATCCGATGACATGTACGAGGACAACTCTGTCTTTGGTAGGGAATGCTTACTCGTTTTTGATTTTCCGTTCATTGATTATGATTTAATGACATGACTAATATTGTTGAACGCTGTACGTGGCTCCCTTTCACAGATGTGCTGAGTGTGAACATCCCCCTAGAGGACCCGCAGCAACCTCCACTTGGAGGGTCACTGGTACTTCCATGCTACTTTGAGGTGTGTATTTCTGAGTGAGAGTAAGTGTAATTTTGTGTCAAAATGATTTTACTTTGTTTTATCTTTGCTGAATACATTAGGAGCCACGGTGATCAATACTCCAAAATGTGTCCTATACGACTGTGTGCTTGACTTGAACTCATTTAGTTCCTAAGTGACGTGTAGGAAATGTTTGAGTGGTTGTTATTTGACAGTCATGTGACTATTCCAGGGTATGGTATCCCCAAAATGGCAGTGTGTCATGTAAACTAGCTCATTTCCAGTGATTCATTTCTGTGCCATCAAGGGTCATATTCAACTTCATTACGAATTATAATGCATTTGTGGTGAGCGTGGCCTGCGGACCTGCAGCAAAGCGGGGTGTGGCAGAACCGGCTTCGAGATTAGCGACAGGTGCATGGATGACACAGCTGGGAGTGTTTGTCTAATCACCTGTCGCTCTGTTAAAGGCATCAGTCAGGAAGGAGAAGGAGGGTGGTTGATGGCAGCGAGAGTGAGAGAGAGACAGCCACGAAGGAACACTTGAGCAAAAAGCACAACAGAAAGACTTTATTGAAAAATAAAACAGTGATGTAATCCGGAATCTGAACTGTCATGTCAGTGCTTGGTGGTTCGAGGAACCTCGAGGAGAGAAACCTCCAGAAAATAGTATAAAATTATATAATACAAATGTTCATATGATATATCTTCAAGGAATTCATATGAAACAAACTATGAAAATGTTGCTTTAGCCTGAAAATTCTATGGTAACCCCGATGTGGTGTATATCCCACAATAGCAAAAATGATAATAAATGTCACTGTTTTAACGATTTTGAAAGAATAAATAAGCAAAAATGGGTCTGGGCTTTTATGGGTAAAATATAAAGTAAAATACAACAGTCTTTTTTTTACCCCACATAAGAATCTACTTTTTGCACCCTGCCACAAATAGATTTTTTTTTGCCCTTGTCTCTGCCCGATTTACAGATGTCATGATCCATTGCCCGGGTCATGTTATGTTTAGTTTGGTATTTCCTTAGTGTCTGTTTCAACACGTTTGTTAGTTGTCTTAGTTGCCATGTTTGATGACTTTCTTCACCTGCCTCTGTTTAGTGGTCAGGAGGCTCACATGCTCCCGATCACTTATCAGAGAAATATCTATTCCTACCTCGCAGCACACTCTTCCTGGAAATCTTGTTTGCTTAACACGACGTTTACGTTTGGTATTTATTTTCATGTAAGTTTATAGTTAATACCTTCTTGCTCCCTTGTTTACAAGTTTCCTAGTTAAGCGATATTTTAGACTTTGTCAATGAAATAAATCACCGTCTTACTTGCACACTGCTTCCTGACGTTCTTCTGCATCTTGAGGAAACGACCATCGCAAAACCCTGCGTCCCAGACGTAACAGAATACTGCCAGCATCAAGTTTTCCCGCATTGGACTTCATTTGTCCATAAGATATGGGGTATGGGATGAAGGGACCTGGCTGGTGATAAAGGCGATGGAGACGGAAACCCTCCGCTATTCTCCCAAAGAGACCAAGAGAGTGATGTGGGCTCCCAAGGGTGCGCTGGTCCTCATCCACTCCATGTGGCCCAAAGACATCGTCGCATCGCTGTCTTGTGCGTGTCGTCAAAGGCGGAAGCCGTCCATAAAGGCTTCGACTCGCCACCAAGACGCGCCGACCCCTCAAGTTCCCCCACCAGATCGAAGCACGCCCCAAACAGCCTTTTCTTCGCTGCCGCCTATGTTTGGTAATCCCATTTCTCATTTTGCCAAACATATCACCTCGCCGGCTCTTAACCAGGACATTAAACCCGTTGATGACGTCACGCCACAGGCAGGGGTTTAGGAGTAGCAGCTGTGCAACTGAAGACGCGCAGCACTCTCCTGCACCAGCGCTTCCTCCCGCAAGGGTGCCGCCTCTCTTTTCACAAGCAGGGTCGCCATTGACTCCTCAAGCAGCGAAGGACTCACCGGAGGAGTACAGGGCTGAATGGATGGACAGGTGGTACCAGAAGGTGCTGATTGAGCTAGAGTTAGAGAATCAGCTTTGTTACGCAGTCACACCAGCTCCAGCTTCGTCCCCCACTCAAGCCAAGCCTCCACCTCCTGCACGGCAACCCCCCGCCTGTCTTGACTCCAGCCAAGTCTACACATCCTGCGCGGCCTCCGTTGCCAGTCTTGTGTCGTGCCAGGCTGCCACCTCCTGCATGGCAGCCTACGTCCAGCAAAGCCGCTGCCTCCATGGCTACGTCCATCTCTGCAGTCACCTCCAGCCTCGCCTTTAGCTCTGCAGTCAGCTCCTGCCTCATCTCCAGCTCTTCAGTTGGATCCGACACTGCTTTCTGCCTCGCTTCCAGCTGATCCGACGCTGCTTCCTGCCTTGTCTCAAGAGGGGCGGACGCCGCTTCCTGTGCTCTGCAGTTAGCTCAACCTTCAGCCCAGCGGTCCACTTGCTTCGCTAAAGAGCATCCGTCAGGTGCTCACGGCCTGCCTCCTCGTCGGGCACGTATGTAGCCAGCCCATGTGCGCTCATCGCGCCGTCAGCAGAAATTACCAAGACTTGGACATGGACCACAATGGCTGCTAAGAAGATATTCTTGCCCATGTAAGCCCCCTCGTCGGCTACGTATGTGGCTAATTCATGGATGCCCTCAGCTCTATCAGCAGCGACGCCCAGGACTTGGGTGTAAAACGTTTCGGCTGCTGAGCTTCTGGCGCCGCTCACGTCCGCCTTCTTGTTGGCCAAAGTTGTGGCCAGTGCATGGACGCCTGCCTCGTCAGCTGCACTTCGCCGCCTCCTGACTCGTACCCGGTGGCTTCAAGGACACTTGGTCTGGCCACCCGCCACCGTGTCCTCCCTCCACCCTCCGGTGACTATAGACTTATTACAGTTGGGGTTTCCTTGAATCCGTCTACATCTGTTTCAGCACCATTGTTAGTTTTCCTCGTTCTTCACCTGCCTCCGATCAGGGGTTGGGACGCTCACCCGCTCTGTCTGGCAGTTTTGTTCACTTCACGCTGATGCTTACGTTTGCTATTTATTTTCATGTAAGTTTATATTTCCTAGATTCTTGCTCCCTTGTTTGCTAGTCCCCTTGTTAAGCTTTGCCATAGCTTTCTGTGCCATCGGCGGGTTTTCCTCTTTGTATTTTTGCTTTTATCATTGGATTAAATCACCTTCTTACCTGCACACTGCTTCCCAATGTTATTCTGAATCTTGTGGAAACAACCATCGCAAAATCATGCGACCCAGACGAAACAACGGAGGTGCCCATTCCATTTGGTGCATGCACAAACATAACATTATTTTCAGTTGGAAAAAATATTACAAAAATGATGAATACAAAGTATGTGCATTTGAAGTATTTGAATAGTGAAACTCCCTTTTTTTTTAATTGAGCAAGTGAAATGATGTAATGTTTTAGTTACAGGAATGTATATACACCAACACGTCACTTGGTATCAAACTTAAAATTAAAAGAACAGCTTAAAATTCGAATAATAAACAGTACGGATGAATAAAGTACTTTTTAAAATAAGAATTAGAATTTGTTAGCTATTTGAAGTTGTCAATAGATACTTTTGCAAACCGTTGTTTGAAAAAAAAAAAAGTGAAATGCCTAAATTTGGGAAAAACAGGCGTCAAGTAGGAGAGTTAAAATGTTGACTTTTAGTGCAAAAAATTGGGCAGCTCAATAATTTGGGCAGTGACTGCCCTCATAAATAATTTCATAAATACAATATTACTAGGACAGCACGGTGGAACAGGGGTTAGTGCATCTGCCTCACAATACGAAGGTCCTGAGTAATCCTGGGTTCAATCCCGGGCTCGGGATCTTTCAGTGTTGAGTCTGCATGTTCTCCCTATGATTGCGTGGGTTCCCTCCGGGTACTCCGTCTTCCTCCAACCTCCAAAGACATGCACCTGGGGATAGGTTGATTGGCAACACTAAATTGTCCCTAGTGTGTGAATGTGAGTGTGAATGTTGTCTGTCTATCTATGTTGGCCCTGCGATGAGATGGTGTACCCCGCTTCTGCCCGAAAGCAGCTGAGATAGGCTCCAGCAACCCCCGCGACCCCAAAAAGGACAAGTAGTAGACAATGGATGGATGGACAATATTATTGGGTGGTCTGTGATTGTAAGTTGTGTTACAACACTGTACAGCAGGTTAGTGCATCATAACTTCGCATTTTAACATAAGTAATACGTTTCTGGTCTTTCAGGGAATAAACAGAAAAAGTGGGACAGATCGCTGTTGCCAACTGTCTCCTCTAAATACACATTTACAGAAGAATGGACTAAATCTTGCCACTTTTTATTGGCTTATTGGCAGCAACTTTTGATGACCTTAACATAAAAGAACACTCGCTTTGGGTCCCTGTCCAATCTAACAGCATTAGGGGTGGGGTACCTGATTCTGTCGGTACCACTGAGTCCACTTCACATAAAATCAAACGATACCAGAGTTCAATACCAGTATTTAATGTGACATCACGTCCTGTTGCAGACTCGGCGCCAGCTCAAGCACTTGGCAGACGAACAAGTGCACATGGCGGACTGCATCTACATAATGTTGCAATTTTCAATGCTAGCATAGCAAGCATGCCTAAAGGCTCCACTTCTCAAGCTCACTCAATGCTAATTCATGTTGGATAAGCCATATGCATGCGACTGACTAGCATTGGTAAATTTAGGATGGGATAGACATTTATTTATCCTGCAATGGTAAAATCATATGGTTGCAGTGTAGATTTTTACATGCAGTAACAAAAGTAAAACGTAATGAAAAGCGAAAAATTGCCTTTATATGGCAATTTCCACACCTCCAAATGTATGTCCATCCATCCATTTTCTACCGCTTATTCCCTTTTGGGGTCGCGGGGGGCGCTGGCGCCTATCTCAGCTACAATCGGGCGGAAGGCGGGGTACACCCTGGACAAGTCGCCACCTCATCGCAGGGCCAACACAGATAGACAGACAACATTCACACTCACATTCACACACTAGGGCCAATTTAGTGTTGCCAATCAACCTATCCCCAGGTGCATGTCTTTGGAGGTGGGAGGAAGCCGGAGTACCCGGAGGGAACCCACGCATTCACGGGGAGAACATGCAAACTCCACACAGGAAGATCCCGAGCCTGGATTTGAACCCAAATGTATGTTTCAAACTTAAAACTAAGCTGCACATTAAAAAAATATATATTTAAAAACACTTTGAAATACTGTAATTATATTTAACTTAGTTTTTTTTCATGTTTTTGACAGACTTTTTTCCACCTTTGTAGTATTCATCACAATTATATACACATGCATTTATGGCCAAATATGCAAATTAGATTATGACATCATCGCTTTTCGTTGTGTCTTTTCTCTGTGATCTATTCCCTTTCTTAATGTTATGAATAACATTGCTCTTGTCCATGTAGGACCACACAGTTCCAGACATAGGTGCTCCCACCATCACCCCCCTTGCTCATCGCATCAAATGGAGCCTCATCACCAGAGACAAGGTCTCCACCATTTTAGTTGCCCTTGAGGGAGAAGTACGGGTCAGCAAGAGCTACTTGGGCAGGGTTCAACTGGTGGGTTACCCTTTGACCCCGACAGATGCTAGTATTCAAATATCCGGGCTAATGTCAAACGACTCAGGATTCTTCCGCTGTGAGGTTCAGCACGATATTGACGACAGCCATGATGAGGTCCACGTTAAGGTACAAGGTAAGCCAAATATTTATTACTATTTCATAAAGTTGATGGCCTTGGCAGACAAACCAAAACTTTCTAAGCAGTCTTGTTTGAAGAATCAATCAATCAATCAATCAATCAATCAATGTTTATTTATATAGCCCTAAATCATAAGTGTCTCAAAGGGCTGCACAAGCCACAACAACATCCGCGGTACCAAGGCCACATATGGGCAAGGAATGACTATGAGAAACCTTTTAGAGGACCGCATAAGTGAGCAACCATACCCCCCCCCCCCCCTTTCCACCCCCTCTAGGGTAGACGTCGAGTGGGTCTAACATAATATAGTGAAAGTCCAGTCCATAGTGGATCCAACATAATAGTGAGAGTCCAGTCCATAGTGGATCTAACATAATAGTGAGAGTCCAGTCCATAGTGGATCTAACATAATAGTGTGAGTCTAGTCCATAGTGGATCTAACATAATAGTGAGAGTCCAGTCCATAGTGGATCTAACATAATAGGGGGGTGGGCGTGTGGGGGGGAACTTTTTTTATATTTACTTTTTATTTTTTTTGTCATGAAAAAGGGAGGTTTTTGTGGTTGGTGCACTAATTGTAAGTGTATATTGTGTTTTTTATGTTGATTTAATAAAAAATTAAAAATATAAATAAAAATGTATTTTTTATTTAGTAATCAGAATCAGATTTACAAATATACAGTATGCACTGCGCGGATTATTTGCCATTTGATTGGCAGCAGTTTACGGGTTATGTTTCATTTCTGCATTTTTTGCACATACAAACTGTCGCCTACAAAATGTGCATTTCACTAAAAACAAAACAAAAACAATGTTATCGCCGTCTCACCTCTACTTATAAATGAAGTCCATGCGCCGGTCCTTCTGGATAAAAATAGTCGTTACTGTCTGGTAAAAGTCCTCCTTCACTTCCTTCAGTTTTAAAAGTCTTATAGGAGTTCAACATAGTTGCCGCTATTAGCAGAGCTCCTACTCTCATCATTTCCACAAAATGCGAGCTGCTGTTTGGCGAGGAAGCAGGTCGCATTGATGACATCTTATAAAATCTCTGGGTTCTCTTTTACCTTAGCATTGTGGACACTGATGTTGAGTCGCCGCTGTTCATCCATCCAAAGCCAATGTATTCAACCATGTTGAAAGTCGGGGTGCACGAAACAGAAAAAATAAGTCGCTGCAGCACTTACTCACTGATGCCACCGTGTGTCTGAGACACGAGAACTGTTTGCCTCACCTCAGACTTTTTTTCTCTGCCGTTTTGATGGCTCAACCAACACACAAAACATGTTACTCGCTGCGGCACTTGACTCGCTTACGCCACCATATGTCTGTGATCATGAGCGCCCCATCGTGAGACAAGAGAACTGTTTGCCTCACCTCAGACTTTTTTCTCTGCCGTTTTGAACGCTCAGCAACACAGCAGACTGGCCACATGGCAGACAGAGAATTTACGAGGGATTGCGAAAATTCAGCGATTTTGAAGAAAAAAATAATCCAAATTGGTGAAGCTAAATGAAAATTAAAATCTAACAATTACAATTATTTTATCATTATATATTTTATTTCTTTGCATGATCACAGGTGAGGCACTGTCTTCCTTGCCTCCCCTGACTCACGTCACTGCCTCAAAGTGACTACTGTTCGATTAATATTTACACCACACTTTGTTATATTAAAGCAATTACTTTTCGTTTATATCAGTATGCTAGTTTTCTGCCTACATAGCATAACTGCATTGTGTGGAACAGTAGAAAAAAGTATATAAATCAAGGTCAACATTTAATTTCTGTAGCCAATGTGTTAAGATAAAAACTAACAAATTGAAAAAATATCACCGCAGGTGTTGTTTTTCACTACCGATCCATGATGGGTCGCTACACATTGACGTTTGAGAAGGCGAGAGAGGCGTGCACAGAGAACAGTGCGGTCATGGCTTCACCTGAACAACTACACGCAGCTTTTTATGATGGATTCCACCAGTGTGACGCTGGCTGGCTTTCTGATCAGACAGTGAGGTTAGTTTACTCTGTAAGATGATTTTCTTGTGACTGCACCCTGCCTCCTTTTGTGATATTGTTGCTCTTCTCTTGAAACAGGTACCCGATTCACGACCCTCGTGTCAATTGCTACGGCGATAAGCAGAATCTGCCCGGGGTCAGGACATATGGATTGAGACAGCTCAATGAGACCTATGACGTTTACTGCTTTATTGAGAAAATGACAGGTTTGCATCTCTCTCTTTAAGAGTTTAGTTGTCCCTTACTTTGGAAGCTGTTTATGTTTCATGACCCTCAGAATGGCCGGCTGACGTCGACATAACTGATTGTCCACATAACTCAAGTCAAAACGAGCTATTGCTTGTACATGTACCGTATTTTTCGGACTATAAGTCGCAGTTTTTTTCATAGTTTGGCCAGGGGTGCGACTTATACTCAGGAGCGACTTATGTGTGAAATTATTTGTTAAAGGCCTACTGAAACCCACCACTACCCACCACGCAGTCTAATAGTTTATATATCAATGACGAAATATTAACATTGCAACACATGCCAATACAGCCTTTTTAGTTTACTAAATTGCAATTTAAAATTTCCCGGGAGTTTCGTCTTGGAAACGTCGTGTAATGATGACGTGTACGCAAGACGTCACGCGTTTTAAGGAAATATGAGCGCTACGCACACACACAGCTAAAATTCGTCTGCTTTAACGGCATAATTATACAGTATTTTGGACATATCTGTATTGCTGAATCTTTTGCAATTTGTTCAATTTACATTGGAGAAGTCACAGTAGAAAGATGGAGTTGGGAATATTTAGCCTTTAGCCACACAAACACACGGTGATTCCTTGTTTAAAATTTCTGGAGGTAAAACTTTCCTATGGATCAGAGCGCGGTCAAGAGAACATGGATCGCTACCAAATGTCAACCAGCAGGTTTCGGTGAGAAAATTGTGGTTAAAAAGTCAGTTTTTACCGGAGAAAAGCTGAGCTTGTGCCGTCCTTAGCTGCCGTCGACTCCCCTGAGACACTGCGCGTCAAGACACCCGTGGAGACACCCTTACGACTATCAGGTACTATTTAACTCACTA
This sequence comes from Nerophis ophidion, assembly GCF_033978795.1. NCBI lineage: Eukaryota > Metazoa > Chordata > Actinopteri > Syngnathiformes > Syngnathidae > Nerophis > Nerophis ophidion. The sequence continues at coordinate 24,778,687 of NC_084635.1, forward strand.
AAAACACTTGCAACACAATAGAAAGATAAGGGATTTCCCAGAATTAACCTAGTAAATGTGTCTAAAAACATCGGAATCCGTCCCAATGCAATCGCGTTTTTTTAATTTTTTTTTTTTTTTTCCTAGTCCGTCGCTATCAATATCCTCAAACACGAATCTTTCATCCTCGCTCAAATTAATGGGGAAATTGTCGTTTTCTCGGTCCGAATAGCACTTTTTTTTGAAAGTTCCCATTAAAAACAATGTGAATATGTGAGGAACCATCAAACATGTGACGTCATCGTCTGCGACTTCCGGTAGAGGCAGGGCTTTTCTCTTAGCACCGAAAGTTGCGAACTTCATTGTGGATGTTCTCTACTAAATCCTTTCAGCAAAAATATGGCAATATCGCGAAATGATCAAGTAGGACACATAGAATGGACCTGCTATCCCTGTTTAAATAAGAAAATCTCATTTCAGTAGGACTTTAAGTCCATAGACGGGTGGAAGGAGATGGCACAACAGCAGAAGTACAACTCAATATAAATTTATTAAGTGATTGATGAATACATAGGGTGGGTATGCTACTATGTGTCTGCATGCGAACTATGTGCTGGGATTAACATATGTAAATACCTAAAGGGGTATTGTCAAGTGTGTTGAATGAGAGAGTCCAAATCCAGAAGAAAGAGGCAGGGAAGTCCGATGTCCAAAAGAGTTCGTGGTGCAGGAGTGTCCAAGGTCCACCCAAGCAAGGTGTCAATATCGGGAGGGCAATCCGGGTCCAGGGGAAAAGGAAGTAAACAATGATGCACGAGACTGGGAAGCAGAAGGAAGACGAAGTTGAACAAACCAGGGCACAAGGAAACAAGTCACAGGAGATATTTTTGTTGTTGTCGTTTGCCCACATTTGTGCATATTTTTATTCAAAATTCTTCTGTTTTCATGTGATGTTTTATCTCACTGAGTTTGTGCGGTATTTTACATATAGGTCCGGGGTAGGGAACCTATCGCTGTAGAGCCAGATGTGCCTCTTTTGATGACTGCATCTGGCTCTCGGATAAATCTTAGCTGACATGGCTTAACACGATAAGTACTGAAAAATTCTGCTGGTAATCACAGTGTCAAACATAACTTTCAAAATATAAAACATTCTCATGCATTTTAATCCATCCATCCAGTTTCTACCGCACCTGTTCAGGAAGTCGCATTAAGGATTAGAAGTATTATATTTATTGTTGGTTATCTTCAGAATAACAATGTTATTAAAAATAATATTATACTATAAAAATGTTGGTCTTACCTAAAAATGCAATACCATACAATTAGTTGTATTCAGTCTTAAAAAAAAATATTATATGGCTCTCACGGAAATAATTTTAAAAATATTTGGCTTGTATGGCTCTCTCAGCCAAAAAGGTTCCCGACCCCTGGTATAGGGTATAAGACTCAACTGCTTTCAGTGTCTAACATTTTTGTTGCTGTTGTTGAAGTTTGTCAGTGACATTTTAAAACAGCTGTGAGTGCACTTTTTTGCATGATGTCACTAAGATGACATATCAAAACAACACTCAATTAAAGTGTACTTTTTGTACAGAACGCCACTACAATAGTTAAAAACAAATAAAGTGCACTTTTGTGCATGATGTCAAACAAGATATTTCAATAACTGTCAAATAAAAATTAGCTTCATATCAAATAGTGTATGTCGTACGGTGTTGATCTGGAAATACAAAATTGTAGTTGCTTCGGCATTTTGTGGGTGTGGCACCCAATGGAGATGTTGACGTGCAAAGTTTGAAGCTCTCTTCATTCTCTGGCAGGTGACTTTTCAAATTATGCTACATTAGCAGTTCTGATACTTTTGGTAGTAACGATTCTGCTGTATAAATGTTCAACATATTCCTGCTTGAAGGCAAACCACCGCCAGACGATGCACCGTGTGCTGTTTTTCTTGGGAATTAATTATTAATTATATATCGAGTATATCGATATATCGCCCAGCCCTATAACATATTTCACATATTATCATTATAACATGTCCAAAAAGGAGCAGGAAGAAGCAGACTTTATCTAATCCCACCCCTATTTCACGTCATAGCAATTACTAACACATCTGTTCACTTTCTGTTCTCAATTTGTAACACAATTTAAATCAACAATTGGTAAATACACAGTTCTCATATGAAGTTAAGTAAGTTGTGATCCACATAATGAGATGACTATGATTATCTAATTTCCAATAATTTTCAAATGTTTATCAGGATTCTGCTTTGACCTTGGTAAACACTTTGAGTTTGAACAGTTTCTTAAACTGTGTCATATTAGTATTTAGTTCGATTTATTTGCTTAATCCATTCCAAAATGTAATTCCACATACTGATATACTACAGATTTTGTGTGTTAAATGTTGTCAGGACTGTGACATGGATTTATTTTGCTTCTTCTACGCAAAGGATGATTTGCACGGGCGAGACGTGACTGTGAATACATCGTTGTATATTTAAACACTATAATAAAAAATAAACAAACTAAGGGCGCTCACAAGGAGCTACAGACACTTGGCTATGAACAAACAAAAGACTAGCATAAATGCTGCAAACTACAAACATGAAACAAAAACACTTGCTCGATTGGCATGAATAATAATAAACTATAAACAAAACTAGCACAATGGCATAAATACAAAAACTTACACGGCATGGAACTATGGACGAGGGCATGAAGGAGGTGCAGCATGGGTAGCGTGTGTGGTGATGAGTATTCAACACAGTCCAGTAGGTAAAGAAGCCAGGTCGAGGAAAGGAAAACAAATGACTTAAATACCGCTGTGGTAATTAGAATCAGGTGTGAGAGGCTGAGGATCGGGGCGTGACTAAGGGGACTAGGTGGAAACTAATGGGTTGGCATGGAAACAAACAAAACCAGGAAGTGCAAAACGTCAAGCAAGAGTCCAAAAACAAAACAAAACATGACCAAACATAAACCTGATTTACAGGCATGTCAAATGTTAGGTTTAGGTGTGTTTTAATCATAAGAGGCACAATTTGTCAGTTGCTGGGGTCAAATCAGTTAATACTGCCATGCTTTTATTTTGAAACTTACTTCGCACTGAAAGGGAAATTAGACAGTTATGTTGCTGTTGTCATTTCATGCTATTTAGTGATATTAATGAAGTTGACAAAATGACTGCCAATGTCCACATGGACTATTTTTCATAGACCATGCATGTTGATGTCAATTTAAGTGGCAATTTTCTAGTAGTAGGAATAATACAGTGGCCCAGGACTCAAGGCGTTAGTTAACTTACAAACCCCGTTTCCATATGAGTTGGGAAATTGTGTTAGATGTAAATATAAACGGAATACAATGATTTGCAAATCCTTTTCAACCCATATTCAGTTGAATGCACTACAAAGACAACATATTTGATGTTCAAACTCATAAACTTAATTTTTTTTTTGCAAATAATAATTAACTTAGAATTTCATGGCTGCAACACGTGCCAAAGTAGTTGGGAAAGGGCATGTTCGCCACTGTGTTACATCACCTTTTCTTTTAACAACACTCAATAAACGTTTGGGAACTGAGGAAACTAATTGTTGAAGCTTTGAAAGTGGAATTCTTTCCCATTCTTGTTTTATGTAGAGCTTCAGTCGTTCAACAGTTCGGGGTCTCCACTGTCGTATTTTACGCTTCATAATGCGCCACACATGGGAGACAGGTCTAGACTGCAGGCGGGCCAGGAAAGTACCCACACTATTTTTTTATGAAGCCACACGTGCTGAATGTGGCTTAGCATTGTCTTGCTGAAATAAGCAGGGGCGTCAATGAAAAAGACGGCGCTTAGATGGCAGCATATGTTATTTTAAGACTTATATGTATCTTTCAGCATTAATGGTGCCTTCACAGATGTGTAAGTTACCCATGCCTTGGGCACTAATGCACCCTCATACCATCACAGATGCTGGCTTTTGAACTTTGCGTCGATAACAGTCTGGATGTTTCGCTTCTCCTTTGGTCTGGATGACACAATGTCGAATATTTCCAAAAACAATTTGAAATCTGGTCTTGTCACACCACAGAACACTTCTCCACTTTGCATCACTCCATCTTAGATGATCTCATGCCCAGAGAAGCCGGCGGCTTTTCTGGATGTTGTTGATAAATGGTTTTCGCTTTGCATAGTAGAGCTTTAACTTGCACTGACAGATGTAGCGACAAACTAAATACAGTTTAGTGACAGTGGTTTCCTGAAGTGTTCCTGAGCCCATGTAGTGGCATACTTTAGAGGTCACGGTCATTCAATGTTGGTTTCCGGACACGCCGCTTTCGTGGAGTGATTTCTCCAGTTTCTCTGAACCTTTTGATGATATTATGCACCGTAGATGTTGAAATTCCTAAATTTCTTGCAGTTGCACTTTGAGAAACGTTGTTCTTAAACTGTTTGACTATTTGCTCACGCAGTTGTGGACAAAGGGGTGTACCTCGCCCCGTCCTTTCTTGTGAAAGACTGAGCATTGTTTGTGAAGCTGTTTTTATACCCAATCCTGGCACCCACCTGTTCTCAATTAGCCTGCACACGTGTGGGATGTTCCAAATAAGTGTTTGATGTGCATTCCTCAACTTTATCAGTATTTATTGCCACCTTTCCCAACTTCTTTGCCACATGTTGCTGGCATCAAATTCTAAAGTTAATGATTATTTGCAAAAAAAATGTTTATCAGTCTGAATATCAAATATGTTGTCCTTGTAGCATATTCAACTGAATATGAGTTGAAAAGGATTTGCAAATCATTGTATTCCATCCATATTTACATCTAACACAATTTCCCAACTCATATGGAAACAGGGATTTTAGACAAGCTGACCAACTTAGACAAGTTACAATTTATTTGTGCTTGTACTCATTACTTTCACAGATTTATCACACTATATTTTTTTTCTGCCTTTTTCAGGCAGAGTATTCCATGCCACGTTAGCAGAAAAGTTCACTTTCCCTGAGGCCATGCTGGCATGCTCTCAAAAGGGAGCCGAGCTGGCCACCACCGGTCAGCTGCACTTGGCCTGGCAGGGTGGGATGGATGTTTGCAACGCTGGCTGGTTGGCTGACAGAAGCGTCCGCTACCCCGTCAGCATCCGGAGGTCTCAGTGTGGCGGGGGTCTTCTGGGAGTGCGAACGGTGTACCTCCACACAAATCGTACAGGATTTCCACCTCCTGAGTCCTACTATGATGTCTTCTGCTACACAGGTACATAGTCAGATTTTGCCATGTCTTTTTTTTTCTCAGGGCTCTCAGACATGTCTGTTTTGGCTGTGAGTAATGTGCTTATTCTAATACAGGGCTAGAAACACATCGTCTGATTTCACACTTAAGAAATGTATATTTTTTGATAAACGGGTACTAAACGGGCTGCTGTTTTCTGTCACAGCTCAAGAGGGACCAAAAATAACCAAATGAGTCATTACAGCACATATTTCCCATTAAGGCTGAACCCCTGTGTCCTGTTGCTGTTAGGTCTAAAGTTGATTCAATGATTATTTACAAAAAACAACAGCATTTATCATCACATCCTTCCACAATTTGTGTGAACTTTGCTTTACATGGTAACAAATATGCAAATGCATCAAACATAAATTGCTTCAACCACAATTTATAATTATGTGTCATCCAGTAAATGACTGTTTTTTCTTAGGTCAGGCTGGATCATTCAATTTAATTTTTAAAAATTACACAAATTTCTACAACCTATAGCACACCTGGGCAAATTAAAGCCCGGAAGCCACATGCGGCCCGTTAAGCTTTTCAATCTGGCCCGCCGGACATTCCCAAATAATTATTTTAGATCTTTAAGATGGAAAGTGTAGCTGCGATTATGATGTTTTCTAATGACCGTAAGTCGTGAACTATACAAAGTATTTCAATGGTTGGAATCTGCGCTTGTGGATGTTGTACTAGTTAATATGGTCATCTAATTAGTTACTACCACCCGGACGCCTCCCTATGGAGGTGTTTCGGGCACGTCCGACTGGCAGAAAGACCCAGGACACGTTAGAGAGACTATGTCTCCCGGCTGGCCTGGGAACACCTTGGGATCCCCCGGGAGGAGCTGGACCAAGTGGCTGGGGGGGATGGAAGTCGGGCTTCTCTGCTTAGGTTGCAGCCCCTGGGACCCCACCATGGATAAGCAGAAGTAAATGAATGGATGAATGGATGGTAATCAAATTAGTTACTATGGTAATCTACATCACAGCAGCTCAGACGAGGCACCAAGCAGTGTGGGCGAGGAGCGTTTCCACAGACGCGGAAGGAGATTTTCACAACAAAGTTCTAAAGCTTAGTGATGTAGCAGATATATCAGATTGTAGGTGGGTTTATTTTGTGCCCTTCACGTTCATATTTCACTGTTTGCTGCATTTTCTTTGCGTTTGTAAAATATGTCGATCAAAAGGGGGTGTGACATTCATATGTTGTTAATATTCAGTGTTTTATTTCTCATAGAAAAATGGAAAATTCCATAACGTTGTTTTAAGGCAGGCTATCATAACGTTTTTTTAGCATTCAATCAGACATTATTATGAGGTTTTGTATTAGTGTCCCTAAAAATAGATATACCAGCTCCCAGACACATTTTTTCTCTAAATCTGGCCCCTGTATAGTGGTTTGACCTACTGTATAACAACATGAGAGAGCCTCTGTTCAATGGCTATGACTTCCCATTGCAGTGTCTGGTTTTAGTACTCTTCTCTACTATTACAATCAACGAGTCAGTATTGGGACTATATCACTCAACCCCGTCTTGTATCACACTCAGAGTTCCTAGATGATGAAGGTTCAGGAATAGTAGACGAAGGCAACGGCGTGTTGAGCGTTGTCCCAGTGATGCAGAGCCAAGAGGTTTTCTTCGCCGAGACCTCAAGAGAGAGTGAGGTTGTTGGAGAGGTGGAGACCCAGCAACCCACTGAAGTAGACCTCACCTACACACTCAGTCCTATGGAGCTAACACCACCTAAAGTCACTGAACTACCTACCGATCTCATAGAGCAAGTCGCCCACCAATCCAACCTAGGCAAAGAGTCCAGCAAAGTGGTTGTGACACCTCAAATTGGTTAGTGATAGATGTCCAATTGTCAATTACAATCCATACACAAACACATTGTTTTAATATAATGATATTTGATTTGCATGAAGGTGTGGTCTTTCATTACCGTTCATTGTCTGGCCGCTACGCCTTCACCTTTGTTGATGCCCAGTTGGCCTGTCAGAGTGCTAGTGCCTCCATTGCTACACCTGAGCAGCTGCAGGCCGCATATGAAGCCGGATATCACCAGTGTGAAGCCGGATGGTTAATGGACCAGACAGTCAGGTAATTCTGAGCAGACCATGGTTGACTGGTTTCAACAATACTTGTGTACTAGTAATCCCTTATGTTCACGTCTAGGTTTCCCATTGTTTCACCACAAGAAAAGTGTGCAGGAGATTTGGGAGATCAACCAGGAGTTCGGTCTTATGGTCTGAGGCCAGCAGATGAACTGTACGATGTGTATTGCTACATCGATAAGCTCAAAGGTGAGAATATAACTTACGGTACTGAATTCAACGATTATCTTATTTTTCAATGAATATTACAGCAAACAATTATTTGTAATGTAATGTAGTCTTTACACCTGCCATTTCTAAAGCCTGTACTAAAAAGATATCTGGCACAGTAAAGGTATGTTGGTGTGATTAGTCCATACTACAACCTTGAGACCTCCGAATTCTGAAGATTTAGGGTGGAGGGGAGGGTTTGTTGAGGTAGGTGGGGTTGGGGGGGCGGCACCGGGTGCTGGGTTAAGTGGGAGGAGTATATTTATAGCTAGAATTCCCTAAAATTCAAGTATTTCATATACTGTATATATATATATATATATATATATATATATATATATATATATATATATATATATATATACATATATATATATATATATATATATATATATATATATATATATATATATATATATATATATATATATATATATATATATATATATATATATATATATATATATGTATATACCGTATGTTACCAAATAGTAGCCCGGGCGTTTATTTCCCAAAATCATTTTTGGAGACGGGCGTTTGAAAGAAGCAGGCGGTTATTTGCAAAAGGCTTTTATTTATTTTTGCACCAGCCTGCGCCAGGCCATTATTTGCTTACAATGGTTACTTTCCAGTATTTTTTTTTTGTATAAAAAACTTTAAATGTAAAAGCAATTGTAAATATACAAACAAAAAAAAAACAAGACTATCAAAGACAAGAGATCAACAAGGCCTCAACATGGAAGTAGTACAACAATTGTCATATAGAATACCAATACTGAAAATAAAGTTTTTAAATAAAGCAGCCTACCGGGAAAAATGAAATTATGGTACCAAGTACTCAAGTATAAAACCCAACATCAAAACAGAACAATAATAGTGTCAAGTTTTAAAAAAAAGTAGCATACAGGAAAAATTAAATTATGGTACCAAGTACTCTATAAAACCATCAAAACAATAATACCGCAGCAAACGCAACCCCAAATGCAACTCAAACCCACTCATCATCCTCCTCCTCCTCCTCCTCCTCCTCCCCTTCTTCCTCCTCCTTATCCTCCTCTTCCTCTCCCTCACCCCCCTCATCATACTCCTCTTTAATCACAAGTTCATTGAGGAACCGATGTTCCTCATCACTCTCCTCCTCTTCCTGAACCACAGCAGCACCTGCTGTCTAGCCCTCAAAAGCATCTCTCTGCCTACCTGACATGGATATCTCTCCTTGAGGCAGTAAATGAGCTGGTCCTCACTCCCATCAGCTGCCACCGTCAGCCCACACACCTCGTAGGATACCAGAAAGCAACAATCAGCTATGGCTACTCTTTGCAACACACGCGCACACACACATACACACAGCCAGCCAGCTTACCTTGAATGAGTTGATCAGAGTGTCCCGATCCAGAGCATCCCAGGCTCCCAGGACCCAGTCCACCAGGAGGCGGCGGGTAGTGGCTCTCAGGTTCCCTGACTTGGTGTAGGTCTTGTCTCTGTCACCAGCCATCCAGTTATCATAGTAGTCACGGAGCTGCGCTTTAAAAGGGCCATTCCACACAACATCGGGGCCCTGCAGGTACTTTGTGCAACCTCCAGAGATAACAGCCATTGTAAGGTTGTAGCCCCTTTTGAGCTCTGCCTTCGTGGCCTCGCTTCGAGTCCCATGCAAGTTGCCTCGGTCCGAAGTGAAATTTCCCCACTGCCCTCTGGAGCCAATCCTTTGTCAGGTCACCATTAAACCAGCCATTTTTGGAGGAAGCTATGATCACCCCGGGGATGCTCTGCATAGCCTTTAGATCACGGACAGCACCTTTAAACACAATGTAAGGCTTCAGCTTTGTCCCGTCTGCTATGGCTGCAAGAGCCACCTTGACGCGTGCCTTCTCGTGGCCGGTGGTTTTGAGGCAGATGGAGCGGGCGCCCCTCTCATGGACCGTACTAAAACCAACCATGTCGAACCAGGCGGCTGTTTCATCCATGGCGATGATATTCTTTGGCTGGATTTTCTTGGCCTCTATCTGTTTAGTAGAGAAAACAAGGAAGTTGACAATCTTCTCGACGGGAGCATCCTTCTGTGCAACAGTTGTTCTCCTCCTGAGGGTAAAGTTGTTCCGACGCAGGAACCGATTTAGCCAGCCACTTGTTGCACCAAACACCACCCCGGTGTCTCTCGTGTCACTCGCGTTGGCATACAACTCCTTGGCCTTAATTTGGATCATTTTGCGGGACACACGGTGGTTCAGTCCATGAACGTGATGTATCCACTAACGCAAAGTAGCATCAAGCTCGTCGCTCACTTTCTTCCTACATCCGCCAGATAAGCGAGCCCGTTTTCCATCGATTGACGACTGATATAGTAGTGCTCCCTTTTTTTTTTTTCCATTCGCGTACATGTTTCGGGTCAACGTTAAACTGCCTGGCCACTGCCAAACCAGAATTCTTCTCCCTTAAAGTATTCCCATCCATCAGTTGTGGTGTACCGCTATACATGGGCTATTATTAGGAGGAGGCGTTTAATTCACAAAATGGGCTATTAGGACATGGGCGGTTATTTGCCCAAGGGCGTTTACTTGGTAATATACGGTATATAAATATATATATATATATATATATATATATATATATATATACAGTGGGGCAAAAAAGTATTCAGTCAGCCACCGATTAAATTATGACAGAGGTCTGTAATTTTCATCATAGGTACACTTCAACTGTGAGAGACAGAATGTGAAAAAAAATCCAGGAATTTACATTGTAGGAATTTTAAATAATTTTTTTGTAAATTATGGTGGAAAATAAGTATCTGGTCAACCATTCAAAGCTGGATGGAAGGAGGTTTTGGATCAAAATCTCACGATACATGGCCCCATTCATTCTTTCCTTAACACGGATCAATTGTCCTGTCCCCTTAGCAGAAAAACAGCCCCAAAGCATGATGTTTCCACCCCCATGCTTCACAGTAGGTATGGTGTTCTTGGGATGCAACTCAGTATTCTTCTTCCTCCAAACACGACGAGTTGAGTTTATACCAAAATGAATACATGGATGATACAGCAGAGGATTGGGAGAATGTCATGTGGTCAGATGAAACCAAAATAGAACTTTTTTGTATAAACTCAACTCGTCGTGTTTGGAGGAAGAAGAATACTGAGTTTCAGTATTCTGTGGATTGAGCAGTAACTTAGATTCACTGGGAGGAAGAACTGGTCCGACGCAACAGGTCCAAAACGGGAGAAATAAAAACAGGACCAAAGCTAACTTGACCACTGAACTCACAAAAAATATCAATAACTCAAAACGCTCCGGCTACGGAGGGAAAAAAGATGCTACGAACAAAATCTATTAAGTAAAACAGAAGGCACTCCACCGGAGGCGATGCTAGGAAGCTAATCTTACCTGACAAAACTTACAAACCAAAATACTCCTGTGGAATACAAAACGTGGTTATGGCTGTGGAAGAAGATACGAAACCCTCTGGCACAGGACAGAAGGAGGTCGAGACATTTATACACATGAGGGAGAGTGACACAGGTGGGCACAATCAGACAATCAGGAAAGACATCAGACCAGTGATACAGGAAGAACAGCAAGTGATCTGAAACGAGAAGAAGAGTTTAGTATTTCAAAATAAAACAAAAAGTGACAAGACAACCTGAAATCTGACAAAAAACGGACAAGACTTCACCCAGGTGTGACAGAATTGCTGCTTCGAAGTAAGAGTGAGGCAAATATAACTCTGAGAGTCTGTTTATTTCATTTAAAAATTGTTTATTTTTGCCTTTCTCTTCATCTGTTCTTTAGGTCAGGTTTTCCATTTAGAGTCTGCTGGTGGTTTTACTTACGATGAGGCTGCAACTCAGTGTCTTGAGCACAACGCCAGCCTGGCCTCAGCAGGAGAGCTCTATGCAGCCTGGAAACTGGGTTTTGACAAGTGCGATGCAGGCTGGCTTAGTGATCGAAGTGTCCGTTATGCCGTCAATAAGCCGTCTCCTGAGCGTGGGGCAGGCAAGTCAGGAGTTCACACCGTCTATGCCCATCCCAACAGGACAGGCTACCATGATATTAACGTCAGATTTGATGCATATTGTTTCAAAGGTAAATACAATCAGAAAGTTGCATTTGTGTTCATTTCAGTCAGAATGCTTTAGTAAGTTTGGTTTTGTTCTTGAATTTCTACAGTAGACATTCAACTAAGTGCAAATGAAACTGGACCGAACATCACCGACATCCAGGAGGCCATTCTAAACTTAACGTCCATCACAGATTTTCTGAGACGTGGTAGGTACTATTTCAATCATGAACTCTGTCAGGGGTGCCCATTAGGTTGATTGCGGAGGGTGTGTCAGTTAGATCGCTAGTCAGGCATTGAAAAAAATAGACCTAAAAATGAGCAATAATCACTCTTCACTATGACTTCACTGAAAACGAGAAACACTTTTTATTTCAACAGACTCTTGCGCCATAACTGCATTCAAAAGTCTAAAGACTGACTGCACAGTTCCTGTCTTCACAATAAAAGTGCTGCTCCTGTCTGCACTATCAAAATAAGAGTATCAGAAAGCTAGTGCACACAAGCAGGCATGCTACTTAGTCTGCCTCCAATGTATTTTTTCTATAGTGTCAAAAAAAACAATTGTTAAAGCTGGAAAAATACAATGCTAAAAACACAACCACTTTTATGTGGTATTAGACAGAAAGGAGGAATGTGTTCTTCTCCTCCACAATGCAAATTCAAAGTTGTGGAAATGATCAGCACTACTGTGAATCCTGTCTGTTTCCAATCAATGCAAGTCATCAGAATCAGGTAATACACCAACTTAAGGCAAAAATATGTGTTAAACATGCTTGTATTTTTATGAAACATCTTCAACATGTTAACAAAAAAATTGTCCGTTTTATAAATTTAGGGTTGTCCCGATACCAATATTCTGCTACCGGTACTGGTACTCATGTGTATTTTGATACTTTTCTAAATAAAGGGGACCACAAAAAATTGCATTATTTGCTTTATTTTAACAAAAAAATCTTACGGTACATCAAACATATGTTTGTTATTGCAATCCAAGAACAATTTTAAACATTGGATAACATTGTGAACAAACAAGACAACTTGTCTTTTATTAGTAAGTAAGCAACAAACCAAGCGCCCCTAATTAGTCTGCTGATATATGCAGTAACATATTGTGTCATTTTCCATTCTATTATTTCGTCAACATTATGAAGGACAAGCTGTAAAAATTGCTTATTAATCCAATTGTTCATTTACTGTTAATACCTGCTTACTTTCTGTTTCAACATTTTCCTTCTACACTTGTGTTAAAATGTAATAATCACTTATTCTTCTGTTATTTGGATACTTTACATTAGTTTTGGATGATACCACAAATTTGGATACCGATCCTATACCAAGTAGTTGCAGGATGATAAGTTGGTCATAATTGAAGTCTTCATGTGTCCAGGGAAGTATTTCCTGAGTTCATAAACATATAATATGAATTTTTTTTTTAACGGAAATTTTGTGATTATAAAAATGATCAATGCAATAATTGTAGTATCGACTAGATACGCTCTTGTACTTGCTTTCATTACAGTGGATGTCAGGTGTAGACCCACCCATTTGTTTACATTCAGGAGCACCAGGTTTTTAGTGGTTATGCCGGTGAGCTATTGTATCCTCCCACAGTGTGTAGTTAAGCATGTTTAGCTATTCCTCGTCCTGCAAGGATGATATTTATAATAAACATACTTTATTTGGCGCCATGGAGGCGAGAATTAGTGATTTAGAAGTAGCTAAAACACTGCCGACTGCGGATGGATGTTAGCCACTAGCTGGCTAGCCATGTCTTAAAGCACCTCTTGCTTAGGGCGTTTCAGTGTTATAGCGTCACCTTTCTGGTTAGTTTTTAAGCCAAATAGTGTCCCTTTTCTGTCCTCACACTGTTTCTGTTTGTATGTATTCCGTGATTGTGCACTGCTCGTAAACCAGCAATGTCACGACATGTAGACGGCATGCCATCATGCCCGTTTACAAAAAACAGACAACCAGTACTAATTAGAGGCGGTATGGTACCGATTATGTAAAGTATCGCGGTACTTACTAGTACAGGGATACCGTACAATCCTAATATATGTATATATATATATATATATATATATATATATATATATATATATATATATATATATATATATATATATATATACACACATATATATATGTATATATATATATTTGAGTTGAACTCAATGATCTAAAACTTTTACTATACACTCAAAAGACCTATTCCTCTCAAATATTGTAAACAAAACTGTCGAATTTTGTGCAAGTGAGCATTTCTTAATTGCCAAGGTATTCCGTCCCACCTAACAGGTGTGGCATATTAATATGCCGATTAAACAGCATGATTTATTGCACAGGTGTGCCTTAGGCTGCCCGCAATGAAAAGCCACTCTAAAATGTGCAGTTTTATCATACAGCACAATGCCACAGATGTTGCAAGTTTTGAGGGAGCGTGCAGTTGGCATGCTGACTGCAGGAAAGTCCACCAGAGTTCTGAATTGAATATTCATTTCTTTACCACACCGTCTCCAAAGGCATTTCAGAAAATTTGGCAGTACATCCAACTGGCCTCAAAACCGCAGCCCATGTGTAATCACACCAGCCCAGGACCTCCACATCCAGCAGGTGCACCTATATGATTGTCTGAGACTAGCCCCCCGGACAGTTGCTGAAACATTTGGTTTGCATAACCAAAGAATTTCTGCACAAACTCTGAGAAACCGTCTCAAGGAAACTGCATGCTTGTCATCCTCATCAGGGTCTCGACCTAACTACAGTTGGCAAATGCTTACTATCGAGGTCATCTTCACGGATGAATCCTGATTTTCATGTTGCAGCATGGCAATGCATGGCCCCATGTTGCAAGGATTTGTACCCAATTCCTGAAAGCTGAAAACATTCCAGGTCTTGCATGGCCAGCATACTCACCGGACATGTCACTCATTGAGCATGTTTGGGATGTTGTGGATTGGTGTATATGACAGCGTGTTGCAGTTCTTGCCAATATCCAGCAACTTTGCACAGTCATTGAAGAGAAGTGGACCAACATTCCACAGGCCCCAATCAACAACCAGATCAATTCTATGCGAAAGTGATGTGTCTCACTGCGACCCTCAATAAAGCAAAACTGCACATTTCAGGGTTTTTTGGGGGGCAGCCTAAAGTGTAATAATCATGCTGCTTAATCAGCATCTAGATATGCCACACCTGTGAGGTGGGATGGATTATCTTGGCAAAGAAGAAGTGCTCACTAACACAGATTTGTGAACAGAATTTGAGAGAAATTGGTCTGGTGTATATAGTAAAAGTTTTAGATATTTGAGTTCAACTTATGAAAAATGGGAGCAAACACAAAAATGTTGCGTTTATATTTGTATTCAATACACACGCACACATACACACACATATATATATGAGGAACAGGTAGATCACCACGACTTGGTCGTTTGAAAAGTAGCTCGCCTGCTGAAAAAGTGTGGGCACCCCTGAACTATGTGTTTGTTAAAATGTTCCACTCATCTTTCATCCCCTCATTTCACCCCTTTTATGTATATCTGTTATTTCAGTTATCCCACCTATCCGTGTGGAATCTTCAGGCTCTGGTTCAGGTTCATCAAACTTTGGATCAGATTATTTGGTTGAGAATACCTCAGGAGACCTCTCTGGCTCTGGGCTTGGATACAAAAACAATGATATCTCTAGAGACCTCTCAGGATCTGGAGCCTATTTGACCACAGGACAGCTGTCTGGATTGAGTTCTCGAGACCACATTATCTCCAAAGAACTGAATGGGCCTGGAAGCGTTTCTGGTTCTGGGGAACAACTGACCCCTGGAGAGCTGTCTCGATTGGGTTCTGGAGAGCAGATTATCTCCAAAGAACTTTCTGGCTTTAGAAGCCTGTCTGGTTCTGAAGACCAACTGACCCCAGGAAAGCTGTCTGAATTGGGTTCCGGAAAGCAGGTTATCTCTAAAAAACTGTCTAGCTCTGGAAATCTGTCTGGTTCTGGAAATCAACTAACCTCTGGAGAGCTGTCTGGATTGAGTTCTCGAGACCACATTATCTCCAAAGAACTGAATGGGCCTGGAAGCGTTTCTGGTTCTGGGGAACAACTGACCCCTGGAGAGCTGTCTCGATTGGGTTCTGGAGAGCAGATTATCTCCAAAGAACTTTCTGGCTTTAGAAGCCTGTCTGGTTCTGAAGACCAACTGACCCCAGGAAAGCTGTCTGAATTGGGTTCCGGAAAGCAGGTTATCTCTAAAAAACTGTCTAGCTCTGGAAATCTGTCTGGTTCTGGAAATCAACTAACCTCTGGAGAGCTGTCTGGATTGAGTTCTCGAGACCACATTATCTCCAAAGAACTGAATGGGCCTGGAAGCGTTTCTGGTTCTGGGGAACAACTGACCCCTGGAGAGCTGTCTCGATTGGGTTCTGGAGAGCAGATTATCTCCAAAGAACTTTCTGGCTTTAGAAGCCTGTCTGGTTCTGAAGACCAACTGACCCCAGGAAAGCTGTCTGAATTGGGTTCCGGAAAGCAGATTATCTCCAAAAAACTGTCTAGCTCTGGAAATCTGTCTGGTTCTGGAAATCAACTAACCTCTGGAGAGCTGTCTAGATTGGGTCCTGGAGAAAAGATTCCCTCCAAAGACCGGTCTGGCTCTGGAAGGCTGGCAGGTCCTGGAAACCAACTGGCTTCAGGAGACTGGGGGATCTCTGGGGACCTGTCAGGTTCTGGTGACCAGGTTGTTTCTGAAAGCCTGTCTGTCTCTGGGGACCAGCTTATCTCCGGAGACTTTTCGAGCACTAGTGACCAGTATGGCTTTGGAGATAGTACAGGTGATGTCCTTCCCTATGGTACACTAGATCTTAATGATGCTGTTTTTTCTGTATCAGGGATCAGTGGAGAACCAACAATTTCTGATGTCTCTGTTTCCAACAGTGATGCGATTCTACCCAGAGAAAACTCAGTTTCAGAAGATTTTCAAAAACCAGAAGAGGCAGGCACAGAAATTTTTATGTTACCTTCCTTTGAAATAGTTTCAGGCGCACTGAGTGGTGGTGGTGGTGACCTATCTGGAACGGCGACTGGACATGGTTTCAGTTCTGCAGAGAGTAGTTCAACAATTGAATTTTCAGGGGAGAATGGGCAGTCCTATGGAATGGAATCTGTTGTTATTAACAGTCTTGACTCATCTGTTTTCAGTGGTTTCTCAGGATTTTCGTCTTCAGGAAGTGCTAGTGCAGGAGGTGTTCATGAAGCCGGAGTTGCTCAGATCTTGTTCCTAGAGAACAAATTCATTGATGCATTTACCCCTATTACCCAAAACAAGCATGAATTGGGAGGGGGACTGCTGGTGGTCAGTGGTTCTGAGGACAGTTCTAGAATGATTAGTAAAGATCAAAGTCCAACTGCTGGAAGTGGTTCTAGAGTGGATGTGACTTTTAATGGGTCAGAGCCCATTGACCTAACCCAGACACCATCTGGGAATAAGGAGGCTTCTGGGTTTTTACTCTACAACTCTGGAGAGGGCAGTATAAGGCATATGTCAGGAGTTAGCGGCTTAGATCTCAGTTCTGGGTCTAGAGTGTCTGGGGAAGGAGGCAGTGTTACATTTTTAAATGAAGATGTTGAAACAGCGGTATCTAGAAATGTTTTGATGTCTCCAGAGAGTAAACAAGAGGCAGTAGAGTACAGTGGGACAGAGATCCACAACAGTGGCAGTGGCTTAGTCACAAAGAGTGGAGATGCCACCTTGTCAGGTACTGAAGAGTCATCCCAGGTGCTACCAACCCTATCCACACAGTATGGATTATTCAAGACTGTCACACCCACACACTATCGGGCTCTACCTTCTAAAATTGATCTGGCCTTACTTCCTGATCCCCCAACTGTAGTAACACCTGTTAAGGGTCAGGAGGATGCAGACAACATAGTAGGTATGTTATTAAAATACAGTTTGACATGTTTGTTGACATATATGATTTTATGATCAGATATATTTAGTAATGTAACATACTTTTTTAACAACATCAAATACTTCCTACAAAAATTCCAATCCTTCGTCATAGAGTTGAGTTGAGTTGAATTGAGTTGAGTTGAGTTCAAGTTTATTTCGAACATGCAATCATACAACAAGATACATCACAATTTCCAGTTTCAGAGTCAGTGATAATTGCTCATCGCAACTGCTGAGACTGGTTGGTTACAGTAAGCTTTAAAAAAAAAAAAAAAAGTCAAAATGCAGAGGAAATACAGTATTGATAACATAGTAGGCAAATGTTTACAAACTGTGACAGGAAGTGTTAGAAGCAAGTGATTCTGGAAATGTTGGGATCAGTCCTATACCAAGTAAATATAGGGTCAGCGTTGTAGATATCAATAATGAAATAAATACTCTTGAATGATTCAAAATGTTCCTACTTTTGTGAAATATAATGTTTATTATTTGTGAACGATAAGAAACGAACTAAACATTATGCAAATATGCGTAAAAATATAAAATAGTACCTCAACTTACAAGCGCAAGTGGTTCTATGACGGATTTCTAGTAACTCCAAACACTCGTATCTCAAACCAATGTTGCCCACTGAAATTAATTTAAAAATCTAGTTAATCGGTGATTTCCCCCGCCTGTCCGCGCCCTAAACACTACAATTTTAACACGTGGCATGCCTTTTAAAAAAGGAAAACAAACTTGTGGTGTTTAATAACAGTACAAAAGAATGTACTACAAACAACTACAATAGTTTTATTAAATAATATAATAAGATATGGCATCTGCGATGAGTTGGCGACTTGTCCAGGGTGTACAACGCCTTCCGCCCGATTGTAGCTGAGATAGGCACCAGCGCCCCCCGCGACACCCCAAAAAAAGGGAATAAGCGGTAGAAAAATGGATGGATGGAAGTTACGGCATTTCCCTTGGGAGTTGGATAATGCAGGGTAACAATAGCAATTGCTATTGTTGTTAATATTGCACACATACGTCTTTAAGTTACGGACCACAGGTCAGAGTTGACAGAAATACATTGATGGATGTCTGTGTACCTCCATGAATAAAAATACAGATTGAGCTCTAAAATATTTTGAACTTATCATTCTTGTAGCAATCCGATACTGATCCTACCCTTGGTATCGATGCATACCACTACTGTATGCTTAACAGCTATAAAAAAACCAACAACCATGAAATGTTGATATTACACAATTTAAGACCAAACAAAATTGAGAAAAGTAAAGCTTGAAGGTAATACTGTAAAGGTAATTACATAAGTGAAAAACGTAAGTCATTTTCACAAAGTCACAAACTTTTTCAGGGGACCCAAATCCATGTAAATCAAACCCCTGTGGTGATTCCTTGTGCACAGCTGAAAATGGGTTTGCTGTTTGCCAGGGTAAGACAACATTTTCTTGTTTTTAATGTTGTGCATTGTGTTTCTTTCATCTTCACTGTGTCCTGTTTGTATGTGTTTGACATTGGGTTTGTGAGTTATCTATCCTGTGTGTTTATTTCAAACATCCCCATTCAGAAGCCCGATGCCCTTGTCCTTCAGCTTTGCTTTGCTGTGTGCATGCTAAGAATGAGGCAGCATATATGCTTCATGGCAATTAAAGGGGAACGTTATCACAATTTCAGAAGGGTTAAAACCAATAAAAATCAGTTCCCAGTAGCCTTTTTTATTTTTCGAAGTTATATTCAAAATTTTACCCATCAAGGAATATCCCGAAAAAAGGCTTTAAAGTACCTGATTTTCGCTATCTGTATATCCACCCGTCCATTTTCCTGTGGCGTCACTGCGTGACGCCAATACAACCAAACATGGCGGATAGAACAGAAAGATATAGCGACATTAGCTCGGATTCAGACTCGGATTTCAGCGGCTTAAGCGATTCAACAGATTCCGCATGTATTGAAACGGATGGTTGGGGTTTGGAGGCAGGTAGCGAAAACGAAATTGAAGAAGAAACTGAAGCTATTGAGCGAATAGCTATTGAAGCTATTCGCTTAATAGCTATAGCTGTAGCTATAGCTGTTGAAGCTATTGGGCGATCACCTTCTAACCAACGATTGCATCTTTTGACCACAGGAGCAACTTAAATCTGTCGATTGGTAAGTGTTTGTTTGGCATTGAATGTGGGTGGAGGGAAAGGCTGGATGCAAATATAGCTACAAGTGTACATACAGCTAGCCTAAATAGCATGTTAGCATCGATTAGCTGGCAGTCATGCCGTGACCAAATATGTCTGATTAGCACATAAATCAATAATATCAACAAAACTCACCTTTGTGATTTCGTTGACTTTATCATTGAAAATGCATCTGCTTTGAGTGCCGCAGGATATCCACACATCTCTGTCGTAGCATTGCTATCGTCGGTGAAATGTGCAGAACAAATGAGGGACTTTCGCATCTTTTGAAATTGGTGCAACTTGAATCCATCGATTGGTATGTGTTTGTTTGGCATTAAATGTGGGTGGAGGGAAAGGCTGGATGCAAATATAGCTACAAATGAGGCATAACGATGCAATATGTACATACAGCTAGCCTAATTAGCATTTTAGCATCGATTAGCATGCTGTGCTAATCGACAGAAGTCAACTTGAATCCGTCCCTGATCGTGTTGTTACACCCTCCGACAACACACCGACGAGGCATGATGTCTCCAAGGTACGGAAAACAGTCGAAAAAACGGAAAATAGCAGAGCTGTTATGTGTTTGAGAAAATGGCGGATTGCTTCCCGTTGTAACGTCACGGGTGAAAGGTCATCGCGCCGACAGCGAACAATAGAAAGGCGTTTAAATCGCCAAATTCACCCTATTAGAGTTCGGAAATCGGTTAAAAAAACATATGGTCTTTTTTCTGCAACATCAAGGTATATGTTGACGCTTACATAGGTCTGGTGATAATGTTCCCCTTTAAACAAACCTGACATTTTAACACACACTTGAATATTTGTACATCTTTTATATTTGGTCAACTCAAATAGATCAAATATTAGGAGTGGTCCTAATGTGCTGGTGTAATATGGATCAGAAATTCACTAACTTTATGGGTTCCGCCAATAATCATAAACCCACTTGTCATACAGACTAACCATTTCACCTTTACTAACCATGCTGTACTAAAAACAGTAGTGTTGCTCACACCCTGTTTTGCAGAGTTAGATGTCTGCCACTCTGATCCTTGTGCCAATGGAGCCACCTGTGTGGAGAGTGCCGACTCTTACAAATGCTTATGCCTGCCGAGCTACGGAGGGGAGCACTGTGAAATTGGTATGAGTTCAGCTTTGGCTAGTAGACACTAACACCGGCCTCTCAAAAACAACCGAAGCGAATCGAGCGAACTGTAGATAAACAGACATAAAATAATGCACTTTCATTCAATACTGTTCTGTGTAAGTTGTTGATGCTGAAGATGCTTATCAATGAAGGAGATTTTATTTTGCAGCTAATCAAATCACCTATTTACTTGGACCTGTATCTGCTGCCCAACATTTCACTGCTCATCAATTTAAGCAATTATTGGCTTGGAAACCTATTTCTTGATCGTTCAATCATCAATCAATCAATCAATATATTAATGTTTATTTATATAGCCCTAAATCACAAGTGTCTCAAAGGGCTGCACAAGCCACGACGACATCCGCGGTACAGAGCCCATATAAGTGCAAGGAAAAACTCACCCCAGTGGGACGTCGATGACAATGACTATGAGAAACCTTGGAGAGGACCGCGTATGTGGGCAACCCCCCCTCTAGGGGAAACCGAAAGCAATGGATGTCAAGCGGGTCTAACATAATATGATATTGTGAAAATCCAGTCCATAGTGGATCTAACATTATAGCGAGAGTCCAGTCCATATTGGATCTAACATAATAGTGAGAGTCCAGTACATAGTGGTTCTAACATAATAGTGGGAGTCCAGTCCATAGTGGATCTAATATAATAGTGAAAGTCCAGTACATAGTGGTTCTAACATAATAGTGAGAGTCCAGTCCATAGTGGATCTAACATAATAGTGAGAGTCCAGTACATAGTGGTTCTAACATAATAGTGAGAGTCCAGTCCATAGTGGATCTAACATAATAAATAGTGAGAGTTCAGTCCATAGTGGTTCTAACATAATAAATAGTGAGAGTCCAGTACCTAGTGAATCTAACATAATAGTGAGAGTCCAGTCCATAGTGGATCTAATATAATAGTGAGAGTCAAGTCCATAGTGGATCTAACATAATAGTGAGAGTCCAGTACATAGTGGTTCTAACATAATAGTGAGAGTCCAGTCCATAGTGGATCTAACGTAATAAATAGTGAGAGTCCAGTACATAGTGGTTCTAACATAATAGTGAGAGTCCAGTCCATAGTGGATATAACATAATGAATAGTGAGAGTCCAGTACATAGTGAAACTAACATAATAGTGAGAGTCCAGTCCATAGTGGATCTAATATAATAGTGAGAGTCAAGTCCATAGTGGATCTAACATAATAGTGAGAGTCCAGTCCATAGTGGATCTAACGTAATAAATAGTGAGAGTCCAGTACATAGTGGTTCTAACATAATAGTGAGAGTCCAGTCCATAGTGGATCTAACGTAATAAATAGTGAGAGTCCAGTACATAGTGGTTCTAACATAATAGTGAGAGTCCAGTCCATAGTGGATCTAACATAATAGTGAGAGTCCAGTACATAGTGGTTCTAACATAATTGTAAGAGTCCAGTCCATAGTGGATCTAACGTAATAAATAGTGAGAGTCCAGTACATAGTGGTTCTAACATAATAGTGAGAGTCCAGTCCATAGTGGATCTAACATAATAAATAGTGAGAGTCCAGTACATAGTGAATCTAACATAATAGTGAGAGTCCAGTCCATAGTGGATCTAATAATAGTAAGAGTCCCGTCCATAGTGGAGCCAGCAGGTGACCATCCCAAGCGGAGACGGGTCAGCAGCGCAGAGATTTCCCCAACCGATGCACAGGCGAGCGGTCCACACCGGGTCCCGACTCTGGACAGCCAGCTCTTCATCCATGGCCACCGGACCTGTGCACCCGCCCCCCACACAGGTCTTTTGTGGCAATAGAGGCTGACCTGCAGGCTCGGAAGGATCCACATTTCCAAACAATGTCAAGGGGTCAGTTGAATCCACAATTTGTTCCTTGTTCACAACCAAAAACCCCAATTGGTGGCCGCTGCCATGTGGAAGGACATTGTCTGTAAAGCGATCACCCGCTGGCTTCGTCTTCTATTGACAATCACGGCAACAGCAGTAATCACAGCTCCAAAACCATGGAATCGCAAAGCATCCATCTTCCTAAAAATGGAGTCTCGCGGCACAACATTTTACGAGACTTACGGCTTATGACGCCAAGCGCCTTTAATAGAAACACATACAAGATGTACATGTAGGGACAGCGTGGCGCAGTGGTAGAGTGGCCGTGCGCAACCCAAGGGTCCCTTGTTCAATCCCCACCTAGTACCAACCTCGTCACGTCCGTTGTGTCCTGAGCAAGACACTTCACCCTTGCTCCTGATGGGTGCTGGTTAGCGCCTTGCATGGCAGCTCCCTCCATCAGTGTGTGAATGTATGTGTGAATGGGTAAATGTGGAAGTAGTGTCAAAGCGCTTTGAGTACCTTGAAGGTAGAAAAGCGCTATACAAGTACAACCCATTTATTTATTTATTTACTTTCTCGAAATGTTAGAACGACCACTTTTATTTTTCAAAAAACTGCAATGGAAACGCAGCTACTTAGGATGTGTTTTGTATATTTGATTGAGTTACTTAACTTAACTTGCAACTCAATGCCAAAAAAACGGAAATGCTGATTATCGGTCCTGCTAGACACCGACCTCTATGCAATAATACAACTGTAACATTTGACAACCAAATAATTAAACAAGGCGAGTCGGTAAAAAATCTGGGTATTATCTTCGACCCAACTCTCTCCTTTGAGTCACACATTAAAAGTGTTACTAAAACAGCCTTCTTTCATCACTGAAATATGCTAAAATTCGCTCCATTTTGTCCACTTACGACGCGGAGATCATTATTCATGCGTTTGTTACGTCTCGTCTCGACTACTGTAACGTATTATTTTTGGGTCTGCCCATGTCTAGCATTAAACGATTACAGTTGGTACAAAATGCGGCTGCTAGACTTTTGACAAGAAGAAGAAAGTTTGATCATATTACGCCTATACTGGCTCACCTGCACTGGCTTTCTGTGCACTTAAGATGTGAATTTAAGGTTTTACTACTTACGTATAAAATACTACACCCTATCTTGCCGATTGTATTGTACCATATGTTCCGGCAAGAAATCTGCGTTCAAAGGATTCCTAAAGCCCAAAAAAAGTCTGCGGGCTATAGAGCGTTTTCATTTCGGTCTCCAGTACCCTGGAATGCCCTCCCGGTAACAGTTCAAGATGCTACCTCAGTAGAAGTATTTAGGTCTCACCTTAAAATCCATTTGTATACTCTAGCCTTTTAATAGACCTCCTTTTTAGACCAGTTGATCTGCCGCTTCTTTTCTTTTTCTCCTCTGTCCCCCCCTCCCTTGAGGAGGGGGTCCGGTCCGATTGCCATGGATGAAGTACTGGCTGTTCAGAGACGGGACCCAGGACGGACCGCTCGTCGGGACCCAGGATGGACCGCTCGCCTGTGTATCGGTTGGGGACATCTCTACTCTGCTGATCTGACTCCGCTTGGGATGGTTTCCTGTGGACGGAACTCTCCCTGCTGTCTTGGATCGGCTTTGAACTGAACTCTCGCGGCTGTGTTGGAGCCACTATGGATTGAACTTTCACAGTATCATGTTAGACCCGCTCGACATCCACTGCTTTCGGTCCCCTAGAGGGGGGATGTTAGCCACATATGAGGTCCTCTCCAAGGTTCTCATAGTCATCATTGTCACTGGCGTCCCACTGGGTGTGAGTTCTCCTTGCCCTCTGGGTGTGAGTTTTCCTTGCCGTTATGTGGGTTCTTCCGAGGATGTCGTAGTCGTAGTGGTTTGTAAAGTCCTTTGAGATATTTGTGATTTAGGGCTATATAAATAAACATTGATATATTGATTAATTAACCGATGTCATATTATCTCTTCATGGTTTTGCGGCTGCAGATGAGCAGCTGTGTGGTGAAGGTTGGATTAAGTTTCAGGGTAATTGCTACCTGCACTTCACTGATAGGAAGACGTGGTCGGATGCGGAGCAAGACTGCCGGGACCTGAATGCACATCTGGTCAGCATCATAACACCAGAGGAGCAACACTTTGTCAACTGTAAGTGCCTACTTTGGTCTGTAAAAGTATTGTGTTAAAGCAAGATCAGACTGAGCAACTGCTCCTCCCCCTCCCCCCACTCCACCAGCAAATGCACAGGACTACCAATGGATCGGGCTGAATGACAAAACAGTGGAAAATGACTTCCGCTGGACTGATGGTACTCCGCTGGTGAGTGATGATAATCTGTTATGCTAATTTATCAGAGCTAGTAAATTAATTCAATTCATATCCTATCAAAGGGGTCATATTATGATTGTTTTTCTACATTTAAAACACTTCCTTGTGGTCTACATAACATGCAATGGTGTTTCTTTGATAAACATTTTGCATAGGTTTTGTGGTCACGTTCTGTTTGGTTGTGGACTCATTGTGCACTGTGGTTTTTTTGTCACCATGACAACCATTAGTTCACCTGATTTATTTGGACTCACGCACCAGTGTTAATCACGTCACTGATACTTAAGCTTGTAGTTGCCAGGCAGTCGGCCTGGCGTCATTGTTGTTGTTCCATGCTCTGTTCATTCTCTTCATGCCATAGTTCATGCTTCATGCGCTGCACGTAAGTTATGTTTATTCAAGTCACAGTTAGCGAGAATTTAATGTCCTAAGTTTTTTGCCTTTGTGGTAGTTTTTGTTTTTTTAGCCAAGTTTGTTCTCCGCCTTGTGCGTGCATTTAGTTTGCACTTTTTTTATAGATAAATTAAAATATGTATTTACCTTCACGCCATGTCCCGTCATCTTCCTTTGCAATCCGGGAAAACAAACCCCACCACAGTCCTAGTTCTGACATTGATGATGTTTTACAGACTGTTTTTAAAGGGAAACATTATCACCAGACCTATGTAAGCGTCAATATATACCTTGATGTTGCAGAAAAAAGACCACATGTTTTTTTAACCGATTTCCGAACTGTAAAAGGGCGAATTTGCGATTTAAACACCTTTCAATTGTTCGCTGTCGGAGCGATGACCTTTCACCCGTGACATCACAATGGGAAGCAATCCGCCATTTTCTCGAACACATTACACACACAAGTCAAATCAGCTGTTATTTTCCGTTTTTTCGACTATTTTTTGGAACCTTGGAGACATCATGCCTCATCGGTGTGTTGTCGGAGGGTGTAACAACACGATCAGGGACGGATTCAAGTTGGAATGTACATCGATTAGCACGGCATGCTAATCGATGCTAACATGCTATTTAGGCAGCTGCATGTACATATTGCATCGCTATGCCTCATTTGCAGATATATTTGCATCCAGCCTTTCTCTCCACCCACATTTAATGCCAAACAAACACATACCAATTGACAGATTCAAGTTGCACCATTGTCAAGAGATGCGAAAGTCCTTTGTTTGTTCTGCACATTTTACCGGCAATGCTACGACAGACATGGCACAGAGATGTGCGGATATCCTGCGACACTCAAAGCAGATGCATTTCCAACTATAAAGTCAACGAAATCACAAAGGTGAGTTTTGTTGATGTTATTGACTTATTTGCTAATCAGACATATTTGGTCACGGCATAACTGCCAGCTAATTGATGCTAACATACTATTTAGGCTAGCTGTATGTACACTTGTAGCTATATTTTCATCCAGCCTTTCCCTCCACCCACATTTAATGCCAAACAAACACTTACCAATCGACAGACTTAAGTTGCTTCAGTGGTCAAAAGATGCAATCTTTGGTTAGAAGGCGATCGCCGAATAGCTTCAATAGCTATTCACTCAAAAGCTTCAGTTTCTTCCCTCAATTTCGTTTTCGCTCTCTGCCTCCACACTCCAACCATCCGTTTCAATACATGCGTAATCTGTTGAATCGCTTAAGGCGCTGAAATCCGAGTTTGAATCCAAGCTCATGTCGCTATATCTGGCTGGTCTATCCGACATGTCACTATGTGACGCCACAGGAAAATGGAAAGTAGATTTACAGATAGCGAAAATCACGCACTTTAAAGCCTTTTTTCGGGATATTCCATGATTGGGTAAATCTTGAAAAAAACTTAGAAAAATAAAATAAGCCACTGGGAACTGATTTTTATTGGTTTTAACCCTTCTGAAATTGTGATAATGTTCCCCTTTAAAGGGAAACACACTTTTTTTTGGCTGTCGTTCACAATCACTATGAGAGAAAAGAACACGTCTTTTTTATACAAAATGCTTGAAAGATGCGGTTAATGGGATTCACCATTGTAGTCTTCAAAGCCCTTTAAAACTTCAAAACCCTCCAGCAATGTTTTGTATATAGAGTGCAAGTCCATATATAATGCAGTAACAGACACGTTCATAACAATATGTAATATGTTCAATATTTACCACATCTTTATGATTCTAATCATTTCCGGAGCTGATTTATTCCGTGCGATAATTTCTGTTTCCATAAGAGCCACCTGACATCTGGCAACGACTTGTGTTCCTACTTCCCAAATCAAAACATAGTAGACTTGGTAAGAGACAAAAAAGTCAACTATTTCTGGACAAAAGAGGATTGACATTTTTATTCTTTTGAAGCTAAATATACTGCTGCTTGTAGAAGTGACCATGGACAAAGACTAAGTAAGGCATTGGAGCAGATGGAAGTTTGAAGAGTGAGGTAAAAGCGATTTTGACGCTATGAGTATGGAACTTGGAGACAAGCTATTTTGACATAAATGGATTGCTTACCCCAAAACCAACAGGAAATGTCCCTGGCCATCTGAACCAGACTAACAACTGTCCATCGAGTGAGTCACTTTTATATTGATCATGATACACGCAGCACATAATGCGTGTTAGTACAACTACAGTACATACACTTTCTAGCTAGCTGTGTACAAACAAAATATGAATTGTGGGCTAATGCTTACAGATACTGTAATTTGATTGTTCATGTTTTTCAATCAGTACAAACTGGTGTCGTATTGCAGTGTTGAACATTTCAAACTCAAACGCGTTTCCTGTTGTCTTAGAAGCTAGTTTATCTCTTGCCATAGTTCGTTTTTACAGCTAATACCGAAGCACGCCGATTTGTAACTGCTATAGAGAAAGAGGTCCTCAGTGTTAGTTTTTACAATAACAATGTTAGTTTTGGTTATTATAGGGGTTACAAAACAGCGATGTTTGAATGCATTTTTAAAGTGATTTAGAGGTATAATTAAATGCTCCCATTAGATGCATTGCAAGCCGCCTAGAAAGAGCTGATTTTTATATAATAGATGGCGAAAAAACAAAAACCTTTGTCTTCCTGTCTCTCATAATGATTTTGAATAATAGAAAAACCCCTCCCCAAAAAAGTGCAGTAGCCCTTTAAGCCGCTTTCTTACTGCGCCGTTTTGGGGGCAGTCTTATTTATAAGCTTCAGTTCAACTGCGCATTCTCCCCGCCAGCCATGTGGTAGTTGTTAGTGCTTCCATATCGAATCGACTGAAAAATATAAGTTTGAACGATATGCTACTTTATTTTCGAAATGGCTACTGCGGAGGATGGATTTGCATGTACTAGACAGTCTGACCCACGACAAGATAGAGGAAAAGAAGATACGTATTCAATACAACGTTGGACTATGCAAAGCAAACATTTTCGGGTAAATCTCTACCAAATATGGAGATATCACCTGATCACCAAAAGGAAAAAGGTCAAATTCCAAATGGCTCATTTGGAAGAATTTTGAAGTAAGGCAACCTTGTTTTATGAATATCTCTGCCAGGCCGTTATGGTTTGATTTCAAATTTTCTGGACTTATGCAGATCCCAAATACACAAAAACAGGTACCAATAGGAGGCAGCACGGTGGAACAGGTTAGTGCGTGTGCCTCACAATAGGAAGAGCCTGAGTGTTCAGGGTCTTTCTGTGTGGAGTTTGCATGTTCTCCCTGTGACTTTGTGGGTTCCCTCCGGGTACTCCGGCTTCCTCCCACCCCAAAGACATGCACCTGGGGATAGGTTGATTGGCAACATTAAATTGACCCTAGCGTATGAATCTGAGTGTAAATGTTGTCTATCTGTGTTGGCCTTGCAATGAGGTGGCAACTTGTCTACGGTGTACCCCGCCTCCCGCCCGAGTGCTGCTGGGTTAGGCTCCAGCACCCCTGCTACAACGAAAGGGACAAGCGGTAGAAAATAGATGGATGGATGGAGTAACCAATAGGTAAGAACAGCTTGTTTTGCATAGAGAATCCCCTTTAAAACATTTATTCATTTAATAAAACAACTAATCATAGATGACTAATCACATTTGAATGGAACTAATACAGTAACTAATACCATGGTTGTACATTTAATAATGGTGAAGGATCACATTTAAATATGGGACTGATGTTACAGTACTTTTTGTCTTAATGCTGTGCAACACAGTCAAGTGGTGGTGAGTAACAGTTCTTTACTGGTAAAATATACTCACAAATGCAGTACTCAAACAGGAGGTAACAAAAGATGACGGTGCAGCAAGGAGAAAACAAATGCAATCCATCCATCCAGCTTCTTCCGCTTATCCGAGGTCAGGTTGCAGGGGCAGCACCCTAAGTAGGTAAGCCCAAACTTCCCTCTCCCCAGCTACTTCATCCAGCTCCCCCAGGGGAATCCAGAGGCATTCTGAATTCCCCAGAATCCAGAATGCCTTGGAGAGACATAGTCTCCCCAACGAATCCTGGGTCTTCCCTGTGGCCTTTTACCGACCGGTAGGGCGTGCCCGAAACACCTCCCCAGGGAGGCGTCCGCGATGCATCCTGACCAGATGCCTGAACCGCCTCCTCTGGCTCTTCTCGATGTGGAGGAGCAGGGGCTTTACTCAGACCTCCTCCCGAATGACAGAGCTTTTCAATCGATCACTAAGGGAGAACACTGCCACCCAACGGCGGAAAATCATGTTGGCCACGTGTACATATGATTTTGTCCTTTCGTCCATAACTCAAAGCTCATGGCCATAGGTAAGAATGGGAAAGTAGATCTACCCAACGGATTGTTGCAGGGGTCGCATCACTGCAGGCGCCGCACCGATCCGCCTGTCGACGTCCCGATCCACTCTTCCCTCATTCGATAAAAAGACTCCAATGTACTCAAACTCCTCCACTTCTCCCCAAACCATAGATGGCACTCCACCCTTTTCCAGGCGAGAAACAGGAACTCAGACTTGGAAGTGCTGATTCCCATACCAGTCGTTTCACACTCGGCTGCAAACCGATCCAGTGAGAGCTAAAGATCATTGGCAGATGAAGCCATCAGTACCACATAATCTGCAAAAAGCTATACCAAATTGTACAGCCACCAAAACGGATCCCCTCAACTGCGCGTAGAAAATCTGTCCATAAAAGAAGAATTGCTGACAAAGGGGAGCCCTGGCATAGTCCACCCTGGAGTTCAACCCTCACTGGAAACAGATCCGACTTACTACCGGAGCCAACTTACTGCTGGCAACACAGACCATGTTTTGACACTGATCATACAGGGAGCGGACCGCCACAATTAGACGGTTCGATACCCCATACTATCTGAGCACTCCCCACAAGACATCCCGAAAGACACGGTCGAAAGCCTTCTCCAAGTCTACGAAGCACATGGAGACTGGTTGGGTGAACTTACATGCACCCTCAAGAACTCTGCCGGGAGTATAGAGCTGGTTCACAGTTCCACGACCAGAACAAAAACCACACTGCTCCTCCTGAATCCGAGGTTCGACTATCAGGCGTAGCCTTTTCTCCAGTACACCTGACTAGACCATACCGGGAAGATTGAGGAGTGTGATTCCACGATAGTTGCATCACACCCTCCAGTTCCCCTTCTTACAGAAAGGAACCACCACCTCTGCCAATCCAGAAACGCTGTCCCAGTTATCCAAGCAATGCTACATAGTCTTGTCAACGAACACAGCCCCACAGCATCCAAAGCCTTAAGGAACTCCGGGCGGCTTTCATCCACCCACGCTGCCCTGCCACTGAAGAGCTTTTTGACTATCTCAGCAACATCAGCCCCAGAAATAGGGGAACCCACCACAGATTCCCCAGGCACTGCTTCCTCATAAGAAGACGTGTAGGTGGGATTGAGACAGGTCTTCGAAGTATTCCCTCCACCGATCTACAAAGTCCTGAGTTGACGTCAGCAGCACATCATCCATACCATATACGGTGTTGACAGTGCACTGCTTCTCCCTCCTGAGGCGGCGGTTGATGGTCCAGAACTGCTTCGAAGCCGTCTGGAAGTTGTTTGCCATGGCTTTGTGGAACTCCTCTCATGTTTGAGTTTGTGGGCATTTTTATTCCAATGAAGGAATGACGTGTGCAAGTAACCCAAATATGTATGGTGTGACTATGTGTTGAGTTTAACTGAGTGTTACCAGTAGTTGTTGAAGGTGCATGTTGAGGAAGTTCAGAAGGGGCAAGGCAGGTACAGAGATCCGTGGGAAAGCAAAAAGGCAAGGGCAAGGGTAAGGGCAAGGGCACGGCGTCTGAGACCGTGTCCAGGTGAGAGGTCAAGATCCAGAAAGGCAGCACATATGCAAGGAGAGCTAGAGACGTGTAGGGCTTACTGTACAATACAAGTTGCTACGTTCTTGCATTAGAAAGCAGGATCCGCTGGGGCATGAAGGACTTAGAGCTCTCATCAGCGGCAGGTGTATGGATTGTCGATTCTGTGCAGCCGTGCAAAGCGGCGGCCACAACCGGACCGGAATGCTCGTAGGCGTGTCCCGAGGCGCGCACAGAGGAGCGCACCACAGACTGTGTGGTGGCATGTACTTGAGCCGTAACAGCATCACCAGGTTTCACTGTCATTGTCAATGTGACCGTTGAAGTCACCCAGCAGAACAAGGGGAATCAACTGAGGGAACAATCTCCAGTACTCCCTCGAGGAAATCCAAAGAGGTCGGGTACTATATGAGCTGCTGTTTGCTGTGTAAGCACACACAACAGTCAGGACTTGCCCCCCCCCCCCCCCCACACACACACACACACACCCCCCACCTGAATGCGGAGGAAAGCTACCCTCTCGCCTACCTGTTTAAACTTCAAAATGCAGGCTCTAAGCTGAGGGGCAAAAAGAGTTACCACCTGAGACTGTTGTCTGTTGATTGATTACAAAGCCAGAGTGGAAGAGAGTCCAGCCCCTCCCCTACGAGGACTGGTTCCAGTGCCCTTGCTGTGCGTCGATGTGACTCCGACTAGATTTAGCCGGAACTTCTCCAACTCGCGCACCCAGCGAGATGACGTTCGAAATCCCAAGAGCTAGCTTCTGTAGCCGATGATCGGAGTGCAGAGGGCCCTGCCTTCGGCTGCTGCCCAGCTTACACTGCACCTGACCTCTGTGCCACCTTCTATGAGTGGTGAGCCCATTGTAGGGGGGACCCACGTTACCTTTTCGGGCTGTGCCCGGCCGGGCACCTTGGGGACAGGCATGGCCACCAGGCGCTCGCCATTGAGCCCCACCTCTGGTGCTCCACAGGGGGGCCCTGTGACCCGCATCCGGGCGAGGGAAATCTGAGTCCTTGAATTTGACTTTCCATAAACATCTTCGAGCTCTTTTTTGTCCGGTCCGTCACCTAGGACCTGTTTGTCTTGGGAGCTCCTACCAGGGGGCATAGAAGCCACCGGACAACATAGCTCCTAGGATCATTGGGACACACAAACTAATCTACCAGGATAAGGTGGCAGCTCAGAGAGGAGGGAAAAAAATAAGCACCGTGGAAAAATAAAGAGATAGATAGATAGATAGATAGATAGATAGATAGATAGATAGATAGATAGATAGATAGATAGATAGATAGATAGATAGATAGATAGATAGATAGATAGATAGATAGATAGATAGATAGATAGATAGATTGATAGATAGATAGATAGATGGATACAAAAACAAAACTAAACTTGGGTAGGAGCTGCAAGAAAAGCTAACAACAAAAACACAAAGCAGCACGGTGGCGGAGGGGTTACTGCGTGTGCCTCACAATACGAAGGTCCTGGGTTCGATCCTGGGCTTGGGATTTTTCTGTGTGGAGTTTGCATGTTCTCTCTGTGACTGCGTGAGCACCTAGGGATAGGTTGTTTGGCAACACTAAATGGTCCCTAGTGTGTGAATGTGAGTGTGAATGTTGTCTGTCTATCTGTGTTGGCCCTGTGATGAGGTGGCGACTTGTCCAGGGTGTACTCCGCCTTTCGCCCAAATGCAGAGCTGAGATAGGCTCCAGCACCCTCCGCGAAAATGGATGGATGGATGGATGGATGAAAATACAATTATTCAAAAATGGATGACACCATATAAAAAAACTGGGGTAGGTTTAAAAAATCCCGCCTTGTCACCCATTCTTATGTCTGTCATGGCCAAAGTCACTTGTAACTTTTGGTTATGTCAACAAGGGATGTCAACATAAACAGGTTCCACTGCAGTAAGATGTCAAACTTGTTCTGCCTTGTACCTGGTCTTGACTTGAATGTTCACGTTTTTTTTATTTTTTGTCATTTTTTTTAGCAATATGAGAACTGGAAGCCAAACCAGCCAGATAGTTACGTTCACTCTGGAGAAGACTGTGCGGTGATGATCTGGCATGCCACAGGCCAGTGGAATGATGTACCTTGCAACTACCATCTACCATTCACCTGCAAGAAAGGCCCTGGTATACCAGCTCAAGCCTCACATCTGTTCCAAGTATCTGACGTATTCCCAACAAGTACTCTTCTTGTTCTCAGCCTCATGTGGTGCCCCACCGGAAGTGAAACATGCCCTTATGTTTGGGAACAGAAGGGAGGAATATCCTGTCAACTCAATCATCCGTTATCAGTGCAACCCAGGATTTAGACAGCGCTATCCGCCAGTGGTTCGCTGTAAGGCAGATGGACATTGGGAGGAGCCCCAGGTGAAATGTAGTCAGGGTAAGTCAACTCCCTGTCATGGTTGAGCTGCAGGTGTTCATCATAACAAGCTGTTCTGTCTCTCTGCAGTGAAAGCCAGGCAAAGAATTCACGGAAGGAGTCCAAAAATCTATTAAAAGAAAAAAAAAAACAGAAGAGATTAATATTTTAACTGAATACATATAACACACAGAAATTATTATGTGGCACAGTTTTAATACAATATATGTTTCCAATGTGTACCGTATTTTTCGGACAATAAGTCACAGTTTTTTTCATAGTTTGGCTGGTGGTGCGATTTATACTCAGGAGCGACTTATGTGTTAAATTATTAACACATTACCGTAAAATATCAAATAATATTATTTAGCTCATTCACGTAAGAGACTACACGCAGGGACGTGCACATGATTATAGAGGGGCAGGGGCTCAAAGTCAGAAAAGGGCAGGAAATTGTTTTTTTTGTCCTTTACACAATATGGAAATTAATGTAAAATTAAATTTGCTAGTAGGAAGCTAACTACTTAACTGTGTGTCCTTTGAAGGTAAAAGTGATTGCCATTTCTTTTGTGTCAACAAATAATGAGTTAATTCACATTATCATAGGCTTGAAAGACATGAAAAGCAACAAAACACTGGTTTATTATTAGGCTATTTATTGTTAAAGATAAGCATTTTAGTATTGAACATTGAACAGTGCAACTTGAACTTTGAAAAATAAATAAATAAATACCCAAATTAAAAAAACTTCAATGTGAAAATCTGTCCTTCTTCCCTTAACTTGATGAAAACACCATCAAGTTGTAATTTATGGTCTTTCTCACTTAATGCTCAGACTAAACAACTGAAACGCAATACAACTTTATATCTAAACCTCTACTGTGGGAGAAATGTGATCCGCCGTAAACACAGTGCATTTTATTTTGAAAATTAACCAGGTGTTTTATTTTGTATTTTGTACAATACTTCCTGTCCCGCACGATCCGCTCTGCTCTGTGCAGAATAGATGTGCTGTGCTCAATTGATGCGCCGTGCTCCAACGTCCGGCAAAAACAGAAGCTGACACATTGAATATTAGAATAATACAGCGTTTTTCTGAAATATTACCCATATTAGATGCTGAATAAGTGGACGGCGACTAGACCATAACTCACAGGTTCAAGGTTCACGTCTCCTCAGGCCCCATTTGCGCTCTCTCCTCTCTCTCACTCAGTCACTCACTCACTCACTAGCCCTCTCTCTCGCTCTCTGGTGGAAGCTCAGGCTTAAACAACCCGGTATTACAAGAAAACGTGGAGTTTTTGTAGCGCTGTTTTTTTTGTTTTGATTTGTTTTTTTTACATCCCTAAAAGGAATTTATTAATGTTGTTTGAAGAAAAAAAATATAAAAACACACACACAGGCAGAGGGCACTTTTTAAGACGAGGCAAAAAAGGGCAGGGGCTCAAGCACCCATAGGGCCCATTCTGTGTACGTGCCAGACTAGACGTATAAGATTTCATGGGATTTATCGATTAGGAGTGACAGATTGTTTGGTAAACGTATAGCATGTTCTATATGTTATAGTTATTTGAATGACTCTTACCATAATATGTTACGTTAACATACCAGGCACCTTCTCAGTTGGTTATTTATGCGTCATATAACGTACACTTATTCAGCCTGTTGTTCACTATTCTTTATTTATTTTAAATTGTCCTTCAAATGTCTATACTTGGTGTTGGGTTTTATCAAATAAATTTCCCCCAAAAATGCGACTTATATATGTTTTTTTCCCCTTCTTTATTATGCGTTTTCGGCAGGTGCAACTTATACTCCGGGGCGACTTATACTCCGAAAAATACAGTATATGATAATTTTATTGATTTTTTTATTTTATTTACAATTATTGTAATGTGTTGTTGAGGAATTAAGCACTGTTTTTTAACATGACTTTTACATTTAAAAACACTTCCTTCTTTTGAAAAACATTTGGTAAACACAAATATTACATTTTGTGTTGTGGGTTGAAACTGATTATAGTGCCAGACAGTTGCAGTGATTGAGCATGATAAAAGTCCATCCATCCATCCTTCGGGATCGCGGGGGGCGCTGGGGCCTATCTCAGCTCGGAAGGTGGGGTACACCCTGGACAAGTCGCCACCTCATCGCAGGGCCAACACAGATAGACAACATTCACACTCACATTCACACACTAGGGACCATTTAGTGTTGCCAATCAACCTATCTATCCCCAGGTGCATGTTTTTGGAAGTGGGAGGGAGCCGGAGTACCCGGAGGGAACCCACACAGTCACGGGGGGAACATGCAAACTCCACACAGAAAGATCCCGAGCCTGGGATTGAACTCAGGACTACTCAGGACCTTCGAATTGTGAGGCAGACGCACTCACCCTTCATCCACCGTGCTTCCCATGATAAAAGCTAACTCACTATAATTATTCTTTTACACAAATGCTTTGAGTTTAGAATGTTGGGATCAATCAACTGGCTTCTCAGTCCATGAATGTAGTAATTGCATGCTTAATTTTTTTTTTATTTTTACAAAAGAATCTGTTTGTTACAATTTAGGGCAGTGTGATTATTAAAAGAAAAAAAAAAATTTTTTGTTAAGAACTGAGATTGATTTTTTTTCATATGCACGCAGACACACACACCTACCATGTTTATGTGCTTACATTGTGAAGAAATAACATTGTTTGTTTAATCATTATAGTTGTCATGTTGTGATTTAAAGAACTAAACTAAATTAAATTAAAAACTCACTCCTGATACTTCAAGCCCTTTTACTCAAAGTACATTTATTCTACTTAGGAACCTAGTCAAAAATAAAATAATGTTGCCTGTGCTAGGATAAGACACATTTTGAATATTTCAATATGTGTATCATTAGATACTCAAAGTACATTTATTTGGCTTGGGAACCTAGTCAAAAATAATATAATGTTGCCTTTGATAGGATAAAACTCATTTTGAATATTTCAATATGTGTATTATTAGATATGGAGGTAAAAAAACGACATCAATTGTACAGATTCAGTCCATTGGCCCATAAGTCAAAAGAAGAGTCAAATAAAGAATGTCACCACTGACGTTGAGTAGAACCAGGGTAATGGAACCAACTCGCCCTGCATAATGTCTACTAGTAAATATGTTGCAGAATGATCTGTGTATAGTTCCAGTCTTATAGTCTTCAACCACACCTAAAGAAAAATGTGACATTTTCCTAAATCGTTCAGGAAATTACACCTCAGGTTAAAAAAAAGCTCTGTTTTCAACGAAATTTCAACATTTACAGTATATACATACCATCATAAAGTTTCTCTGCTGCACAATGAACTAGATGAATGGATTCTGAAACGTGCTGCTTGTTTGAAGAGGATTGTTGGCTGGGGTGAGGCCTTTTTTTGGGTTAGTTCCATATCTCTTCCCACAAGGGCTGTGCAGTCCAGAGAGTCTGAAAGATTAATATGTTTGTAGCTTTGGAGGTAATAACCTCACTTGAGGGTGTCAGTTACAAATCAGATTTAGCTCTATTCAGATTTTTGGGGAGACGATTCGATTCAGAATCAATTCTTCACTCAAACCAATCCTCAATTTAACAGTAGGATGGTTGCATGACGTCTCATCCATTTTTATTATTCGCAGCTTAATTCACACGATGGTCAAGCAGCCTGAGCATAGCATTAAAACAAGTGAGAGTGAATGTAGACTTTGAGCAGAAAATACTGTATTGTTGCTGCAGTCGTTCAAATAGAGCAGGGGTCTCAGACATGCGGCCCGCGGGCCAATTGCACGCGAGACATTATTTTGCCGCCCCCACCTTAATAAGAAATGTTAATGTTAGTGCGGCCCGCGAGTTTTATATGAAAGGCACTTGACAGTGTTGTTATTTGGCTCCAAAATGGCTCTTTCAACGTTCTGGGTTGCCTACCCCTGCGTTAGTGGAAAAGCGGCAAATGACTGAAAGCGACAGATATTTTATGACCTATATCGAGTAAAACTTTTTCAATTGAATTACATTTATATAGCGCTTTTCTCTAGTGACTCAAAGCGCTTTACATAGTGAAACCCAATATCTAAGTTACATTTAAACCAATGTGGATGGCACTGGGAGCAGGTGGGTAAAGTGTCTTGCCCAAGGACACAATGGCAGTGACTAGGTTAACAGAAGCGGGGATCGAACCTGGAACTCTCAAGTTGCTGGCACGGCCACTCTACCAACCAAGCTATACGGCCCAATTAAAATATGCTTGAAACTAGAATATCAGCTGATGCAAAGCTGTGTCATCAACACCTAAAAGTATAAAACTACTTTTTTAAAGTAATAATTTCTTATTTAAAGCATGAAAAAAATTCATGACTTTGACACAATTGTGTCTCGTAATTAAAACAGATGACAGCCAAACGGACTTTGCTGTTTTATTTTCAATGAAACAATAAAAAATACATACTCATAGAGTAGTACAGTTGGCACAGTACAGTATACTGACAGTTAATATTTAAACATTTAACTTTTCAAACAATTTTAAACCAAAATACTTCTTGCACATTCAGATAAATTCAAACATTCTAAATTACAATGAGAAAAAATTTGGCCGGGGGCCGGGCTGTGTATATACGCACTAATTGACTGAAAGAGCACACACTTGGCGCGATGATGTCATGTTGTCGATGGAAAAATGCATTATTAGACCATATTATTTGCCTGTGCGACTAGGAGACCCCGAGAGTAACAAGTGGTTGCCTTGTTGCCTTTCCATTAAGAACAATAACTTAGTTTTTAGTATAAGTTTGATGGTTTCAAGAACTGTAATGCCGAGCGCATATCATTATATCAATATAATGACTTGATTGATTGATTCATTGATTGATTGAAACTTTTATTAGTAGATTGCAGAGTACAGTACATATTCCGTAAAATTGACCTCTAAATGGTAAAACCCGAGTAAGTTTTTCAACTTGTTTAAGTGGAGGTCCACGTTAATCAATTCATGGTAATTCATGGCACTAGCATTTACTTAATTTAAAAAAATTTTTCCAACATTGAGCAAAGAGATCTCATTTTTTTTCCTACCAAGAAAAGTGCACTTCTTATTAGTGAGAATACACTTATTTTAAGGTATTTTGGGTTCATTGAGATTAGCTAATTTTACTTGTTTTGGAAAGTCTTGACAAGCCGAATTTTCTTGTTCTATTGGCAGATAATTTTGCTTAGTTCAAATAAAATACCCCTCATTTTTGTAAGTTTTTTTCCCTTATTTTTGACCCCAGACTTTTTGCATTGTATAGTGTCACAAGCTTGTTTTCTTTTTTTTAACTGCTTTCATGTTGTCCACTTGTGTTGATTGTTTTGTGTATTTTAGGGGGCTGTGCCCTCTCCACATCATTTCATTTATTTACGACATTTGATACATCAAGTATCTCACAAAAGTGACAACACCTGTCCCATTTCAGCCGACATTTTATTTATTTTTTTTTTTTATCAAAAGGACACTACTAAATACTACATGGGACATTGGTGTAACTTAGATTAGTCAGTGTACAGCTTGTGAAAGCAGCATAGATATACTGTCAACACACTGCCAGTATTGCCCAAGTAGTAACACAAGTGAATTAGGGCTGGGTGATATGGCCTTTTTTCATTATCTCGATTTTTTTAGGCCATACACGATTTACATCTTGATATTTCGCCTTGACCTTGAATTAACACTTGATACATATAATCACAGTAGTATGATTCTATGTGTCTACATTAAAACATTCTTCTTCACACTGCATTAATATAATGCTCATTTTAAACTTTAATGCAGAGAAAGAAATCACAACTAAGTCAATTGACCAAAAGTGTGTTTATTAATCAGTTATTAAGCAGTGGTACAAACGTTCATGTCATTTCCAAAACAGAAAGTGCAAAATTGTCGGAGACATTTTAAGTGTCAAATAAAAATGAGCTGCAGAATAGGAAATCAAATAGTGTTCGTCCTTCGCTAATAATAGACAATTTTACATACACTATACTGCTGAATCATGAGAATATTAGTGGCCTGCATTGAAAAGAAACTTGAATAGAGAAGTCTCATTAAAGAGATTTTTCCATCAAGGTGAGGCACCTCTTAGTTATTTTCCAGGTGCAAACAACAAACACACCTTTCACATTTTGTCTATGAATTTTAGCAAGCTATGTTTTTTGAGGTGAAGAGAATGTATTATTGGCTCAGAAGAAATACTAAAACAGTGTTGAAATTGTATGACAGCTGTTTTGCCTTGTGACTCAGGCATCCTTTCCACCCCATCCGCCACAAACACCACGTCACTGTCTGCAACCAGCCTCCACAGAAACCGTCTTTATAGTCCCAAATCATCACCATGGAAAAAATGAAACATTTTCATAATTTGGGATTCTTTTTTTTTTTTTTTAGTAGAACAGGTCATCAAAGGGCACCATTTTTCTTGTCGTAAATGAAAACATTTGCAATATCATTTTGGGGAATATTTACACTAGTTACAACATTTTTGGCCTACACCATAATGTAAAAATAACATGAATTCATTATCAATGAGTAATGTGATTAGATTACACTAACTTGCTCTGTCACACATAACACAAAACGGAAATATCAATATTTTTCTTTGGAGCGGTATAGCTCGGTTGGTAGAGTGGCCGTGACCGTTTCGATTCCCGCTTCCGCCATCCTAGTCACTGCTGTTGTGTCCTTGGGCAAGACACTTTACCTACCTGCTCCCAGTGCCACCCACACTGGTTTAAATGTAACTTAGATATTGGGTGTCATTATGTAAAGTGCTTTGAGTCACTAGAGAAAAGCGTTATATAAATATAATTCACTTCACTTCAGATGGCTTAACGCAGTGGTTCTCAAATGGGGGTACTTGAAGGTATGCCAAGGCATATGTGAGATTTGTTTTAAATATTCTAAAAATAGCAACAATTCAAAAATCCTTTATGAATATATTTATTGAATAATACTTCAACAAAATATGAATGTTAGTTCATAAACTGTTGAAAGAAATGCAACAATTCAATATTCAGTGTTGACAGCTAGATTTTTTGTGGACATGTTCCATAAATATTAATGTTAAAGATTTCGTTTTTTGCGAAGAAATGTTTAGAATTAAGTTCATGAATCCAGATGGATCTCTATTACAATCCCCAAAGTTGATGATTACTTCTATGTGTAGAAATCTTTATTTATAATTGAATCACTTGTTTATAAGTTAAGTTTTTAGTATTTTTATATCTTTTTTTCCAAATAGTTCAAGAAAGACCACTACAAATTAGCAATATTTTGCACTGATGTACAATTTAATAAATCAGAAACTGATGACATAGTGCTGTATTTTACTTCTTTATCTCTTTTTTTCAAACAAAAATGCTTTGCTCTGATTAGGGGGTACTTGAAATTTAAAAATGTTCGCAGGGGGTATATCACTGAAAAAAGGTTGAGAACCACTGCACTGAGACATACAACAAAATGCAATGCGGTAGTTACGTTTCAGTGTTTGTCCAGACCACATCCCCCCCCCATTGTTTACCTGTATCTCACCTTTTTTTGTAAGGGGCGCCGGACGTTGGCAGACTCGTCAGGGATCCTGTTCTGTCCCCCTATCTGATTTTGAATGGGAT
This sequence comes from Nerophis ophidion, assembly GCF_033978795.1. Classification (NCBI taxonomy): domain Eukaryota; kingdom Metazoa; phylum Chordata; class Actinopteri; order Syngnathiformes; family Syngnathidae; genus Nerophis; species Nerophis ophidion. The sequence goes on from NC_084635.1 coordinate 24,820,045, forward strand.
TGTGCTGAAAATTTTAATTTCCCCTCAGAGATTAATAAAGTATTTTTGATTCTGATTCTGAAGTGCAGAAAAGAAGCCCTTTTTATAAGGAAAACTGAAGTAACACAAAACACAAAGATGTGCAAAAAGAAGAAACATGTATAAAGCGCAAATCAAGCAAAGTAGATGATCCAGCCAGTACATGGCTGTCGAAAGATGCAACCTGATTGGCAACCAGTTACAGGTGTGTCCTAAGTGCCAAATAAAGACAAACAGGAAGTGGAATGTAAAATAAATGTCCTGGGACAGGAAATAATTAAAAATACAAGATACCAATCTCTGTCATAACCATTAATTGATTAACATGGGCCCCGACTTAAAGAAGTTGAAAAACTTATTGGGGTGTTACCATTTAGTGGTCAATTGTATGGAATATGTACTGTACTGTGCAATCTACTAATAGAAGTTTCAATCAATCAATCAAAGTCATGTGAAATCATGGCTGCAGCATCAGTACCCGGATTTTGCACTTAATGGATCCTAACCACCCTTAATTATCACCATCTTGGCCAATAGCAGGAGGGAAGGGCTTAACTTTAAGAATTAGCGGGAAGTAGGTAATATTGCCATCATTAATATAAGTAATGACAGTAACAGATTTGGGACAGCACTAGGCTGTCAAAATTGTCACCCTCAGTAACTAAGTTAGACTGATCATACAGTACGTCTTCTTACGTCAGCCCCGCAAAGGAGGACATGTCCGGGGTGTGCGGGCGGAGTTTCATAAATAGCTCAAATGTCCGGCATTTTGAGTTAGGGTTGCGTGTATTTTCAATGTACGTTCAGGGTAGAGCCGGCCCAAGGCTTAAGCGAACTAAGCGCTTGCTTAAGGCCCCGCGGCCACCAGGGGGCCCCCAAAAGCAATTAACAAAAAAATATTATTTGTTATTTTTTGCATGTACGAGTCTGACTGATGATTTCTAAATGATCAAAGATATATTATTGTACAAAAACACAATTTTAGGTCAACAGAGTGCTGCTGCTGATCTAGGCCTCGTGATTCTTCATCAGATTTCTTACTGTGATGTCATAAATGACTTGGCCTCCAGAAAGCACAGGTTTTAAGGAGTGGGTGGAGTGGTGTAAGTGGTGAAGAACAGAGGAACACAACTGTGATGTGATGGTCAAATGTGTGAATTAAGGTAGATTGTTTTGATTTTTTTCCCCCCAAATTTTTGCACATCGTTATGTACATTTACATAGTTTTAATATGTAGTAACTTTATATTTGTTTATAAACCGTTATGTTACCTTGTTTCTGGCAACTCTGTTTATTAATATTATTTAAGTATTTGCTTGATATTTAATTTTTGTACAATTGAATTTGTTCCTTTTTATATGCATTTAAGTGATTTTATTGTTGCTCTTGATTGTTTTTCTTGCACTACGAATTACTTTTGCACATTGCTGTTTCGGGTTTGTGCTACCAAAAATAATAAAGTGAATCAGAATCAGCTTTATTGTCCAGTTATGTTTAACACACATGGAATTTAACTTCAGTAGACTGCGCTCTCTTTGTACAAAGTAAACATTAATAATGAACAATTAACTAAAAATATAAACTAGTAATTAAAGACTAATATGTACAGACCGATGAGACAAGATGACACTTTTACTGTAAATACAAAGCTTTATCATTTGGACTGTTCAACCCCAGGCCACTCTTGTAACTGAATGTTTTCTACATTTTAAGATTATGAACAATATGTGGCACTCTGGACATCATTCGTTCATTCATTGGTATTATTTATGTTCTTAACTGGGCCACTCCCATATCTTTATAAATGACATGTCATTTGTAAATACATGCCAGGCTGAAAATAGGATAAAGTAAACAACACTGCCAGAGCCGCAATGAGTTTATAGTAGGTGTGTGAATGATCTACAATCAATATTATTGGCAGACATAGAGGGCCCCAAAATCAAATTTTGCTTAGGGCCCCATGGAGGCTCAGGCAGGCACTGGTTCAAGGTGAAGAAGGGGTTAAAAACAAAATAAATTCTGAAGATGTGCGCACGCAGCATTCGTAAGGGAGGGGCAGAGACAGAGAGAGCGAGAGAGTTATGATAAACACGCATGTGTCGTCCGGCTCTGTTTTTTACCCATAGATTTATCAGATTTTATTTTTTATTATCTATAGCAGGGGTGTCAAAAGTGTGCCCGGAGGCCATTTGCGGCCCACAGCTAATGTTTTAAAGGCCCACAGCACAAAAATGGCTATTAAAATAAACAAAAACATAACAAAAGTGAAATAAAAAAGTTTAAAGGTGAAAGGGAAGGCGTGGCGCAGTGGAAGAGTGGCCGTGCGCAACCCGAGGGTCCCTGGTTCAATCCCCACCTAGTACCAACCTTGTCACGTCCCATTGTGTCCTTGAGCAAGACACTTCACCCTTGCTCCTGATGGGTGTTGGTTAGCGCCTTGCGTGGCAGCTCCCTCCATCAGTGTGTGAATGTGTGTGTGAATGGGTGAATGTGGAAGTAGTGTCAAAGCGCTTTGAGTACCTTGAAGGTAGAAAAGTGCTGTACAAGTACAACCCATTTATCATTTATTTATAAATCCATCCATCCATCCATTTTCTACCGCTTATTCCCTTTCAGGGTCGCGGGGGGCGCTGGCGCCTATCTCAGCTACAATCGGGCGGAAGGCGGGGTACACTCTGGACAAGTCGCCACCTCATCTTAGAAAAAGTTGCAATGTTGACTAATAAAACAAAGCTGTTTTTTTTTTTCATTCAAACTGTCATCGCTCAAAACATAATATTGAATCAAAATCAATGTTGTTATGAATTATTGACCTATCCAAGGTTCCGATTACGTACCTTCGAATATTCCACTTTGAAAAATATTTTTGGTAGAAGATTTTTCATATTTTGTGTGTTTGCAATAAAAAAAAAACATTTTGTCAACATAAAAAAAACTAAAACATTTTGAAATGAGGAATAGATGTGAAGTTGATGTAGACTCCTGAGATTTAAGCGTTAAATATCAAATGTATGTATGCCCTGGCACACCATTATCATCATTTCATGACCCAAGCAGAACACTTTTTTACATTTTTATACTGAAATAAATACACCTACAACTCATTAAATAAAAATATAGAAAAAACTACCAGCAGCGGTAAAGTTTAGATCCATGAAGGAAAGAAGAAAGTGAATGAAAGTTTATAACTGAATACATTTACATATGCATACAAATTTGTCTTCATTTTTATTATTTCTTTTAATGAATGAAGTAATGTTTATGACAACCTTTTTCCAAAACACAACATAAAATGTGAGATATAACAGGACAATGCATAAGTTTATCATTGGTTTTCAAAACGCTTACAAAAAAGTGTGACCCCAAAAATTTACTGTGGGACCCCATTTTTATGACTTGATGGGGTCGGACCCTATTTTGAAAATTCCAAGGGCCAACACTGTTGTCAACAGAGGAGACATTTTTTTTAATTTAAATAAATATATTACTTATAGGCAGCACGGTGAAACAGGGGTTAGTGCATGTGCCTCACAATACGAAGGTCCCGAGTAGTCCTGGGTTCAATATCGGGCTCGCGATCTTTCCGTGTGGAGTTTGCATGTTCTCCCCGTGACAGCGTGGGTTCCCTCCGGGTACTCTGGCTTCCTCCCCCCTCCAAAGACATGCACCTGGGGATAGGTTGATTGGCCTGTGATTGGAATGTGAGTGTGAATGTTGTCTGTCTATCTGTGTTGGCCCTGCGATGAGGTGGCAACTCGTCTAATAAGCGGTAGAAAATGGATGGATGGATATTATTTATAAAGCAAGTTCGAGTATCATTGGCAAATTTTCACCTAGTCCCGGCCTGGGTACGCATTTATAGGCCTACTGAAACCCACTACTACCGACCACGCAGTCTGATAGTTTATATATTAATGATGAAATATTAACATTGCAAAACATGCCAATACGGCCGGTTTAGTTTACTAAATTGCAATTTTAAATTTCCCGCAAAGTGTCCTGTTGAAAACGTCGCGGAATGATGACACGTGCGAGTGACGTCACCAGTTGTAACGGACATGTTCTTCCAATCAGATCCAAGCTATAAGTTGTCTGCTTTAATCGCATAATTACACAGATTTCCGGACATCTGTGTTGCGAATCTTTTGCAATTTGTTCAATTAATAATGGAGACTACAAAGAAGAAAGATGTTGGTGGAAAGCGGCGTATTGCGGTCGGCTGTAGCAAAACAAACACAGCCGGTGTTTCTTTGTTTACATTCCCTGAAGATGACGGTGAAGCTTTGATGTGGAACAGAGCGATCAAGAGAACATGGTTTTCTACCACATGTCAACCGGCAGGTTTTGGTAAGAAAATTGTGGTAATAAGTCGGCTCTCACCGTAGACATGAGCGGAGCTTGTGTCGTTCCTCCTGCAGCTGTCAAAGAGGCAGCTGCGACTTTCTTGGCTCCTCCGTGGCTTCCCTCAGAGACACTGGCGGTCACCACACCCCTCCGACTTTCATGTACGACTATATAATCTCACTAAACACTAGTAACACAATAAGCAGATAAGGGATTTTCCAGAATTAGTCTAGTAAATGTGTCTAATAACATCTGAATCGCTCCCACTGCCCTCGTCTTTTTTCTTCTTCTTCGTCTAGTCCTTCACTCTCACTATCCTCATTCACAAATCTTTCATCCTCGCTCAAATTAATGGGGAAATTGTCGCTTTCTCGGTCCGAATCGCTCTAGCTGATGGTGGCTATGATTGTAAACAATGTGAGGATGTGAGGAGCTCCACAACCAGTGACGTCACACGCACATCGTCTGCTACTTCCGGTACAGGCAAGGCTATTTTATTAGCTACCAAAAGTTGCGAACTTTATCGTCGATGTTCTCTACTATATCTTTTCAGCAAAAATATGGCAATATCGCAAAATGATCAAGTATGACACGTAGAATGGACCTGCTATCCCTGTTTAAATAAGAAAATCTCATTTCAGTAGGCCTTTAAGTGTCCTCTTTTTGGGATTTCACAATATGGTCAGCCTAAACTAAGTAGTATACTTATTAAAGCATACATACTCCATCCATCCATCCATCATCTTCCGCTTATCCGAGGTCGGGTCGCGGGGGCAACAGCCTAAGCAGGGAAACCCAGACTTCCCTCTCCCCAGCCACTTCGTCTAGCTCTTCCCGGGGGATCCCGAGGCGTTCCCAGGCCAGCCGGGAGACATAGTCTTCCCAACGTGTCCTGGGTCTTCCCCGTGGCCTCCTACCGGTTGGACGTGCCCTAAACACCTCCCTAGGGAGGCGTTCGGGTGGCATCCTGACCAGATGCCCGAACCACCTCATCTGGCTCCTCTCGATGTGAAGGAGCAGCGGCTTTACTTTGAGTTCCTCCCGGATGGCAGAGCTTCTCACTCTATCTCTAAGGGAGAGCCCCGCCACACGGCGGAGGAAACTCATTTCGGCCGCTTGTACTCGTGATCTTATCCTTTCGGTCATGACCCAAAGCTCATGACTATAGGTGAGGATGGGAACGTAGATCGACCGGTAAATTGAGAACTTTGCCTTCCGGCTCAGCTCCTTCTTCACCACAACGGACCGGTACAACGTCCGCATTACTGAAGACGCCGCACCGATCCGCCTGTCGATCTCACGATCCACTCTTCCCTCACTCGTGAACAAGACTCCTAGGTACTTGAACTCCTCCACTTGGGGCAGGGTGTCCTCCCCAACCCGGAGATGGCACTCCACCCTTTTCCGGGCGAGAACCATGGACTCGGACTTGGAGGTGCTGATTCTCATTCCGGTCGCTTCACACTCGGCTGCGAACCGATCCAGCGAGAGCTGAAGATCCCGGTCAGATGAAGCCATCAGGACCACATCATCTGCAAAAAGCAGAGACCTAATCCTGCGGTTACCAAACCGGAACCCCTCAACGCCTTGACTGCGCCTAGAAATTCTGTCCATAAAAGTTATGAACAGAATGGGTGACAAAAGACAGCCTTGGCGGAGTCCAACCCTCACTGGAAATGTGTTCGACTTACTGCCGGCAATGTGGACCAAGCTCTGGCACTGATCGTACAGGGAACGGACCGCCACAATAAGACAGTCCGATACCCCATACTCTCTGAGCACTCCCCACAGGACTTCCCGAGGGACACGGTCGAATGCCTTCTCCAAGTCCACAAAGCACATGTAGACTGGTTGGGCAAACTCCCATGCACCCTCAAGAACCCTGCCGAGAGTATAGAGCTGGTCCACAGTTCCACGACCAGGACGAAAACCACACTGTTCCTCCTGAATCCGAGGTTCGACTATCCGACGTAGCCTCCTCTCCAGTACACCTGAATAAACCTTACCGGGAAGGCTGAGGAGTGTGATCCCACGATAGTTGGAACACACCCTCCGGTCCCCCTTCTTAAAGAGAGGAACCACCACCCCGGTCTGCCAATCCAGAGGTACCGCCCCCGATGTCCACGCGATGCTGCAAAGTCTTGTCAACCAAGACAGCCCCACAGCATCCAGAGCCTTAAGGAACTCCGGGCGGATCTCGTCCACCCCTGGGGCCTTGCCACCGAGGAACTTTTTAACTACCTCAGCGACCTCAGCCCCAGAAATAGGAGAGTCCACCACAGATTCCCCAGGCACTGCTTCCTCATAGGAAGACGTGTTGGTGGGATTGAGGAGGTCTTCGAAGTATTCCTTCCACCTATCCACAACATCCGCAGTCGAGGTCAGCAGAACACCATCCGCACCATACACGGTGTTGATACTGCACTGCTTCCCCTTCCTGAGGCGGCGGACGGTGGTCCAGAATCGCTTCGAAGCCGTCCGGAAGTCGTTTTCCATGGCTTCCCCGAACTCTTCCCATGTCCGAGTTTTTGCCTCCGCGACCGCTGAAGCTGCACACCGCTTGGCCTGTCGGTACCTGTCCACTGCCTCCGGAGTCCTATGAGCCAAAAGGACCCGATAGGACTCCTTCTTCAGCTTGACGGCATCCCTCACCGCTGGTGTCCACCAAGGGGTTTTAGGATTGCCGCCCCGACAGGCACCAACTACCTTGCGGCCACAGCTCCGATCTGCCGCCTCGACAATAGAGGTGCGGAACATGGTCCACTCGGACTCAATGTCCAGCACCTCCCTCGTGACATGTTCAAAGTTCTTCTGGAGGTGGGAATTGAAACTTTGTCTGACAGGAGACTCTGCCAGACGTTCCCAGCAGACCCTCACAATGCGTTTGGGCCTCCCAGGTCTGTCCGGCATCCTCCCCCACCATCGCAGCCAACTCACCACCAGGTGGTGATCGGTAGAAAGCTCCGCCCCTCTCTTCACCCGAGTGTCCATAACATGAGGCCGCAAATCCGATGACACAACTACAAAGTCGATCATGGAACTGCGGCCTAGGGTGTCCTGGTGCCAAGTGCACATATGGACACCCTTATGTTTGAACATGGTGTTTGTTATGGACAAACTGTGACGAGCACAAAAGTCCAATAACAAAACACCACTCGGGTTCAGATCCGGGCGGCCATTCTTCCCAATCACGCCTCTCCAGGTTTCACTGTCGTTGCCAACGTGAGCGTTGAAGTCTCCCAGTAGGACAAGGGAATCACCCGGGGGAGCACTTTCCAGTACTCCCTCGAGCGTTCCCAAAAAGGGTGGGTACTCTGCACTGCTGTTTGGTGCATAAGCACAAACAACAGTCAGGACCTGTCCCCCCACCCGAAGGCGGAGGGAGGCTACCCTTTCGTCCACCGGGTTGAACTCCAACGTACAGGCTTTGAGCCGGGGGGAAACAAGAATTGCCACCCCAGCCCGTCGCCTCTCACTGCCGGCAACGCCAGAGTGGAAGAGGGTCCAATCCCTCTCGAGAGAAGTGGTTCCAGAGCCCTTGCTGTGCGTCGAAGTGAGTCCGACTATATCCAGCCGGAATTTCTCGACTTCGCGCACTAGCTCAGGCTCTTTCCCCCCCAGTGACGTGACGTTCCATGTCCCAAGAGCTAGCTTCTGTAGCCGAGGATCGGACCGCCAAGTGCCCTGCCTTCGGCTGTCGCCCAGCTCACAATGCACCCGACCTCTATGGCCCCTGCTATGGGTGGTGAGCCCATTGGAGGGGTGACCCACGTTGCCTCTTCGGGCTGTGCCCGGCCGGGCCCCATGGGAACAGGCGCTCGCCATCGTGCCCCACCTCCGGGCCTGGCTCCAGAGGGGGGCCCCGGTGACCCGCGTCCGGGCGAGGGAAATCTGGGTCCATGACGTTTCTTCTTCATAAAGGTCTTCGAGCTGCTCTTTGTCTGATCCCTCACCTAGAACCTGTTTGCCTTGGGAGACCCTACCAGGGGGCTTTATGCCCCCGGACAACATAGCTCCTAGGATCATTGGGACACGCAAACTCCTCTACCACGATAAGGTTGCAGCTCAGAGAGGAGAGCATACATACTGACATAAGTAATTTGAAATGTTCTATAAAAGCAGGTTTAACACTAATATGTTTACATTATATGTGAGTTACCATGAATTGATTAATCAAGTTGAAAAACGTATTCGGGTGTTACCATTTAGTGGTCAATTGTACGGAATATGTACTGTACTGTGCAATCTACTGATACAAATTTCAATCAATCAATCGATCAATCAATCAATCAATCAATCAATCACTCAATCAATCAATCAATCAATAAATTTCTTGTTGGTGACAGTGGGTATTAATAACAGTCCACCATGTTGACAATGAGCTAAGCCCCCCAAAACCTCAATGTTTAACACCTGCGGCATTCTTGTGGCATGTGTTGTATTTCGTAATATTACAACGATTAAGGGAGAGCAGCACCAAGATCGAAAAACGGGTCACCCTAATATTTTTTCCAACTATACAGCAATGTTTGTTGTGTCTGCACTTCAGGCCCTCACCGAGAGCTGCTGCATTGGTTTCAATTTGCCACTAGATGTCAGTGTTGTTCATAACAATGAAGCCCAAACTTTCTGTTTAAACTTTTGGGGCACAATTAATGGGAGAGTATCAAAGTAGATCTTCGTCTGAGCACTTCGTTAAGTCTGGAGACCAAATAAGTTTTTTTTGTATTTAGTCAGTGAATTAAAAAGAAGTCATGAAATGACGATTTATTTTGGGCGGAACACTAAATAGGTGAGCACATTTCCAGTCGGACCAGTACTGATGAGGACTTCTTCTTGGATTTTTTTTCTTGCTGGATAATGAAAGCTTTTCCGGAGTTTAAATGGGAAGAAATTAAACGGGTTCACTTCACCAATTTGCTATGAAAGACAACAGACACATTCCAAGTATGTCCGTAATATTGTTTTATGTCACAAAAATAATGGAAGCACGTGTCTTTAGACTGTCTGTGTCAAGTTAGCTAGTCAACCCTTCTATTGTTAACAGCCCACCGGCGATATAAGAATATACATACATGTGCCATATTGTCAAATATGGCAACAATTTAAACAAACGAAGATGCTACCGGTTCTTATGAAACTCTTTTTATGTTAGTGGCAGAGCCGTGTTGGGGGTGTTTTGGCTGGCCAAAAATAGCTTTGCCCTGCGTTACATATTTCTGTCCATCCATCTCTTTCCGCTTATCCGAGGTCGGGTCGCGGGGGCAGCAGCCTAAGCAGGGAAGCCCAGTCTTTTCTATTCCCTGCCACTTCGTGTAGCTCTTTCCAGGGGATCCCGAGGCGTTTTCAGGCCAGCCGGGAGACAAACATATTACTGTATTTTCAGTATTAACATCCGTCCATCCATTTTGACAGCCTGTCTCTTTTGGGGTTGCAAGGTGGTGCTGGAGCCTTATAGGCCTACTGAAACCCACTACTACTGACCTCGCAGTCTGATAGTTAATATATCAAGGATGAAATCTTAACATTGCAACACATGCTAATATGGCCTTTTTAGTTGACTAAATTGCCATTTTAAATTTCCCGCGAAAAACCCTGTTGAAAACGTCATGGAATGATGACGCTTATGTTGTTGCGTGCTTGTGACGTTATTGGTTGTAGCGGACATTTTATCCCAGCACCACTCACGGCTAAAAGTCGTCTGATTTAATCGCATAATTACACAGTATTCCGGACATCTGTGTTGCTGAATATTTTGCAATTTGTTCAATTAATAATGGAGACTACTAATAAGAATGCTGTTGGTGGAAGGCGGTGTATTTCGTCCAGCTGTAGCAACACGAACACAGCCTGTGTTTCTTTGTTTGTTGTGAAGCTTTAATATGGAACGGAGCGGTCAAGCGAACATGTTTCTCTACAACATGTCCAACGCAGGTTTCGGTGAGAAAATTGTGGTAATTCGGCTCTTGCCGTAAACATGAGCGGAGCTTGTGTCGTTCTTCCTGCAGCTGTCAAATAGGCAGCTGCGACTTTCTTGGCTCCTCGATTGCTTCTCTCAGAGACACTGGCGGTCACCACACCCCTCCGACTTTCAGGTATGACTTTATAATCTCACGAAAACACTAGTAAAACAATAAGCGGATAAGGGATTTTCCAGAATTATCCTAGTAAATGTGTCTAATAACATCTGAATCGCTCCCACTGCCCTGTCTTTTTTTTTCTTTCTTCTAGTTTTTCACTCTCACAATCCTCATCCAAGAATCTTTCATCCTTGCTCCAATTAATAGGGAAATTGTCGCTTTCTCGGTCAGAATCGCTCTCGCTGCTGGTGGCCATGGTTGTAATCAATTTGCGGAGCCCTCACACTCGTGACGTCACGCGCACATCGGCTTTTACTTCCGGTACAGGCAAGGCTTTTTTATTAGCGACGAAAAGTTGCGAACTTTATCGTCGATGTTCTCTACTAAGTCCTTTCAGCAAAAATATGGCAATATCGCGAAATGATCAAGTATGACACATAGAATGGACCTGCTATCCCGGTTTAAATAAGAAAATCTCATTTCAGTAGGCCTTTAAGTTTGTATTTATTCCTGTTGCAAGTACTGGTAGAGGAAAACCGGTTGATTCTCAAAATAAGTATATAGAAATTTTTTTTAAAAAAAATACATATTTTTAAATGATAAGAGGGCTTCACGGTGGCAGAAGGGTTAATGCGTCTGCCTCACAATACAAAGGTCCTGAGTGGTCAGGGTTCAATCCCAGGCTCGGGATCTTTCTGTGTGGAGTTTGCATGTCCTCCCCGTGAACGCGTGGGTTCCCTCCGGGTACTCCGGCTTCCTCCCACCTCCAAAGACATGCACCTGGGGATATTGGCAACACTAAAATTGGCCCTAGTGTGTGAATGTGAGTGTGAATGTTGTCTATCTGTGTTGGCCCTCCGATGAGGTGGCGACTTGTCCAGGGTGTACACCACCTTCCGCCCGATTGTAGCTGAGATAGGCATCAGCGCCCCCCGCGGCCCCAAAGGGAATAAGCTGTGGAAAATGGATGGATGGATGGATAAAACATTGAACTATGAAACTTTTTCAAGGTACATTTTACACATATGTAAACATGATCATTTACATAAAATGTCACTATTTTAAATGTATTTACAGTATAATTGGCATACAGTATAATTTTGAGCTACGAGCTTTAGAACAACCAGACCTCTACTGACCAAATGTGTTCTGAAAAATGTTAGTAACATTTATTCATTTTACATAATACCGCTTTAACCTAGTCCAGGGGTCGGCAATCCAACATCTCGAAATAGTCAGACCAAAAGTCAAAAAAACGAATCTGTCTGGAGCCGCAAAAAGTTAAAAGCCTTATGTAAGTGTTATAAAGAAGGCAACACATTAAGAAAGTGTCATAGAGGTTGAGGTAACTCCTGTAAATTTATGGTTTAAAACTGCCAAAGGTACAGATGGGTGTGTCCAAGTTAAAGGAAAGGACAGACTGTCTTCTTCTATATGAAGTATTACAATCTTTGCAAGCTGGGTAACGTATGTTGTGGTTTGGAAGAATATGATAATGTTTGCTGTGGTCTGGTACAACATGACACACAATTATTAATGCAGCCAATATTAAATACAGATAATGTGTCATTAGACATTCAAATATAAATTAAATACATAGAGGACATAAGTAAAGGAAATTAAATTAACTCAAATATACCTACAAACGAGGCACAACAATGCACTATGTACATATAGCTAGCCTAAATAGCATCTTAGCATGGATTATTAGCGCTCCACGCAAGTCAACAGCATCAACAAAGCTCACCTTTGTGCATTCACGCACAGCATAAAACGTTTGGACAAAATGAGACAAAGGAAGAGTGGCACAAAACACGTCTTTCTTTGGCAGCGTCGGAGAAAGTTGTACATGTAAACAAACTAGGATGAGTTCAAGGACCACCAAAATTAATAGGACAAAACGGCGCTGGCCAAATACTGTCATTAGTAAAGCATAAACACAAACATATTAAACAGTGGGCTCTCTAACAATTAGGAAGGTTTGCGTTATGTTTCTCCTTCTACAGAAACATTCCTAAAACAACAAATGTATTTTCTCCCATCTTTTTCCATTTTTATACATTTTTGAAAAAGCTCCCAGGAGCCACTAGGGTGGTGCTGGAGAGCCACATGCGGCTCGAGAGCCGCGGGTTGCTAACCCCAACCTTGTCAAATGCTAAAACGCGGCTTTCTTGCAAAATGATGGGTTGTTAGGATTTAATATGCTTTAACTACATCTTTTCAGACATAATAATTTGCCTAAGTGTAAGATGTAATGTTATTCAATATCTATCCATCCATCCATTTTCTACCGCTTATTCCCTTTGGGTTGCGGGGGGCGCTGGTGCCTATCTCAGCTACAATCGGGCGGAAGGCGGCGTACACCCTGGACAAGTCGCCACCTCATCGCAGACTATTCAATATAACTTCTGTATCAAAATAAGCGTTGAACAAAAATAATATATAGCACTTTTTTTCTACAGTGAATGGATTCTATTGGCAACATAATAGATCACATCTATTTCTTACAGAGTGATGGCTTGCCTTGCCCCGCCAAGTCCTTCTGCTCTTGCCTCATTTCTCTGCCCATTACTACCCAGAGGCTTTGCTGTGGGACCGTCAATGTCCTGTGAGGGAGGACTTGGACTGTGGTGGGTTGGTCCATCATTGCCGGCTGGATCCCTACTCGGGAGTGAAGGTGACACAGAATGGGCAGAAAAGTTTCAGACTGCAGGCATGCTCTCTCATCAAGATTACATTATGGCATTGGAGTCCAAAACAGACATTCTAAGCAGCACAAAAGGAGAAAAGGTACATTTTGCACACATGTAAACATTATCATTTACATAAAATGTCAGTATTTTAAATGTCTATACAGTATAATTGGCAAATAGTATGTCTTTCTGTCTTTTCTAATCCGCTTTTGTGGTCATTTTGTAGTATGTCTTGATTACATTGAATAACGACTAATGACATATTTCGTACAAGTTCAAAACATTTTCCCGGTTGCTAACAATCTTTAAAAGAATAATTAATTAAACCTGCTCAGTGGCCTTGTGGTCGAAGTGTCTGCCCTGAGACTGTAAGGTCGTGAGTTCAAACCCCGGCCGAGTCATACCAAAAACTATAAAAATTGGACCCTTTGCCTCACTGCTTGGCACTCAGCATCAAGGGTTGGAATTGGAGGTTAAATCACCCAAAATGATTCCCCAGCGCGGCCACTGCTGCTGCTCACTGCTCTCCTCACCTCCGAGGGGGTGAACATGGGGATAATGTGTATGTGACTATCGATGGGACCTTAATTTTAACTTAATAGAATGCATTTTGTTTGTTGCTATGTGAGAAGACTTCAGGTTATATAAGCTTTTATTTTTAAGCTTATTTGCAATGAACACAAAGTCGTATTTTAATGCAGTTTAACCAGACAGTAACTATGTTGCTGTTGTTCAGCAACATTTAGAAAGTTGATGCTTCAACACATTCTGACTGATTATTAATAGAAATTGGGTATTAAATGTTTTCTCGACAAAAGCATTCCATCATGCTCGTAAAGCATGTCGATCTCGACTTAAAGGAGAATTGCAATTTTTTTTTTAAATTTTGGTTATCATTCACAATATGACAAACACATATATATTTTTCTTTTTTATGCAATCTACCTAGGAAATAAATGTGACACAAGTCGGCTTACAATGAAGCCTATGGGAGTCACTCTTTTCTGCCTTTGAAGAGCTTAAAATCAATCAATCAATCGATCAAAGTTAACTTACATAGTCCTTAATCACAAATGTCTCAAAGGGCTACACAAGCCACAACAACATCTTTGGCTCAGATCCACATCGGGGAAAGAAAAAACTAAACCCAATGGGGAACACGAGAAACCTTGAAAGGGACCGCAGATATGGACCCCACTTGGGTGACTGGTGCAATGGATGCCGAGTGGATACAGTTAATAACGTGAGAGTCCAGTTCATAGTGAGGCCAGCAGGGGATCCTCTTGTATGTAGACGAGTCAGCAGCGCAGAGACATGACAAACTGGTGCAAAGAGGAGGGGTCCATCCTAGGTCCCAACCTGGAACAGCAAGCGCATCCTCCGTGGAAACTGATCTGTCGCCACCTGACAAGCTCTCCATGCAGGAGAGGGGGACAGAGCAGAAAATGATCAACTGGTCTAAACGGAGGCCTATTTAAAGGTTAGGCTGTATAAGTGTTTAAGTGAGTTTTATGATGGGACTTAAATGCTTTTACTGAGGTAGCATCTCTAATGAGTAAGAACTTCAAGCGATAGGCTTTCCAGACAATTGGAGCCTGAATAGAAAACACTCTACTTTTTGGGCTGTGGGAATCACTATAAGCCAGAGGTCTTTGAACACAAATGTCTGGCTGGCACATATGCAACAATACAATCAGCAAGATAAGATGGAGGTAGACCGTTTAGTATTTTATACGTAAGTAGTAAAACCTTAAAGTCATATACAGTAAGTGCACAGGAAGCCAGCATAGGCATAATATGAACAAACTTTCTTGTCGTTGTCAAGTCTAGCAGCCGCATTTTGTACCAACTGTAATCTTTTAATGCTAGACATAGGGAGACCCGAAAATGATACGTTACAGTAATTGGGACTGGAACACGTTTTTTAAATCTTTAATCTCCTATCTAATGAGTTAAATTTTCTCAGTAAACAATTACATAAAGTCATCAGCCAAGTGGGTGGAGTTACTTGGAGAAGTTCCTTGTTGGGTTAGCGACACTACTGTATTAAACAAATATTTTGGATAATTTTTATTGAATTGGAGTAGTTTGTTTTAGCTGTGGTAAGAGCGTATTTATAAGTTATTAAACTCTCACTCCATGCTTGATTGTAGACCTCACGTTTAGTCGTACGCCATTTGTGTTCCACCTTTCTACTTGATAGTTTAAGAGCTCTGGTTTCTTCCGTGATCCAGGGGGTACGCCTTTTAGGGGCCTTTTTTACCTTTAGCGGTGCTATACTATCAATGTCGTTGCGCTGAACATCGTTAAAGTTGTTAGTGAGGTTATTGATAGATAATGATGCCAATACCGAAGGCAATAGGCCAGCAAGAGTCGTAGTTGTGGCAGCAGTAATGTAGCGGCTGCTACTGCTTTAGCAGCTGCTACATTACTATTACTATTATTATTAGCTTGTTGACAATGAGTCAGAACTTCAAATTTTATACGGTAATAATCGGACATTACTCTAGTGTACTCCCACTGTGTAAGACCACAGCTATCAATTATAGTCTGGAGCACCAAGCACGGAGGGTCTGACGGGGTATTCGTATGGATAATAAAATCTCCTATTATATTTGTGACGAACACAGATATTAAAAACTTGTTAACATCCAAACACCTCTATAATCTTTTTATATACACACTGTAATTATATATATAATGTACTAACAGGCACATTCATAATTAAAATATTTACGTATTATGCTTATTTTTAAATATGGCTGTTCATAAATTAAATCTAAAAAACTTATCACGACGTTCGCTTATTCCTTCGACAAGATCAATGATTACAAATCACTGCGGACATCATGAGAGCTGACAAACATAATTAGAACATCACCTACTGTAAAATGTCTGATGTTAGTATTATTTGCGGATGATACTACAGCGTTTTGTTCAGGAGAGAACACACAGAAGATAATACAAATAATAACAGAAGAAATTAACAAATTAAAAAGATGGTTTGACAAAAACAGACTATCGTTGAATCTCTGTAAAACTAAATAATGCTATTTGGTAACAGTTGAAGAGAAAGTCAATCACAAATACAAATGGACGGAAGAGAAATTGAAAGAGTAAATGAAACCAAATTTCTAGGTATAATGATTGATGATAAATTGAACTGGAAATCTCATGTAAAAAATATACAACATAAATTAGCAAGAAACATGTAAATAATGAATAAAGCAAAACATGTTCTAGACCAAAAATCACTTCATATTCTCTTCTGCTCGCTAGTGTCACCATATCTGAGTTACTGTGTAGAAATATGGGGAAATAATTACAAAAGTACACTTAATCCACTAACGGGGTTACAAAAAAGATCAGTTAGAATAATACATAATGTTGGATATAGAAAACATACAAATCCTTTATTTATTGAATCAAAGATACTGAAATTCCAGGACATAGTGAATTTGCAAACAGCTAAAATGATACACAAAGCAAACTATAAAACCTGCTACCCAAGAATATACAACAATTCTTCTCAACAAAAGAGGAAAAATATAATCTTGGAAAAAAAATCCATTTAAAACATTTGTACGCACGTACAACACTTAAGACCTTCAGTATGTCTGTATCTGGAATTAAATTATGGAATGGATTAAGCAAAGCAATCAAACAATGTACTAATATGATCCACTTCAAGAAACCCTTCAAACTTAAAGTGTTTACAAAGTACAAAGAAGAAGAAACATGATAAACATTCTGAATGTATTTCATCCATCCATTCTTTCATTCTCAAAATAATCTTACTGTACTTATCTCATCATATGAAATATAACTTACTTACCAATCATTATTTACTTATTTATTTTTATTGTGATTACTTATGGAATATATTGTTAATAGATTGAGAACAGGAAGTGAACAAAAGTTTTAGCAACTGTTATGTAAAAGAAAAGGGGTAGGATTAAATAAGCTCTGCTTCTTCCTACTCCTTTTCGAACATGTTGAAAAGAGAAACTGGATATTGTGATGTATCATGCTGTATGCTTGCATGTTCCAAATAAACTGAAACTCAACTTAACTCAACTTGTCGGATTATATCCTTATCCTAGTGTCAATGTGAGAGGCATTAATGATACAGAAAAAACTTTTCACAAGCTCTGTGGTGATAAAGCAGTTTACCAGCCGATGTCAATATAGCAGCACAAGTTAGTTAGCGCTCTGTGATAATTGAACCCCTATAATAGTAAGTCTGTGTTAGCACTTATAATAACAATATCAATAATATTTGGTTAATACAAAATGTAAAGGGAGAATTGTTGGCATTTTTTTGGATGGTTGGATGGAAAGTTATTTAGAGGGCTGAATAGAAGACCTCCCATCGACTCCATTGCAAGCAGACTTTTTCTTGCGTTTATTTACATGTTAGAATGCACTAAAAAATACATCTATTTTCTTGCCTTTTAATGATTGAGAATGATAGGCAAAACTAAAAAAAACAAATGTACAAACCCCGTTTCCATATGAGTTGGGAAATTGTGTTAGATGTAAATATAAACGGAACACAATGATTTGCAAATCATTTTCAACATATATTCAGTTGAATATGCTACAAAGACAACATATTTGATGTTCAAAATGATAAACATTTTTTTTTTTGCAAATAATCATTAACTTTAGAATTTGATGCCAGCAAGACGTGACAAAGAAGTTGGGAAAGGTGGCAATAAATACTGATAAAGTTGAGAAATACTCATCAAACACTTATTTGGAACATCCCACATGTGTGCAGGCTAATTGGGAACAGGTGGGTGCCATGATTGGGTATAAAAGCAGCTTCCATGAAAAACTAAGTAATTCACAAACAAGGATGGGGCGAGGGTCACCAATTTCTAAGCAAATTGTCGAACAGTTTTAGAACAACATTTGTCAATGAGCTATTGCAAGGAATTTAGGGATTTTACCATCTACGGTTCGTAAAATCATCAAAAGGTTCAGAGAATCTGGAGAAATCACTGCACGTAAGCAGTGATATTACGGACCTTTGACCCCTCAGGCGGTACTGCATCAAAAACCAACATCAGTGTGTAAAGGATATCACAACATGGGCTCAGGAACACTTCATAAAAACACTGTCAGTAATTACAGTTGGTTGCTACATCTGTAAGTGCAAGTTAAAACTCTGCTATGCAAAATAAAACTCATTTATCAACAAGACTCATCCAAGATGGACTGATGCAAAGTGGAAAAGTGTTTTGTGGTCTGACGCGTCCACATTTCAAATTATATTTGGAAACTGTGTACGTGGTGTCCTCTGGAAAAAAGAGGAAAATAACCATCCGGATTGTTATAGGCGCAAAGTTCAAAAGCCAGCATCTGTGATGGTATGGGGGTGTAGTAGTGCCCAAAGCATGGGCACTACATCTGTGAAGGCACCATTAATGCTGAATGGTCCATACAAGGTTTTGGAACAACGTATGTTGTCATCAAAGCAACGTTATCATTGACGCCCCGGCTTATTTCAGCAAGACAATGCCAAGCCACGTGTTACAACAACGTGGTTTTGTAGTAAAAGAGTGTGGGTACTTTCCTGGCCCGCCTGCAGTCCAGACATGTCTCCTATCGAAAATGTGTGGCGCATTATGAAGCGTAAAATACGACAGCGGAGACCCTAGACTGTTGAACGACTAAAGCTCTACATAAAACAAGAATGAGAAAGAATTCCACTCTCAAAGTTTCAACAATTAGTTTCCTCAGTTCCCAAACGTTTATTGAGTGTTGTTAAAAGAAAAGGTGATGTAACACAGTGGTGAACATGCCCTTTCCCAACTACTTTGGCACGTGTTACAGCCATAAAATTATAAGTTAATTATTATTTGCAAAAAAAAAAATGTTTATGAGTTTGAACTTCAAATATCTTGTCTTTGTACTGCATTCAACTGAATATGGGTTGAAAAGGATTTGCAAATCATTGTATTCCATTTATATTTACATCTAACAGAATTTCCCAACTCATATGGAAACAGGGTTTGTAATAAATGTATGCACACAGGACAGAAGTACTGTAACACAGAGGTGTGTGGTCTTAGGGAAATTTAAGTTCCAAAAGCAGCAAGTCTTTATACAGTATACAAGAGGGTGACTATAGCAGCACTGCACATAGAATACCGTATTTTCCGCGCTATAAGCCGCCCCGTGTTATAAGCCGCACCTTCAATGAATGGCATATTTAAAAACTTTGTTAACCTATAAGCCGCACTGGGTCATAAGCCGCGCCCACGCTGCGCTAAAGGGAATGTCAATAAAACAGTCAGATAGGTCAGTCAAACTTTAATAATACAAACCAGTGTGCAAATGTGCAATCACAACAATAGTAACACTCAAAATATTGCAGAGCAATAGCAACATCAATAACTCAACGTTGCTCAAACGTTAATGTCACAGCACACAAAATAAACATTTAAAGCTCACCTTCAGAAGTTATTCCTCATCCATAAATCCCTCGAATTTTTCTTCTTCGGTGTCTGAATTAAAAAATTGGGCGAATACGGCATCCAAAATGGCGGGCTCCGTCTCGTCTAAGTCATCAGAGTCAGTGTCGCTGTTGTTGTCCGGCAGTTCCACGAATCCTGCCTTCCTGGCCGGATCTTTTTTTCAGCTATCTTGTTTTTACAATATGCGCGGAAAGTAACCAGCTTTTCTTGAAAGTCTTTTGGCAGTTGCTGTGAAATAGTAGTCCGTGTGCGGATGGAGAGATTGCGTCTTTTCATGAACCGGAAACACAAAGAAGCACCACCTTTAAAATCATCCAAGTGAAGTTCGCTTCCTAGCGCTGTTGCCGTCATTCGAATAGTGATGTTACTAACACTTCTGCTTGCTGCTCTCTGCTCAACAACCCACTGTTCCAGTTTGTCCTCCAACTGTTGCCATCTTGCTTTGTTCCCTCAGAAACTCTGTGTTGTCTTCTTTACTTGGCGCAGGTCATCTTGTTGCTTCCTCCACCTAAGCACCATTGATTCATTTATGTTCAATTCTCTCGCTGCTGCTCTATTTCCGTGTTCTTTTGCGTGACTTATTGCCTTGAGTTTGAATTCTGCGTTGTACGCGTGTCTCTTAGTAGGAGCCATTTTGTGGTCCTCTTTACAGAAACACACAAATGAAATGAATCGGATTAGCCGCACGCTTCTTCTTCTACGGGGGCGGGTGCTTACCTTGACGGTTGCGTACCGTAGAAGAAGAAGCGCTTCCTCTTTCCAGGTGGGCGGGCGCTTAACTTGGCGGTTGCTTACCGTAGAAGAAGTAGCGCTTCCTCTTCTACGGGGAAAAAAGATGGCGGCTGTTTACCGTAGTTGCGAAACCTAAACTCTATGAAAATAAATATTTATATTAATACATATATAAGGCGCACCGGGTTATAAGCCGCACTGTCACCTTTTGAGAACATTTGTGGTTTTTAGGTGCGGCTTATAGCGTGGAAAATACGATAGATCAAATATAATAAATAAGTATGGAAAATATGTGTTTACTCATAATAATAAACAAGGCAAAAATACATATTATTGCACATTGTCGCTGTGCACATCCCCATCTTCCCTCGATTTACTGCCCTCTCCCTCCCGCATACGGTAGTTATACACTTTGATGACAGGGGAGTTTTTAGGTCTGTTAGTTTTGCTCCTGGGGAGGAACAGCCTGTCACTGACTGAACGTCTCTGTGCATTTATGAAGGCGTGCAGAAGGCGCCTTTTATCATCTGTGATGGCTGACAGTTTGTTCAGAGATCTTCTCTCCGCAATTGTCAACAGGCTGTGCCACTCCATGCCTTCCCAGGCTGAAGGAGTCCTTCTTTAAGGTGCTGCTGTTCCAGCACACTATATTCTCTTTTATAAGTCATTGTTATGGTGAGCATTGTGGTCTGAACTAGTGATCGACTGATTTGTTTTTTTCAGGGCCGATACCAAAACTGATTATTAGTAGTCAATGAGGCTGATAACCAATATTTTGAGCTAATATTCATTTGCAGTAAAAGTTAGCTAAACATGAACTATAGTATAGTATGATTTTTTTAGGACACATCGGACCAGTGGCAACAATACTGTAAAGGGGAACATTATCACAATTTCAAAAGGGTTAAAAACAATAAAAATCAGTTCCCAGTGGCTTGTTGTATTTTTTGAAGTTTTTTTCAAAATTTTACCGGTCCCGGAATATCCCTAAATAAAGCTTTAAAGTGCCTTATTTTCGCTATCTTCGAAACCACTATCCATTTCCCTGTGACGTCATACAGGGCTGACAATACAAACAAACATGGTGGCTACCACAGCAAGATATAGCGACATTAGCTCGGATTCAGACTCAGATTTTAGCGGCTTAAGCGATTCAACAGATTACGCATGTATTGAAACAGATGGTCGGAGTATGGAGGCAGATAGCGAAAACGAAATTGAAGAAGAAATTGAAGCTATTGACGCTATTCGGCCATAGCGTGGCTGTACCTAATGAGGTGGCCCATAGCATGGCTGCCTTATTAGCATCGCCGGTAAAATGTGCAGATCAAACGATCAGGACTTTCGCATCTTGTGACACTGGAGAGACTTAAATCCGTTGATTGGTAAGTGTTTGTTTCACATTAAATGTGGGTATCTAGTTTCAAATGTACATACAGCTAGCGTAAATAGCATGTTATCATCGATTAGCGTAGCATGTTAGCATCGATTAGCTGGCAGTCATGCCGTGACCAAATATGTCTGATTAGCACATAAGTCAACAACATCAACAAAACTCACCTTTGTGATTTTGTTGACTTAATCGTTGCAAATGCATCTGCAGGTTATCCATACATCTCTGTGCCATGTCTGCCTTAGCATCGCCGGTCATTCAATGGGGTCTGGCGGCAGATTTCTTGCCAGTGGTGCAACTTGAACCCTCCCTGTTAGTGTTGTTACACCCTCCGACAACACACCGACGAGGCATGATGTCTCCAAGGTTCCAAAAAATAGTCGAAAAAACGGAAAATAACAGAGCTGAGACCCGGTGTTTGTAATGTGAAAATGAAAATGGCGGGTGTGTTACCTTGGTGACGTCACGTTCTGACGTCATCGGTAAAAGACCGATAAACAGAAAGGCGTTTAATTTGCCAAAATTCACCCATTTAGAGTTCGGAAATCGGTTAAAAAAATATATGGTCTTTTTTCTGCAACATCAAGGTATATATTGACGCTTGCTTAGGTTTGGTGATAATGTTCCCCTTTAAATGTGGCGGAATGTTGTGGTTAATTTAGCACTGAAAAATATCAGGGTATTTCACATACACGTTTAGTACATATGTCTTATGCTGCAGGGGAGAAGAGTGTCAGCATTTGCATTTCAATGCAATACAAATCTTTTGGAAATATTGGTGAAAATATGGGATTTCTCTACATCACAATAACTCGCCATCTACCTAATGTTATACAATTTGATACAGAAGCTAGCTCTTGGGACGTGGAACGTCACCTCACTGGGGGGGAAGGAGCCTGAGTTAGTGCGCGAGGTAGAGAAGTTCCGGCTGGATATAGTCAGACTCACCTCGACGCACAGCAAGGGCTCTGGAACCAGTTCTCTCGAGAGGGACTGGACTCTCTTCCACTCTGGCGTTGCCGGCAGTGAGAGGCGACGGGCTGAGGTGGAAATTCTTGTTGCCCCCCGGCTCAAAGCCTGCACGTTGGAGTTCAACCCAGTGGACAAGAGGGTAGCTTCCCTCCGCATTTGGGTGGGGGGACAGGTCCTGACTGTTGTTTGTGTTTATGCACAAAACAGCAGTTCAGAGTACCCACCCTTTT
This sequence comes from Nerophis ophidion, assembly GCF_033978795.1. NCBI lineage: Eukaryota > Metazoa > Chordata > Actinopteri > Syngnathiformes > Syngnathidae > Nerophis > Nerophis ophidion. The sequence goes on from NC_084635.1 coordinate 24,842,995, forward strand.
TGGGTACACTCGAGGGAGTACTGGAAAGTGCTCCCCCAGGTGATTTCCTTGTACTACTGGGGGACTTCAACGCTCATGTTGGCAACGACAGTGAAACCTGGAGAGGCGTGATTGGGAAGAATGGCCGCCCGGATCTAAACCCGAGTGGTGTTTTGTTATTGGACTTTTGTGCTCGTCACGGATTGTCCATAAGAAAAAACATGTTCAAACATAAGGGTGTCCATATGTGCACTTGGCACCAGGACACCCTAGGCTGCAGTTCAATGATCGACTTTGTAGTTGTATCATCGGATTTGCGGCCTCATGTTTTGGACACTCGGGTGAAGAGAGGGGCATAGCTTTCTACCGATCACCACCTGGTTGTGAGTTAGCTGCGATGTTGGGGGAGGATGCCGGACAGACCTTGCAGGCCCAAGCGCATTGTGAAGGTCTGCTTTGAACGTCTGGCAGAGTCTCCTGTCAGAGAGAGTTTCAATTCGATCTCCGGAAGAACTTTGAATATGTCACCAGGGAGGTGCGGGAAATTGAGTCCGAGTGGAACATGTTCCGAGCCTTTATTGTCGAGGCGGCTGATTGGAGCTGTGGCCGCAAGGTTGTTGGTGCCTGTCGTGGCGGTAATCCCAGAACCCGTTGGACGATACCAGCAGTGAGGGATGCCGTCAAGCTGAAGAAGGAGTCCTATCGGGTTCTTTTGGCTCATAGGACTCCGGAGGCAGTGGACGGGTACCGACGAGCCAAGCGGTGTGCAGCTTTAGCGGTCGCAAAGGCAAAAACTCGGACATGGGAAGAGTTCGGGGAAGCCATGGAAAACGACTTCCGGATGGCTTTGAAGCGATTCTGGACCACCATACGCCGCCTAAGAAAGGGGAAGCAGTGCACTATCAACACCGTGTATGGTGCGGATGGTGCTCTGCTGACTTTGACTGCGGATGTTGTGGATCGGTGGAGGGAATACTTCAAAGACTTCCTCAATCCCACCAACACGTCTTCCTTGCCTGCGGAATCTGTGATGGGCTCCTATTTCTGGGGCTGAGCTTGCTGAGGTAGTTAAAAAGCTCCTCGGCGGCAAGGCCCCGGGGGTGGATGAGATACGCCTGGGGTTCCTTAAGGCGTATGGATGCTGTGGGGCTGTCTTGGTTGACAAGACTCTGCAGCCTTGCGTGGACATCGGGGGCGGTACCTCTGGATTGGCAGACGGGGTGGTGGTCCCTCTCTTTAAGAAGGGGGACCGGAAGGTGTGTTCCAACTATCGTGGGATCACACTCCTCAGCCTTCCCGGTAAGGTTTATTCAGGTGTACTGGATAGTCGAACCTCGGATTCAGGAGGAACAGTGTGGTTTTCGTCCTGGTCGTGGAACTGTGGACCAGCTCTATACTCTCGGCAGGGTTCTTGAGGGTGCATGGGAGTTTGCCCAACCAGTCTACATGTGCTTTGTGGACTTGGAGAAGGCATTTGACCGTGTCCCTCGGGAAGTCCTGTGGGGAGTGCTCAGAGAGTATGGGGTACCGTACTGTCTTATTGTGGCGGTCTGCTCCCTGTATGATCAGTGTCAGAGCTTGGTCCGCATTGCTGGCAGTAAGTCGGACACGTTTCCAGTGAGGGTTGGACTCCGCCAAGGCTGTCCTTTGTCACCGATTCTGTTCATAACTTTTATGGACAGAATTTGTAGGCACAGTCAAGGCGTTGAGGGGGTTCTGGTTTGGTGGCCGCGGCATTAGATCTCTTTTTTGCAGATGGTGTGGTCCTGATGGCTTTATCAGGCCGGGATCTTCAGCGCTCACTGGATCAGTTCACAGCCGAGTGTTAAGCGACCGGAATGAAAATCAGCACCTCCAAGTCTGAGTCCATGGTTCTCACCCGGAAAATGGTGGAGTGCCATCTCCGGGTTGGGGAGGAGACCCTGCCCCAAGTGGAGGAGTTCAAGTACCTAGGAGTCTTGTTCACGAGTGAGGGAAGAGTGGATCGTGAGATCGACAGGCGGATCGGTGCGGCGTCTTCAGTAATGCGGACGTTGTACCGATCCGTTGTGGTGAAGAAGGAGCTGAGCCGGAAGGCAAAGCTCTCAATTTACCGGGCGATCTACGTTCCCATCCTCACCTATGGTCATGAGCTTTGTGTCATGACCGAAAGGATAAGATCACGGGTACAAGCGGCCGAAATGAGTTTCCTCTGCCGGGTGGCGGGGCTCTCCCTTAGAGATAGGGTGAGAAGCTCTGCCATCTGGGGGTAACTCAAAATAAAGCCGCTGCTCCTCCACATTGAGAGGAGCCAGATGAGGTGGCTCGGGTATCTGTTCAGGATGCCACCCGGACGCCTCCCTAGGGAGGTGTTTAGGGCACGTCCAACCGGTAGGAGGCCACGGGGAAGACCCATGACACGTTGGGAAGACTATGTCTCCCGGCTGGTTTAGGAACGCCTCGGGATCCCCCGGGAAGAGCTAGATGAAGTGGCTGGGGAGAGGAAAGTCTGGGCTTCCCTGTTTAGGCTGGTGCCCCCGCGACCCGACCTCGGATAAGCGGAAGATGATGGATGGATGGATGGATGGATGGATGATTTAATACATTGTAAGGTTTCCACATGCGAAACCCTGAAATATTGCAAACATTTGCATACAAACATTTTTGGGCTCCTTCATGTAGCTTATATTTGAGACTATGGATGTCCGATAATATCGGCCGATAAATGCTTTAAAATGTGATATCGGAAATGATCAGTATCGGTTTCAAAAAGTAAAATTCATGACTTTTTAAAACGCTGCTGTACGGAATGTTTCACGGACATAGGGAGTAGTACAGACCGCCAATAAAACCTAAAGGCACTGCCTTTGCGTGCCGGCACATAATATCTACGGCTTTTCACACACACAAATGAATGCAACGCATACTTGTTTGACAGCCATACAGGTCACACTGAGGGTGGCCGTATAAACAACTTTAACACTGTTACAAATATGCGCCATACTGTAAACCCACACCAAACAAGAATGACAAACACATTTCGGGAGAACATCTGCACCGTAACACAACATTAACACAACAGAACAAATACCCTGATTCCCCTCCAGCACTAACGCTTCCAGGACACTACAATATACACCCCCCCCGCTAGCCCCCCAACCCCGCCCACCTCAACCTCCTCATGCTCTGTGATGGAGAGCATTTCCCAAATTCCAAGCTGCTGATTTGAGGCATGTTAAAAAAAATAATGCACTTTGTGACTTCAATAATAAATGTGGTAGTAGCATGTTGGCATTTTTTTCCCCATAACTTGAGTTGTTTTAATTTTGGAAAATCTTGTTAGATTGTTGGGCTTCACGGTGGAAGAGGGGTTAGTGCGTCTGCCTCACAATACGAAGTTCCTGCAGTCCTGGGTTCAAATCCAGGCTCGGGATCTTTCTGTGTGGAGTTTGCATGTTCTCCCCGTGAATGCGTGGGTTCCCTCCGGGTACTCCGGTTTCCTCCCTCTTCCAAAGACATGTACCTTGATTGGCAACACAAATTGGCCCTAGTGTGTGAATGTGAGTGTGAATGTTGTCTGTCTATCTGTGTTGGCCCTGCGATGAGGTGGCGAGTTGTCCAGGGTGTACCCCGCCTTCCGCCCGATTGTAGCTGAGATAGGCGCCAGCGCCCCCCGCGACCCCAAAAGGGAATAAGCGGTAGAAAATGGATGGATGGATGTTAGATTGTTTAATGCATCCAGTGGGGCATCACTACAAAATTAGGCATAATAATATGTTAATTCCACGACTGTATATATTGTTATTGGTTGATATCGGAATCGGTATTTAAGAGTTGTACAATAACGGAATATCGGATATCAGCAAAAAAATCATTATCGGATATCTCTAGTTGAGACATTTATCCAGCTGGCTGACATCATATCTTCCTCGATGTTACAGAAAGTATGAAAATGTCTGAGCTGTTGAATGCTCTAATTTACTTATATAAAATGTCTCGTATTTATCAAGATATTTACACAAAGATTGGATTTTGGCAGAGATATAGTTCTGTCGTCTTCATATTCACCTGTTTCTGCTGCATTGTTTTTTGATTGAATCACGAAACTCTGCGCGCTCCTTTAATGAGCCCACTCTGAAAATTCTGCAGTCGGAGACTTCTCGAGTGACTCGGTCACTGCAGTAGCGAAAACAAATAAAGCAGGACCGGTAAGATGCCAGGAAAGGACAACAAATTAATTTGAAATTTTGACAGGTGAGCACAAGAGACATACTGCAGGTGACCGGCTTTCAAGCAGACCGGAGAAGAATTCTCACAATAACTCATATAAATATGCAGTCATACATCAAAACCTATTTGGAGGTAATTATTGCAGTGAGAGTAATTTTCATTTGTCAGTGATTAAAAAAAGGAAATTTTGTGGCTGTTGCTTGAGCAGTGGTTATTACTATCTACTGTACTTCACTAATTATTTTTGTATTACTAAATACTAGTATTATATGTATATCATGTATTGTATCTGCTGATGTGTTCTCAGGTAATTCTGTTGTATTAACAAAAAAAAAGGCAGATCCCGGTCCATGTCAAAATGCAAAATATTGGCGCCAATAATCGGTCCAGCTGATAATAAGTCAATATCTAGTTTGAACATACACTCATGATGGCAACAAAGGTTATATTAAAGCTGATGTAAATTATGTCATACATTTTCACCGATGTCCTTGGGGTTTGACTGATGTGCATGGTTTTAAAATAAGAATTGTTTAATTTTGAGAAAGAGAAACTATTCGCTGCAGGCAATTATGATCACTATTGATAGGCCTAGTCATTGATGGGACTGGGCCTTGTCAAGACATTGTACTGTAAAAACTTCAGCTGCACTTATTAAAAAATACAGGTGAATGTAAAAAAAAAAAAAAAAAAAAAATACAGGTGAATGTATACTATGTACTGCGATAAGGTGGCGACTTGTCCAGGGTGTACCCCGCCTTCCGCCCGATTGTAGCTGAGATAGGCGCCAGCGCCCCCCGCGACCCCGTAAGGGAGAAAGCGGTAGAAAATGGATGGATGGATACTATGTATTTATTCAAGCATGCACAGTAGGTATAATTCAGAACTCTGTTTGGGTTAGAGAAAATTCTAAATAAATTCTAACATGTGTGCGCGTTTCTTGTTTTAAAAAGATATATGTTGTATATTAATTCGTTAGAATCCCCAAATTAATTGACATTCATGCCCTTGATGAGTGTAATGTACATTTCCAGCCACAGTTGTAGTTCCTCCAATTGTCAGATTTGGTTTCACAATGCTACAGAAGTGCTAAAGGGAATATGTTAAATAAATAGTCAAGGGAACCACACACAACTATTTGTCATCTATTCACTTAACATCAGCTCTGTAGTTCTTCATCAGGATTTCAAACCCACCTGCGGCGATGTCCTTACTTTGAAACCATGATGTCTTAATGGGAAAGTATTGAATGCATGATAAACCTTTTGCTAATTAAGAAATCGCCTTCTGAGTAGATAATGAGTTAGTCCTTTTCCTTCCCCAAATAGTTTTTTCCTGAAGAAAAGAAGAAAGGTTGAGGGGAGCAAAGCAAAATAATACTATAGTTTGACCTTGATGAATGTGTGCATCCCAATGCTAAATGTATTACTTGTCTATGTTTATTATACTAAATGGAATGGTACAAATGATTAAACTTTTTATTCTCAGCCAACATAAAACAGCTTTAAGCACCAAAAAACACACTCCCTGTCTGCACTTGTGGCTGCCAAGAATGATTATAGTTTTATGGGTGTTTTGAGATTTCCAGATAATGTGTATGCTTTTTTTGTTGGGTTTTCAAGGTACCAGTGGAAACAGCTGAAAACAATGACACTAAACGGCAAAATGCTGTCTGGATTGCGTAAGTTGGCCTGCTTCAATACATTCTTATGTATTATGACAGTAACGTTGTACCTTTTAAAGAAAAACTGCACGTTATTCTACATTTTGCCCAACAGTGACTCACAATTACGACTTATGGGATGGTTGTATCTATTACCACCTGTGCTTTTCTTGAGCCGCCAAATTCAGAATAATCCTCACACCTCACTTAAAAAAATGCTCCTAGCAATATTGCGATGGTTAATGCCGCGTTCCGTTTGTTGAGAGCCATACAGTACAAAGTTGGTAGCATGGGAATTTTAAAAGTTGACCAACTTCTTGGCTTGATGACACAATCTATTATACAAGTGGGTAGAGATGTAACAATAAACTATAACAATAATAACCGCAGTTAAACTTCAAATGGTTAGTATTAAATGAAATGAAAAAAAACAAAACATGATAGATAATTGCACTTTGATAAACTCACAAACTGACTGGTGCCAGCTCACTGGCTTAAATGCTAACATGGAAACAAGAGACATTGACGTCTTTCCGCATTAAGATATGACATAACCCAATTTAAAATTATGTAAACACATTGCTGTCTTAGCAACTACGCTATTAACTTGTGTACATTGCAACTACAAGTTGTGTTCTTTTAGACTGAGTGATCGTTTTATACTCAGAAGAAAACAAGACTAAAAGTGTTTTTATGGTGCGTTCAAGTACCCTATCTTATAAACTACAGACCTGTTTCTCTACTTCCACAATTTTAAAAAATTATTGAAAAATTGTTTAAATAACAGATTGGACGCAACTCACAGACAACTGATATAGATACAAAGCCAACATTCATCAGTGGAGGGAATACTTTGAAGGCCTCCTCAATCTCACTAAAACATCTTCCTATGAGGAAGCAGTGTCTGGGGAATCTGTGGTGGGCTCTCTTGTTTCTGGGGCTCAGGTTGCCGAGGTAGTTCTAAAGCTCCTCGGTGGCAAGCCCCCGGGGGGTGAAAGAGTTCCGACCGGGATTCAGGGAAGAGATCCTGCCCCAAGTGGAGGAGTTCAAGTACTTTGTAGTCTTGTTCACGTGTGTGAGTGGAATTGTGAGATCGACAGGCGGATCAGTGCGGCGTCTTCAGTAATGCAGATGCTGTATCGATCCATTTTGGTGAAGAAGGAGCTGAGCCGGAAGGCAAAGCTCTCAATTTCCCGGTTGATCTATGTTCCCATTCTCACCAATGTTCAATGAGCTTTGGGTTATGACTGAAAGGACAAGATAACGGTTGCAAGCGGCTGAAATGAGTTTCCTCCGCCAGGTGGCGGGGCTTTTCGTTTAGAGATGGGGTGAGAAGCACTGTCATCTGGGAGGAGCTCAAAGTAAAGCCGCTGCTCCTCCACATAGAGAGGAGCCAAATGAGGTGGTTCAGGCATCTGGCTAGGGAGGCGTTTTGGTGTAGGGCACATCCAACCGGTTGGAGGCCACGGGAAGACCCTGGACACGTTAGGAGGATCTCCCGGGAGGATCTGGATGAAGTGGCTGGGGAGAGGGAAGACTGGGCTTCCCTAATTAGGTTGCTGCCCCCATGAACTGACCTCAGATAAGCGGAAGAAGATGGATGGATGGATGGATCGAAAAATAAAATCAGGCATATTTTTGTTTCCAATTGGCCAATATTGTACAAAAGACTCTTGCTGTGTACAACTAAAAAAACTTAATGTGTGAAAGAAAGTGTACAGCTATGTTAGACAATAGCATACCTGCAGTAAAGTGCCATACAGGTGGTCATCAGTTTACGGACGAGATCCGTTTTTACGACCTGCTGTAAGTAGAATTTATGTGTAAGTAGTTACTCATACCTAAATGAACACTTAAGTCACTCTGACACAAAACACATGAATGAGATAAAACACAGGTATAATAAAAACAAATACATTAATTAAATGAAACAATGATAAGAAAGAGAGAACATTTCCTGACATTTATCCCTTTTAATATCTTAGCCAAAGAAACTTTTGCTGCTTCATCTTCCCTCACACCCCAGCAGCACTCGGTGATGAACCAAGTGTTAAATCAGCGTTGGTCTTACAGACAAAGAATTAGCAACCTTTCCATCTCAATAATGAGACCAAAATGCTGCTTAGTTATTATTACTGTCACCTTCATAAGAGCAGATGTTTTTTTTTTTTTTTAAAGATCTTTTAACTCGCTTAAAGATACCACCTTTATCCTTACTCATGGTGGTGAGAGTCAAGAGGTTGAGACCAAAAGCTTATAGGTTTATCTCAGGATGTAGAAACATGGTGCAGTCAAAAGGTTTTTAATTAGGGGAAAAAGGTACAACAGAGTTAAATAACAAAAGACTGACAAGGAAGCTCAACTTATTGCTAACCATAAAGCAAATGGAATGCAAAAACCAAGCAGGTAATAAAGTCCATGGTCACACAACAGCAAAACCACCAAAAACGTAGAGACATTTTGAGCAAAAAACACACACTAAACAGGCAGCTTCCATCCGACAACACTGGGCATATGAAACTTCATGATTAGTCACTGTCACAAACCTTTCTGCCATGTTTGATCAAGTTAAAATACTCACTTCTCATCACGGTAAAGGATCATCAATTATGATCATATAATCACCCAGCCTTACCCTGAGTTGTAGTCACATCAAATCCTGAGGTACCTAAAATTGCATACTCCTAACATGCTTTGTAACTAGTTCTACTTAAGTCTCGCATTTCCGGAGCAAAATTAAGTTTGAAATTTGTTTATGGGTGTGCATTTGTAGCCACGAAACATCCTCACAAAAAATATCGTAAAACGAGAAACACCTGTAATCCCCCCATACCTCCTCTTAGTGGATATATAAGGTTATACTACATTGAGCATGTCCTGATTTTGTCACAGGTACTTTGGTTTTGGCCCAAGTGCGGTTTTTTTCTGCTAGATAAAGTAGATATACAGTACATTGCCAGTGTTTCCAACTGCTTCAGGATGTGTACGGAATAGAAGTTATTAAGCAATATCTTTTGTTTTTGTCTGCGGATAGAAGTAAGTAGACTGTCCAGCTGTGATGGGCCACATGGTTTTAGGTGACATTGACAAAGCAAAAATTATCAGACTGCCAATAAAAAATTATCTGTGGCATAAAATTGTTCCTCCGGGCACAATTTGGAGACCTGAGTATGTGCGTGCATCTAAGCACATGAAACCATTCTCTCTGTTTAAAATTACTATTTCACACAGGTTCCCAAAACTGGTGCTATGGGCGCCCACTTTACATACCCTTCCACAAGGCACATATTTTACATAAGAAAAATTTCACTCCACACCGCCAAACAAAAAAGTTGTGTGCATGATATGTAATTTTGCAAGTAATTTTTACCTCCAGCCATCTACAAACCCTGTTTACATATGATTTGGGAAATTGTGTTAGATGTAAATATAAACGGAATACTATGATTTGCAAATCATGTTCAACCCAAATTCAGTTGAATATGCTACAAAGACAACATATTTGATGTTCAAACTGATAAACATTGTTTTGTTTTTGTTGCAAATAATCATTAACTTTAGAATTTGATACTAGCAACACGTGACAAAGAAGTAGGGAAAGGTGGCAATAAATACTAATAAAGTTGAGAAATGCTCATCAAACACTTATTTGGAACATCCCACAGGTGTGCAGGCTAATTGGGAACAGGTGGGTGCCATGATTGGGTATAAAAGCAGCTTCCATGAAATGCTAAGTAGTTCACTAACAAGGATGGGGCGAGGGTCACCAATTTGTAAGCAAACAGTTTTAGAACAACATTTCTCAAGGAGCTATTGCAACGAATTTAGGGATTTCACCATCTACGGTCCGTAAAATCATCAAAAGGTTCAGAGAATCTGGAGAAATCACTGCACATAAGCGATGATATTACAGACCTTTGATCCCTCAAGCGTTACTGCATCAAAAACCGACATCAGTGTGTAAAGGATATCACCACATGGGCTCAGGAACACTTAATAAAACCACCGTCAGTAACTACAGTTGGTTGCTACATCTGTAAGTGCAAGTTAAAACTGCAATGCAAAGCAAAACCCATTTATCAACAACACAAAGGAACGCCGCTGACTTCGCTGGGCCCAAGCTCATTTAAGATGGACTGATGCAAAATGGAAAAGTGTTCTGTGGTCTGACGAGTCCACATTTCAAATTATATTTAGAAACTGTGGACGTGGTGTCCTCCGGAACAAAGAGAAAAATAACCATCCGGATTGTTATAGGCGCAAAGTTCAAAAGCCAGCATCTGTGATGGTATGGGGGTGCATTTGTGCCCAAGGCATGGGTAACTTACGCATCTATGAAGGCACCATTAATGCTGAATGGTCCATACAGGTTTTGGATCAACATTTGTTGTCATCCAAGCAACGTTATCATGGACGCCCCTGCTTTTTTCAGCAAGACAATGCCAAACCACGTGTTACAACAGCGTGGTTTCGTTGTAAAAGAGTGTGGGTACTTTCCTGGCCCGCCTGCAGTCCAGACCTGTCTCCCATCGAAAATGTGTGGCGCATTGTGAAGCGTAAAATACGACAGCGGAGACCCTGGACTGTTGAACGACTGAAGCTCTACATAAAACAAGAATGAGAAAGAATTCCACTTTCAAAGCTTCAACAATTATTTTCCTCAGTTCCCAAACGTTTATTGAGTGTTGTTAAAAGAAAAGGTGATGTAACACAGTGGTGAACATGCCCTTTCCCAACTACTTTGTCAAGTGTTGCAGCCATGAAATTCTAAGTTTATTATTATTTGCAAAAAAAAAAAAAAAAAGTTTTATGAGTTTGAACATCAAATATCTTGTCTTTGTAGTGCATTCAACTGAACATGGGTTGAAAAGGATTTGCAAATCATTGTATTCCGTTTATATTTACATCTAACACAATTTCCCAACTCATATGGAAACGGGGTTTGTAGTGTAAAAGGATTTGATTGTTCAGGAATTTTGATAATTTCCCACGACGCACTTGTTAACGTTTCACTATGTGTCACAGCACAGAGGTTGAGAATCACTCCTCTGACTAACAATCTCTTGCTTTTCTCTCACCCAGTTTTGCCTGCCAGGTGCAAGGAAAAGCTTTGCACAATGTGGCAGTTCAATGTATGTGTGGAGAGGTATGTGTGGGCAAGTGTGTGAGTGTATGTCTGCGTGTTTGTCGGGACATCCAGTCAGGAACAGAACTGCTGCTGGGTGGTGAAACTGCAGGGACAAGTGATGTAAGAGACAGACCCAATGCGCAGGACTTCTCTGAAAGTCAACACAGAGGTAACTCCATATAAAACAACTATGACGGTTAAATGGTTTCATTTAACCGTCATAAAAAATAATCTTATGTGTGATGTATAATTGTGCTAAATTGCAATAATACAACAACCACAAAAAAATCAACAGCTGAACACATTACAAGGAGGAAAGAAGGAAGGAACTTTGTCATTGGACAAGTACAAGAAAAGTTATTTTTCAGCAAACCCAGTTAAGAGAAGACATACAGTACATTGTACAGGGAGACAAAACAGGAACGCTGATGGGTCGCCACTTACGGCGCCCCATAAAAAGTATGGTGATATGTGAACACTGGGGCTAAGGGGGGGTTGAGTTAAAAAAATAAAAATGTTCAATTTGGCTACTATGGGAGCCAAGGCTGGGCGCGGAAAAAAACTTTAGCGCCATGATAAGCACTCATACACATGTTACGACACCGGAACCAACAGGATTTTCAGGGGGGGCCTCCGAATGTGGAGCTGCTGCCATTCTGGCGCTGCTCCAGACATTTGTCTCACCTAAAGGAGTTAGGCAAATGCATGGTGTGGGGGCGGGGGTGGGGGTGTGTGTGCATATGTATCCATGGACCATGGTGTGTATGTGTTGTCTGTTGCCCTGGAGTTGCTATGTAGGAACAGAGTTCATCTCTCCAGGTGTTTTAGACAGGGAAGGAATTTGTTTTGTCTTTGCTGCACTGTCCTCAAGGGGAATCATTAAGCAACAACCTTGCCACGTCGCAGCCAGTGAAAACAATACAGATTAGAATGGTCGTATTTGAGCAAGCAAAAACAAATTTAAACTTTTCACTCTAATTGTGTATTTCTGATTTTCAAATTCATGCTGGAGGGCAGACGTCTGATGTTATCCAATTTGCGATTTATCAAAAATCACTAAAATCTGAGTGCCCAGAGTTCTGACCACATCCTCCAATCATTTGTGGCAGATTTGGGGTATCTTAAACAGCTGCCAGCAACTTCCAATTTGTCAATAGACCTGTGCAATCTCCAAACAGCAGATGTCATGTTATCATGATCTTGAATAGGTAAATATCCAGGCATGCAGCACTTCGCTTCTCCCAAGAGTCAGTCGTGTGTTCAACAACAACAGTTCCAACAGGACAGGCAGGTTCTCCTGAAAGATACGACATATTGAGAGGCCAGTTGATAGGTTCCATTGCTTAGGTTTTGGAGAGCAATGCAAAAAGAGGTTACACGAAAGTCAAAAAAGAAAGGACGAGACAAAGAAGCAGAGAAGGGGAAAGAGTGCCCTTGCCTTTGCATTAAGTCATGAAAGACAAAAAAAAAAACACTGTAGTCACAATTTTTTTGTATTTGTCAATTATTGAAAGAATTTACATTCAGAAAATTAATGTAATTTGCAATGGAGGCTCAGTCTTCTTCAGGGCAACTCTGTGGCCGCACATACAGTTGTGGTCAAAAGTTTACATACACTTGTGAAGGACGTAATGTCATGGCTGTCTTGAGTTTCCAACAATTTCTACAACTCTTATTTTTTGTGATAGAGTGATTTGAGCACATATTTGTTTGTCACAAAAAAACATTCATGAAGTTTGGTTCCTTTAGGAATTTATTATGGGTCTACTGAAAATGTGACCAAATCTGCTGGGTCAAAAGTATACATAGAGCAACATACAATATCAATTTTGGTAATGTAGAAAAGTTACAATCAAATCCAATTAGCTTCATTGCATGGTCTCTTAACTTCATGTGAGTGATTATGACTGACGACACCTGTTGACTTCTCTGAATCCATTTAAATAGGGCTCATGTGATGCAGTTATTAGACTTGGTTACAAAGGCGACAATGGAAAAGTCAAAGGAACTCAGCACAGATCTGAAAAAACGAATCATTGACTTGAACAACTCAGTAAAGTCACTTGGAGCCATTTCAGAGTAGCTTAAGGACTCAAGAGTAACTGTGCAGACGATTGTTCATAAGTATAAAGTGCATGGCACAGTTTTGTCACTGCCACAATCAGAAAGAAAGCTATCACCTGCTGCTGAGAGAAAATTGGTCAGGATGATCAAGAGTCAACCGAGAACTACCAAAAAGCAGGTCTGCAATGAATTACAAGCTGCTGGAACACAGGTGTCAGTGTCCACAGTCAAGCGTGTTTTGCATCGCCATGGACTGAGAGGCTAGCATGCAAGAAGGAAGATCTTGCTCCAGAAGCGATACCTTGTGGTTTGCTGCTGATCACATGGACAAAGATAAGACCTTCTGAAGTATAGATCTGTGGTAAGCTAAAACAAAAATTGGCCACAATATCCAGAAATATGTTTGGAGGAGAAAAGGTTAGGCCTTTAATCCCAGGAACACAAACCTACCGTCAAGCATGGTGGTAGTAGTAATATGCTCTGGGCCTGTTTTGCTGCCAATAGAACTGGTGATTTACACATAGTAAATGGGACAATGAAAAAGGAACATTACCTCCAAATTTTTCAGTAGAACCTAAAATCATCAGCCCGGAGATTGGGTCTTGGGCACAGTTGGGTGTTCCAACAGGACAATGACCCCAAACACACGTCAAAAATGGTAAAGTAATGGCTAAATCAGGCTAAAATTAAGGTTTTAGAATGGCCTTCCCAAAGTCCTGACTTAAACCTCATTGAGAACATGTGGACAATGCTGAAGAAACAAGTCCATGTCAGAAAACCAACAAATTTAGCTGAACTGCACCAATTTTGTCAAGAGGAGTGGTCGTAAATTCAACCAGAAACTTGCCAGAAGCTTGTGGATGGCTACCAAAAGTGGCGTATTGCAGTGAAACTTGCCAAGGGACATGTAAGCAAATATTAACATTGCTGTATGTATACTTTTGACCGAGCAGATTTGGTCACATTTTCAGTAGACCCATAATAAATTCATAAAAGAACCAAACTTCATGAATGTTTTTTTGTGACAAAAAAGTATGTGCTCCAATCATTCTATCAGAAAAAAAAAATAAGAGTTGTAGAAATTATTGGAAACTAAAGACAGCCATGACATTGTATGTAGACTTTTGACCATGACTGTAAGTATACAGCGGTACCTCGAGATACGAATTGCCATTTTTATGAGTTTTTTGGGATACAAGCTGTCTTTTGGCTAATTGTTATGCTTTAAGTTGCGAGCAAAAAATTGGATTACGAGCCTCCTTCTTGCTAGTTGGCGTTGCGAATGCCACAGGGAACCCTGTAAGATCAGACCAAAACATTCAATCTTAGTTTATCAATAGCTAATAGCTCGAGATCGACAAAACTTTGTTTTTCCAACCATGGTGTTAGTTATGGTGGTTTTGGTGTTATTTTATTCCGGACATGCATACAATTAAGATATGATGCATCACATATTTACAGTTTCTAATTACAACATGTCCGCAGTAGTAGGAGGAAGCACAGTTTATTTAATCTTACCCCTTTTTGTGTCATTACAACTACTAACACATGTTTCTACTCATACTGTAACATAACAATAAACAAATCAGTAAATAAATAAATACAATGACAAATAAGTAAATAATTATTAAATAAATAAAAAACAAAAAGTAAAGTTCTCATGGATCTGAACTGAATTGAACTGAATTATATTTATATAGCGCTTTTCTCTAGTGACTCAAAGCGCTTTACATAGTGAAACCCAATATCTAAGTTACATTTAAACCAGTGTGGGTGGCACTGGGAGCAGGTGGGTAAAGTGTCTTGCCCAAGGACACAACGGCAGTGACTAGGATGGCGGAAGCGGGAATCGAACCTGCAACCCTCAAGTTGCTGGCACGGCCGCTCTACCAACCGAGCTATGCCGCCCCATAAATAGTTAAGTAATGTATAGTTCACAATATGAGATGAATTAAGAATATCTTAATTTTTAAGATGTTTATCAGGACTCTTCTTCCTTGTACTTTATAAACACTTTGAGTTTGAACAGTTTCTTAAACAACATAATATTAGTACATGCTACATTGTTCGATTTCTTTACTTAATCCATTCCATAATTTAATTCCACATAGTAATATGCTAAAGGTCTTAAGTATTGTACGTGTGTACACATGTTTTAAATTATAATGTTTTCACTACGGGATCGTGTGTGTGAAGGAGATTGCTAAAACGAAATTCAATGAATTATTCAAAACATGACCAAGCTATTACTGACTTGGTGAACAGGTCAAGCATAGCACTTCTAATCTGCACCATACAGCAGACAGAGTTGATAACCCCAGCCAAGGAAGTTAAAATAATTTTAAAACAGAGGACATTAATCCATGAAAATAGGGAGAATATGATGATGGTTTAAAAGCAGCTGGAAAAAGTAGTTTGAAAGAGATACCGAAGTGTGGTGTGTGTGTGAGAGGGGACAGCTGGTACCACAAAAGATGCACATTTTAAATTCATGTATGACATTATAACAGGGTTATTATTAGCAGATGTGCAGCTAAAACATAAAAAAATATATACAATTTACTGTAACATGGGACAAGCGGTAGAAAATGGCTCGAGGTATGGATGTTTTCATCAAGCTTCATTGCAGACTCCAACATTTAAGTAGACATACAATCACATATTTTTCTTTCTTTCTTTCTTTCTTTCTTGCACATCAAGGCACGTAGAGCCAACCGTGGAAATCAGGTCTCTCCATTTGGATCTATTGTGGGCAAAGAGTTGAGCTTGTGCCAGAGTCACGTTCCAGGGTTTACAATCACATACAGTACATACAACAAAGAATACAGTATAAAAAGCATTAAATAACATAATATTAAAAAAAGTGCTTGTGCATATTCAGTAAAAGGCATCTAATAAATAAGAGCAGCAAGAAAAATCTAGTTTCTCTAGTTCAAAGTAGAATTATTGTTGGCTCAAATGTGAACATTTCTACTGTCACGGAAAACAGTTTATAATATACTAATTTAGTAGCATTCAAATTAAACATTGATTGAATAGAGGTGTTCGGCTTCTTGTCGCACACAATAGTTTAATAATAATAATAATGTAACATTTTACAGTGTGGGACTGCCTATGCTTTGAATGCAGTCATGAGATTGCCAGGCTCTGTTTGATTGGTAAAATACAGCCAAATTTCACTTTTGGATAGGTGCAAAAGAGTCATGATACCATCCCTGACAAGCAAAAACTAAATACGCCTTTGGAAGCAGTAATCAATAGATTAAAAGGAAAGTAGCGATCAAAAATACAAAATTCCCAAGTACAAGTAAAACCTATGTTGCAATAAAACTACTCTGACAAATACAATGTATCCAAAAAAGTTACCGAAATACTGCAAGTGTAATGTTTGATATGACTACAAATACATATATTCGTTATACCCCTAATATTTATATTGTTTGCATTTTACAGTCAATTAAAATGTTCACTCTATATTTTCAGATAATCAGAGAATGAGAGTCACGAGGGATGCAGAAATGCTTGTGACTAGCCTACACAGTGTTAAGGAAGACAAAGAAGTACATAACCAACTCAAGGATGAGGAAGGACGGAACGAGGACATCTATAAACTCTCAAAGATTCCGTCAAGCAAACTGAATGCTGGAGTAATCTTGTCTAAGAGAAATCCAAACTTTGAGGGAAATGAGGACAGCAACAACTTGACGGCTCAAATAGCCACTGCAACAAATGAACACCTGAACGGGGCCATGGCCACTGAGGACATCATGTCACAGTCCATCTTAAGTGGTCAGGCGCCTTCTGTCCGGGCTAGTTCTCGGCTGGCTGCTAAACCACGTCGCTTTCACTGTCTGAACAACCGAGTTAAGGCACTCCCTATTCATCCAGACAGACATACGGACGGGCTAATAGAGACTCTCACAGAGGCAGCCAAGTCCTCTGCGGATGAGCCGGTTTCCATGGCAACTTCCAATACTGATACAGCCGTCAACGCTCCCGAGGTGAGAGAGAGGCGTTACAGGTGTTCCAACTGCAGTAAAATGTTCTACCAGGTTGGCCACTTAAAGAAACACCAATTCAGTCACACAGAAGAGAAACCTTTCACCTGCCAGGAGTGCGGCAAAAACTACACTTCTGCAGAGAGCTTCAAGGCCCACCAGGTAGAAATGAGCTGATAGATTTGGAATATTTTGGGATTTCGCAAATGCACAGTCGTCAAGCAATTTAGAATTGTCAAACTATTCATAAGAATGCATTTCTTGAAACAATATTTCTTACCTTTAAAGCTTGCAGTACATCACATCAATAGGAGTGGCTTCCTTTTTTAAGTTTGTAGAGTTGCCTCAGTTATTTAGATAGATCTTGTGGGAGCTTTAGGGCCTTTGACAACATAGATATAATAGCTATAAGCATTGCCTTGGGTCAGTTTTGGATTTTCTTTAAACACAACTGCACAACTAATCCCTTTATCTCCACATCAATGTTTAATATGTACAATGTATGGTGTTTATACAGTTGGCAAATATGGTCAGGCATTGCTGCAAATTTTGGTATCAACCCATTACTAAGTAAATTCAGGGCCGGTATATTCAATACTGATCAGTGTTTCCCATACATTTATTTAATTGTGGTGGGCCCCCATGAATACATTTGGACAGCCACAAATAGATTTATGTAGAAAAGAAATGTGATGACATCATAACTCTGCTTTTTAGCACACCTCATAAGCAGAAAATAAGTTAACGACTAAGCGACGTGTTGACTATATTGAGGGAATATTCAGACCCCTATTAATTGTCAAATCTGAAGAAGCAGATGGTTATGCTCAGGCTAAATTGGGGTCCTAGGCAGAGTTTTATTTGGCGTGATAAATGTTATGCTTTACCCCCACGACCAATTTTGAAGCACTAACAGGCGGATATGTCTTGCTCGTCTATGACGGAATGAAAAAAAAGGAAAAAAGACTTGATGTTTTTGCTCACATGCGTCATGGTCTGTTATGCAAATTAGACGTTTTGATAGGAACCAAACAGCACAGATAGATTGCAGTCATATGGGAAACACTGGTGTTACTGACTTGACTGTCTTGACATTTAAATTTTTTTTTTAAATGATCCTGTTTTTAATTTGAATGAACCCGATTGTAGCTTAAATAGGGTCCAGCGTACCCCGCGACCCCGAAGGGAATAAGCGGTAGAGAAATGGATGGATGGATGGAACATTTTAATCTGAATAAACTAGAAACAACCTTTTAGGCAAAAAAAAAACAGTTATGAAACAAACTTATTTGTGAACAATGTACCATTATATACTGTAAATACAACAATATTGATTGAAAAAAGTAACTATAACTAACACAACTAATAAAAACAACAACGATACAAGTGGTAGGAAATGGATGGATGGATGGATTATATAAAAATGATTCCCTTTTATTACTTACAATCGTCAAAACTATACTTAATTTAAATCCTTTGGCTTTTGGCCCCCAAAGCTCTCTTGTTTTCAAGAACATATGCTCTGATTTTGTTTGCATAAATAAGATATATATCCATCCATCCATACATTTTCTACTGCTTATCCCTCTGTGAGTCGCGTGGGTTAGTGGAGCCTATCACAATATATACATATAATTCAATCAACAATGTAAGAATATAAACAACCGA
Organism: Nerophis ophidion; assembly: GCF_033978795.1. Taxonomy (NCBI): domain Eukaryota; kingdom Metazoa; phylum Chordata; class Actinopteri; order Syngnathiformes; family Syngnathidae; genus Nerophis; species Nerophis ophidion. Next base: position 24,861,704 of record NC_084635.1, read on the forward strand.
TTTACACAAAAACACACACGCACACACACACTCACACACACACACTTACACATACAGCTATTTATGAAAATGAGGCCAAAAAAGAACTGCAAAATATCTTATCACGCTACTATCTGATACGATCCTTGGTGACAATACCATCATTCCAAAAAAAAATAAACTGTAAGTACATTACTTTTACTACCCCAAAAAAGTTTTATTGTAAAAGTTACAATCTGCCCCCTATTTGTCCATTCCTTCCTTAACTCTGCTGCTGTCTTCTGAAACAATTTACTGCCTTCAGAGTTCTTTTTACTGGTATGGACAGCTAAATCGGCTCCTAAACAATAACTTTTTTTAGATTCTGTGTGGGTTTTGTCTGTTTTTTGTGGACTCGTCCCTTGATGACCACATGCTTAGTCATTAAATGGGCTCACTATTTACCCACTGAACAATTGCTGTTGAAATGATAATACATTGGTTCATCTGCACAACAGCATGATATTTATTTGCTGGCTAAGATAATGAACGATGTTCAGCTTTGGGTTAGGGTTCAAATCTGTAAATATCTAGACGGTAATAATTTAGACTTCAATCTCATTGATTAGATCTCATGGTTGGTACATTGTATATACTACTCTTAACAATAAGGGTTTACTCTCTCTCCAGTTGAGCCACCGTGGGGAACGTCCGTTTTCATGTCCACACTGTGACAAGACCTATGGCCTGAAGCGAGACCTGAAAGAGCACTTGGTCCTCCACACTGGAAACAAGCCGTATGTGTGCGAGCACTGTGGCAAGGCATTTGCACGTCGACCATCCCTGCGCATCCACCGCCTTCTCCACTGCAGCAGATTGATTTACTCACAGCCTCCAAAGGTGGGATGTTGTTTTTTTTATACAAGCTGACATTTTCAAATAAGCAACTATCTCATTTCTACTTTCACTCAATGATAATAATGATAGTGAGAGGAAAACCAAAACAAATGTATTCCTTACTAATAGCTTATTGCCAAATCTACATTCAGCGTTTATCTATGAATTGCCTGTCTGTCAGATGTTTAATATCATGCGTATGTTTTATTAAAATGTGTTGTGGTGTCACACCAGGGTTACAAGGACATACAGTAAGGGCACGCCTGTTTAATGAACTATTTAAATGAATACGTTACTCACACATAAAAAATAACAGGATACACAAAGAACCTTGACAAAAATTAAATTAAACGGTGCAAAACATGGTATAAAAATAGAAGACACTAAAAAAGTGGACAAGAAGGTATAAACTTGACAAAAGTCACAATTCCAAATAAGGGTCTGACAGCTCACAGGTGAGCAGGACAGCGTCACAAGGAGGTAAGCACAGCACGTAGACATAAAAAGGCAGCTCAAAGTCTTTACTAAAAAGTGAAACTGATGAGCAACAGGAGGTGCAGCGATATTGAAAGCCAAGGGTTCCTTACAACACCAGTACAAGTAGCAAGATAGCAAGAGCATAATGGAACGAACAAAAAATAACTATTTGCAAACCCAGCTGAGTTGAAAGTGCAGTTTGCAATGTTTTTTCAACCCCAAAATATTCATTTGTTAAATGCACAAAACAAACATCCATCCATCCATTTTCTACTGCTTATTCCCTTTGGGGTCGCAGGGGCGTTGTTGCCTATCTCAGCTATAAGTCGCCACCTCATCGCAGGGCCAACACGGATAGACAGGCAACATTTACACTCACATTCACACACTGGGGCCAATTTAGTGTTGCCAATCATCCCCAGGTGCATGTTTTTAGGAGGTGGGAGGAAGCCGTAGTACCCGGAGAGAACCCATGCAGTCACGGGGAGAACACGCAAACTCCACACAGAAAGATCCCGAGCCCGGGATTGAACCCAGGACTACTCAGGACCTTCGTATTGTGAGGCTGACACACTAACCCCTCCTCCACCGTGCTGCCCACAAAACAAACATTCAATCCTAATTTAAAATGTCCAAAATTAACTGTGCATGAAAAAAGAATGAAGGGCTTAAATAACAGCCTCCATTCGAATACAAAAACACCGCAACATGTGATTGTGAATGTTGTCTGTCTAGCTGTGTTGGCCCTGTGATGAGGTGGCGACTTGTCCAGGGTGTACACGGCTTCCGCCCGATAGTAGCTGAGATAGGCACTTGCGCCCCTTGCGACCCCGAAGGGAATAAGCGGTAGAAAATGGATGGATGGATGGATGTTACCAAACAAAAAAGAAAACAAGCAAACAGAAAGACAACAACAAAGACAAAGTGGCACCTCTGAGTATATTTAGCTTTTTTAGATAAATCACCCTTAGTCCAAACATATGGTTCTCTGTTACAAAGGTAACATTTTGTAGCACAAATCAGCGGATTTTTTAGAATAAGAAGGGAATATACTGTAAGAACACCACCAGCAGCCAGCATATGTTGTCAATTCAACAAAAAAAGTCTATTTGTCACAATTACAAGGTAAAACTGCAATTCGACCGAAATAAAATTACTAATGGTTATTGATGTCAATCCCCCCTGTAGTGTTGCCCCACACTGGACATTTATATGTTCCAAGATGGTTGGTACAATGCATGTGACTGCCAAATTTAGCTGATTCATACTTCGACGACATATTATGGTTATTAAACAGCTTATGATTGTTATTTTGGTTGTTGATAGTATTGTGTGTTCAGCTTTTTGTATGTAATGAACACAAACGTAATTGTTTGTACTGGTCATTGCTGGCACAACAATATAGCATCTACAATTGAAATACATATTAACCATAACCCCACCTTTGCATTAATTAATTGATTAGATCCCATTATCTGTGATGAAAATATTCGACTGTCAAGTCAGTGCGCTTCGCTCCTGTTGTCGACACGTGCATTCCCCTACAGTGTCTGCAGCCTGCAGTTTGATCTACTTGCTGCTGAAGTCAAGATTGAACAAAAAACAACACAGGAACTACTGCAACAAATCCAAAGCACAAAACAGGAAATATGTGAAAGATAAACTAAAGTCATAACTTGTCAAGCGGAATATGTATACCGTATATACATTCTCTCCAGTATTCACTAATGTGTTTATTCATTGTTAATCTGTTTACTCATTTGGATTTATCTTTTTCAATTCATTATCAATTCAAACTTTTTCAAAAATGTATTCAGTCTTATTTTTTAACTAACTTTTATTTTTTTCCTTAATCACTGCATAAGCTTGTCATTTTTTTATTTTCTCATGTGGTTATTTTATACTTTTAATCCTGCTTTCTTATATCCTTACTTGCTTGCATCACTGCCTAAGCAAACCTTTACTGCCAAAAGAGCCATTTTGCTTCATCTAACAGGAGAAAAAAAAAGTCCAGAACCGCAAAACAAAATAGCTTGTGAACTTTGGAAAGTTGTAATCTTTTTCTAATTCTACGGGCAAATAAATCTGTCCATGCAGAATTTAACCCTATTTTCTTCTCAGATGTATATTATTTTGGATGTATTCATGGTTGGCTTACCGCGTTAAAAAGCACCATGTCTCTCCAGTGCAGATGTCTCATTGCGCGCACACACACATACATAACAACCCCTCTCCTTGCCGTGCTTGCGCGTCTCCAATCACAAGTCAGGCCTGTGAACTTTCACGGCCGCAAGGGTTATATACCGTATTTTTCGGACTATAAGTCGCAGTTATTTTCATAGTTTGGCCGTGGGTGCGACAAATACTCCGGAGCGACTTATGTGTGAAATTATTAACACATTACCGTAAAATATTAAAAAATATTATTCATCTCATTCGCGGAAGAGATGAAGAAAATGTCAGCAATCTTCACACACACGTCAACCAATAAGAATTCGGTGGGGGAGGGTCATGGCATAAGTGACTGTGTGGGTCATGGGATGCTAACTGCTATATGTTATGTGCTACTGCCGTTGCTATTAAAATGGATCATTTCAGCGTTGGCAGTAACTTATAAAAACTGAGAAGGGCTGAACAAAAATGGCACCGAAAAGGAAATCATGTACTGCAGATTACAAGCTGGACGTAGTGAAATATGCAGCAGAAAACGACAAGAGGAAGCGGCGCATACCTTTGGAGTTGGCAGTTGTTTAGAAGCGACATCGAGGAAGAAGATTTCATCGGATTTATCGATTAGGAGTGACAGATTGTTTGGTAAACGTATAGCATGTTCTATATGTTATAGTTATTTGAATGACTCTTACCATAATATGTTACGTTAACATACCAGGCACCTTCTCAGTTGGTTATTTATGCGTCATATAACGTACACTTATTCAGCCTGTTGTTCACTATTCTTTATTTATTTTAAATTGCATTTCACATGTCTATTTTTGGTGTTAGATTTGATCAAATAACTTTCCCCCAAAAATGCGACCTATGCTCCAGTGCGACGTATACCTTATTTTTCGGAGTATAACTCGTTCCGGTGTATAAGTCGCTCTGGAGTATAAGTCGCACCTGCCGAAAATGGATAAGAAGGGAAAAAACATATACCGGTATAAGTCGCACTAGAGTATAAGTCGTATTTTTTGGGAAAATTTATTTGATAAAACCCAACACCAAGAATAGACATTTGAAAGGCGATTTACATACCGCATTTCCTTTAATTGCCCCCGTGGCGCTAATTAATTTAAAACTTCTTCTCACTCCTGCGCTTACCAAAGGCATGCGGTAAAAGTAAGCATGCGCTAATCATTTTAAAACCTCTTCTCATTCCGGCACTTACCAAAAGCATGCAGTACTAATTTGAGTGTGATTTATAAAAAAACGTTATTATGGTCTTAGCGTTACTTATAAATGAAGTCCATGCCAACTCCTTCTGAGCTAAAGCGTCGATAACTTGTTTATAGAAGTCTTCCTTATCTATCTTCAGTTTTAAAAGCCTTTCTGTCTCAATGGAGATCTTCCTTTATCACCTCCTGCTTTGATTGAAAGTCCAGTTTAGAAAACTGCTATCAGACCGCTGCCATCAGTTAGCTCCGCTCATCAAGTGCGGGCAACGACAGAATTTACCATCGGACAACTGCCCCTCTCGTTCTGCTCCGTGGGTGATCTCTTTATCCCACTGCTGCCACCAGGAAGTGTTATTGTATAAATAATACACTGGGTATTTAGGACTGGAACATGCTTTATTTCAGCCCGGTTGTTTACATAGCCAGCATAGGAGTGTTACATCCTAAAAGGTCCGTCGTGCACCCCCCGCGTCATATACGGATATGACGTCATATCACGTACATATCACGTCACTCATTGTCACTTCTTCTGCAGCCGAGTAGTCGCAAGAAGGATCACTAGCACCCTTTACCACCAGGAGGCGGGAGTCATTTAATGACTCATATTTGACACACGCAGCTACGGTATTGTGACGGTCTCAAGCCGTCGTCTTGCGGGTTCCCAGGACCACCAAGAAAGGACATGGCTTGAGCAGTTTGACTTTGTTTATTTTTCAATAAAACCTCAGTCCAGGTCACTCTTTCGCTCCTCCTCTCTGCTCGCTCGCCGTCGCTGCCTCCTCGCCGCCATCCGTGTGCCCTGCCTGTCTGTCAGACCGTCGGCTCGACCTCTCCACAGGTATATTAATAAAACATAGCTGCTTACTGTTCTTTTTAGCATACCGGTATTCAATAGCTTGGACCTTAAATCCTACTGAATAGCTCTTAATCTTCTTCCCTTTATTCGATTTCAAATTTCCGGTATTGAAATCAGCCTCCTCCATTTTGAAAATGGTAACAGGGGAAGTGTCACTTAATACTAAGCATGCGCTAATTATTTTGCGAAGCGAGTTTGACCCAGCAGTAAATCCAGGCAGGGGCATACTATATGGCGGCAATTCAAGGAAATATGGTAAATAAAGAATAGTGAACAACAGGCTGAATGAGCGTACGTTATATGACGCATAAATAACCAACTGAGAACGTGCCTGGTATGTTGACGTAATATATTATGGTAAGAGTCATTCAAATAACTTTAACATTTAGAACATGCTATACGTTTACCAAACAATCTGTCACTCCTAATCGCTAAATCCCATGAAATCTTATACGTCTGGTCTCTTACGTGAATGAGCTAAATATATAATATTTTACGGTAATGTGTTAATTTCACACATAAGTCGCTCCTGAGTATAAGTCGCACCCAAACTATGAAAAAAAATGCGACTTATAGTCCGAAAAGTACGGTATATTTTTTTTTCTTCTTTTTTATGCATTTTCGGCTTGTGCGATGTATACTCCGGAGCGACTTATAATCCGAAAAATACGGTAACTCTTTTCACAAAAATGCACATTTTCCTCTCTCTTGTGTTTAGGAAAATCTTCTTAGAGCTAAAACAACTAGTTGGAAGGGCCTTTGTGTTAAGACATCAATGCTTTTCATGCTACACAATTTGTTAATTTAAAAATATAAACATGAATTATTGAAAGTTTCAACATGTAAAGTGTATGGTGTGAATTAATTATCAGTAATACATACAAATGTAGAACAGGTAGAATGAAATAAGCTTTGCTTCTTCCTACTCATTTTCCGACATGTTGAATTGTGCAAAGGTGATGTTACTAAATGTAACATGTAAAGCATGAAACAATTTCAGACATAATTTACAATATAATATAGGCTTGACTCTCAGTGCTGCTTAAAAATTTAATGTACCATCTCTACTCTAAATTTTCATTCCAGTCATGGATTCTCCCTGAAGTGTAGTTTAACACCAAGACCATAAAAAGAGGAAATAAAATAATTTGGGGTTCTCTCTCAGTTGCAGTGTAACCTCTGCCCCAAGCTGCTAGCAAACTCTGGTTCTCTGAGGAATCACATGAAGATCCACACAGGAGAGAAACCTCACATCTGTCAACACTGTGGGAAAAGTTTCTGTCAGAAAGGTAACATTGACACTGATGTCTGAGCCTGAAGAAACAACAATATATTGTGTCATGAAGTAATGGAGGATTAATCTATACATACCTTTGCATTTGAAAAAAAAGATAAACCCCGGAAACATAACATTTTAGATTGTATGTTGTACATTCCTGCACAGCAATATTACAACACACGTTAACATTCAACGTAAAAATGACCACACTCCAATGGGTTCACCACTCATAGTAGAGGGAATAGAAGTTGGGTGAAGTGTGAGCTGGGCGGCAGCCGAAGGCAGGGCCCTGGGCGGTTCGATCCCCAGCTAAATAAGATAGCTCTTGGGACATGGTATGTATTTCGCTGGGAGGGATGGAGCCTGAGCTGGTGCACGAGGTGGAGAAGTTCTGGCTAGATTTAGTTGGACTTACTTTGACGCACATCAAGGACTTTGTAACCAGTCCTCTCACAAGGGTTTGGACTCTCTTCTACCCAGCAGCTCAAAGCCTGTACGTTGGACTTTAACCCAGTAAACAAGAGCGTAGCTTCCCTGCGCCTGCGGGTGCAGGGACGGGTCCTGACTGTCCTTGCACCTACGCACCAAACAGTAATTTAGACAACCCGCCCTTTGCGGACTCACAAGAGGGACTACTGAAGAGTGCTCCCACAGGTGATTCCCTTTTTCTGCGGGGGGACTTCAAAGCTCACATTGGCAGCGACAGTGAAACCTGATGAGGCCTGATTGGGAGAAACGGCCGCTCGGATCTGAACCGGAGTGGTGTTTTGTTATTAGACTTTTGTGCTCACAGGAGATTATCAATAATGAACATCATCCATCCATCCATTTCTACCGCTTACTCCCTTTGAGGTTGCGGGGGGGGGCTGGTGCCTATCTCAGCTACAATCGGGCGGAAGGCGGAGTACACCCAGGACAAGTCGTGTGTTGGCCCTGCGATGAGGTGGCGACTTGTCCAGGGTGTACGCCGCCTTCCGCCCGATAGGCACCAGTGCCCGCCGCAACCCCAAAGGGAATAAACGGTAATGAACATCATGTTCAAAGATAAAGCACCAGGACACCTTAGGCTGCAATTCTATGATCGACTTTGTAGTTGTGTCATCGGATTTGATGTCCCATGTTTTGGACATTCGGCGGAGCCTTCAACCAATCACCACCTGGTGTTGACTAGCCTCTGATGGTGGGAGAAGATGCCAGTCAGACATGGCAGCCCAAAACGCATTGTGAGGGTCTGTTGGGAACATCTAGCAGAGTCTCCCGTCAAAGAGAATTTCTATTCCCACCTCCGTAAGAACTTTGAACATGTCACGAGGGAAGTGCTGGATAAAGAGTCCGAATGGTAATCCCAATGAGAGATGCCATCATGCTGATCTGGTCCTTTCGGCTCATGGGACTCTGGAGGCAGCAAACAGGTACGAACAGGCCAAGCATTGTGCGGCTTTGGCAGTCAGAAAGGCAAAAACTCAGACATGGGATGAGTTTAGTGAAATCATGAAAAACGACTTCCAGAAGGCATTGAAGCGATTATGGACTACCATCTGCCACTTCAGGAGGGCTGAACAGTGCACTGTCAACACCGTATATGGTGGAAATGGTTCACTGCTGACCTCGACTCTGGATGTTTTTGATCAGTAGAGGGAATACTTTTTAGACCTCCTCGATCCCACCTACACGTCTCTCAATGAGGAAGCGATGCTGTGGTGGGCTCTTCCATTCCTGGGGCTGAGGTTGCCAAGGTAGTTCAAAAGCTCAGCAATGGAAGGGCCCCGAGGGTGAATGAGATCCGCCCGGAGTTCTTTAAGGCTCGGGATGCTGTGGGGCTATCTTGGATCACGAGATTCTGTAGCATTGGTTGGACATCAGGGACGGTGCCTCTGGATTGGCAGACCTGAGAGGTAGTTCCTCTCTTCAAGAAGGGTAATTGGACGGTGTGCTCCAACTATCGTGGGATCACATTCCTCAACCTTTAAGTTGTACTGGAAAGAAGGCTACACCACATGGTCGAACCTCGGATTAAGGAGGAGCAGTGTAACTGTGGACCAGCTCTATACTCTCAGCAGGATCCTCAAGGGTGCATGGGAGTTCGCCCAACGAGTCTACATGTCCTTTGGGGACTTGGAAAAGGCATTTGACAGTGTCCTTTGGGAAAGCCTGTTTGGGAGTGTTTAGAGAATATGGAGTAGCGGACCGCCTGATTGTGGTGGTTCGCTCCCTTTATGATCGGTGTCAGAGCTTGGTCTGCATTGCTGGCAGAAAGTTGAACCCATTTTCAGTGAGGGTTGTACTCCTCCAGGGCTGCCCTTTGTCACCGATTCTGTTCATAACTTTTCTTGGCAGAATCTCCAGGCGCAGTCAGGGCATTGAGGGGATCTGGTTTGGTGGCAGGAGGATTAGGTCTTAGCATTTTGCAGATAATGTGGTCTTGCTGGTGTCATCTGGCCAGGATCTTCAGCTCTCACTGGACCTGTTCACAGCTAAGTGTGAAGCGACTGAGATGAGAATCAGCACCTCTAAGTCCAAGTCCATGGTTCTCGCCCGTAAAGGGTAGAGTGCCATCTCCGGGACGGGGAAGAGATCTTGGCCCAAGTCAAGGAGTTAAAGTACCTCAGAGTCTTGTTCATAAGTGAGGGAAAAGTGGATCGTGAGATCAGCAGGCGGCTCTGTGCGGCACATGCAATGATGCAGACCCTGTATTGATCCGTCGTGGTTAAGTAGGAGCTGAGCAGGAACGCAAAGCTCTCAATTTACCGGTCAATCGACGTTCCAATCCTGACCTATTTTCATGAGCTTTGAGTTTTGACTAAAAGACACGATCATGGTTACAAGCAACCGAAATGAGTTTCCCTCGTCTGGTGGCGGGGCTTTCTTTTAGAGATGGTGTCAGAAGCTTTGTCATTCATTTGGAGCTCAGAGTAAAGTCACTGCTCCTCCACGTCCAGAAGAGCCAGATGAGGTGGTTAAGGCATCTGGTCAGGATGCCCCTGGACACCTCCCTGGGGAGGTGTTTAGGCCATGTCCAGCCGGTAGGAGGGCACAGAGAAGACCCAGGACACTTTGGGTAGACTGTCTCGAAGCTGGCCTGGGAATGCTTTGGGATCCCCCAAGAGGAGCTGGGGAGAGGGAAGTCAGGGCTTCTCTGCTTAGGCTGCTGCCACCCCGACCCGACTTTGGATAAGCAGAAGAAAATTAATGGATGGACGAATAACCCCTTTGTGTCTCAAATTTTATGTAAATTTTGACCTTAACAGGGACTTTTTAATTAAAAGAAGAAAACGATTCTTGATGCTATTGACGTAAGAGGGAACAACTTTAATGGGTCCCACTGTATAGTGTAAAAACTACTGTGGTACTTTGATTTTTGTTGGTAAACTGTTCCAAATGGTCAAACGACAACTGACGCAAAGAGATAATGTAAATCCAATTAATCTCTTCCAGACACTCAAAAATATGAACATAAAACACATTTTAAAGAGAACAATTTTAGTTGTATAAGCCATTGTTGAATACATATAAATGATGAATGAACTGGATAAATTAACAATTAACATTACATTTACCTAAATTTAAGGCTTTTGTTGGAAATGACAGCGATGACCAGAGGAGGGAGGGTAGATCAACATAGACACCACCTTGTTGAATTTTTATTTGAATGTAATACTGTCTCTAACCTTCCCTATCAAAGTGCTTGTACTCGCAGTTTTTGTTGGCCCCATAGTGGCTTTCAACTGTAACCTCCGCCCCTTAACAAATTCCAATATGTTTAACCCACTATGTGTTTCTGAGCCTTTTAATTGTTTGTCTTTGTCATTCTCAGGGAACTTTGATAGCCATTTGCGAATTCACAATGGAGAAAGGCCATTTCGCTGCTCCGAATGCGACTTGAGTTTCTCTCAGAAAGCCGAACTTTGTCGCCACATGCTCTCCCACACCAGGGGTGGTTTTCTCTGTAGCTACTGTGGAAAATCTTTGAGAGACCCGCACACCCTCAAATCCCATGAAAGATTGCACACTGGGGACAGGCCCCATCGTTGCCTTGTCTGCGGAAAAGGTTAGTAAGAATTGCCAAGTAAGCATGGAGCAAAACAAGTCTTATCGTGTTAACAACAGTAGCACCCTCAATTAATAGTTCACATTATTTAAAAATGTGGTTGGTCCAAATTTTACTGTACAGTGGAACGTATTTAAGTCAACTCTGTCCCACGGCTGGACTGACTAACGTCAACAAAAGCGGTTGTTGACATAACCAAAATCGAAACTATTTCTTGCACATTTATTTAAGCCAGATACATAAGGGCAATGGCCAATTATACCTTATATATGTTTTGACTATAGAGTGGTTTGTTGACATGTTTTTTTCTCCATTTAGGTTTTCTTTGTGTTTATTAGTGCTGCAAAACAATACATATTTTAAATATGATTAATCACACTTTTGAATTTACTTGCATAATTAACTTTGAAGAAACCCCAATAGCTTTGACACAATGCATTTTTTGTCAGACTGTTATACCTGAACATTTTTAATGTTTTACTTGAATGCACATTATTTAATCCTGTAAATTTATCTGAAGTCCGATCAGGGTGTATTTTGACGTGAAATGTATCAGCGAGCACACCTCACTTATCTTTGCACGAGCGTATGCATTGACTTGATCACTGACCGTATAACAACCTGTGATATATTTCAGGTAACTTCCACTGTTAAGGTAAAGGAGCATGTGCAGTCAAAATAATTGCCTGATTCCTGAATCTGCGTTTCCGCATGTTTCATGCAATGCTTTTTTGCGATAACGTGCAACTTTGACAACCCTATTTTTAATATTCCTATCTAATAGAAGTGCTGCTGTAATAATTTGTATTGTGTTTTGTTTTTGTGGTGGAATCCCTGTTTATACTGTCGTGCTTTTAATTTGAAGCTTACTTTGTACGAAACAAGAAGTCACTGTGCGTTTTTAATACCGTGGAACTTCGTGTCTCTCTTCTCTATATGCAGATCACGCTCTGTGTGTAGGGAGCTGAAATCTGTTGGCATATCCTGTTTTTGCGTGAAAAAGTGCATGTGAGATATCAATTAATGAATGACAGGGCGCTTCATATACAATTTTACAGCAAACATATCCCAAGCTCCTTACTGCTCTGTCAATAAGAATATAATTTATTATTTTGCACTGAAATGTAGGATATTTAAAAAATGTTTTCCATTCATTTTTTTTAGTACAAAAATATGTCAAGTTACATTTTAAAAGTATGAAAATTGTGTCTCATAAATGAAAAATGCTGTCATGGGGTCTGGTGTGGGGAGTCAACCTAAAATTCTGCTGAAGGGCTCCAATTTAGGTAGGGTTGGCTCTGGTGTGACTATACAGTATTTATTTTGCTTTTGTACTTTAATGATGCTTAACGATAATCAGAAAGTTAACAATACTACAACACATGTCAACATAAACTGACCCATTTTTCAAAGAAATTACAGTTTTGGGTCCCAGATTTTATTTTGACATTAGCAATGGACCAAGTATGTGGATGTAGACTAAAAGGGGTCCTATTATAGTAAACCAACCTTTCTTACCTGTTGGTACTTGTTTTATTGTATTTGGGATGTGCATAATTCCTTAAATTTGTTAATCAAACCATGGAGGCATGGCAGAGATACAGTATTTATAATCTTGCCTTCCTTTATACTTCTTCCAAATGAGCTGTTTGTAATTTTTGCCCAACTTGTGAGGTTTTTTAATAGGGGACATGAGCGGATATCTCCGTATATTGTAAAGTTTTACGTGAAGAGCTTTCGTACAAGTATGCCATTGTAGTCCGACGTAGTCAATAAGTTCCTTCGCTTTCTCTATCCTCTTACATCCTTCGCTGTTGCCATTCTAATACAAAGTAGCGAATAGTTCTAACTTATAGTATATCTGTCAGTAGACTCCACATGGAAGTGCCAAAATTCAATAACCGTGTTACAAAAAAGGTCAGTTAACGTAATAAATACTGTAATGTAGAATATGGAGAACATACAAACCCTTTATTTATTAAATCAAAAACATTGAAATTCAACGATTTGGTGCATTTACAAACAGCTATCGGTATGCACAAGCAAACTATAACATGCTACCCAAGAATGTGCAGCAATTCTTCTCAACAAAAGAAGAAAAATATAATCTTAGAGACTTAATTAATTCAAAACATTTGTATGCACGTACAACACGCTTTATTACATATTTTTTTTTAGATATAATATAATGGAATGGCCAAAGGAAATAAATCAATTAATGTACGAATATGATCCATTGTAGGAGTTTGATCAAACAAGTGTTCTCAAAGTACAAGGAAAAAGAATTATGATAAACTGTTACTGTTAGTAATTGCTATTAATTGGAAAAGGGGAAGGCTCCAATAAGCCTTGCATCTTCAGACTCCTTTGTAAAGAAAAAATGAAAATATGTAAAATATGTGATGTATCATATTGGTACTGTATACACGTCTGAAATAAATTTCAACCAACGAACCAAACGAGTTGATCTGGAGGCACGTAAATAAGACCACAACCAAACGCCGCATCCCAGAGACGGTCAGAATGCGGTTTGAAGATGGTCTGTAAAACATCATTTATGCAGAATTTTGACCAAAGAACCACCGTTACATGTTATGTTTTTTATGTTACAAAATCATAATATGACCCCTTGAAGGCAGCACTTTATATTAATAAGAGAACACCGTGGACCAGGCAGGCCTTGGTGAGTTAGTCGACTCAGATGTGTGGACAGGATTGAGACCGATTTAAACGGGTTTCACTGTAATATCCATCCATCCATCCATCCATCCATCCATTTCCTACCGCTTGTCCTTTTTGGGGTCGCGGTGAGTGCTGGAGCCTCAGCTGCATTCTTGGTAGTAACGTCATATTTGTAGCGGAATCCAAGATCATTTCTTCATGCTGTCTGCTACTTAACATCAGCATTGCCATTAAAGATGTAATATTTGTAATCCGTGCCAATATTACAGCGGACGTCAGCTAAAACAAGTTGTAAGGATCCGAAAATCCTGGTGTGACGTCATAGGTCAACCTGAAAAGTAATTCAGTTATCTCCGTTTTATTGGCCAATTCTATGATTTTGTCAGCATTTATGTTATCGTCGAAGTCATATGCCTTATTTTCTTTTGGTAAGCTTAATGATTATTGATTAGTCATACTAGCGCTGTGTCAAATAAAAAGTACCTATTTCTTCGATTTGTAAGTCACACCGGCCGAAAATGCATAATCAAGAAGGAAAAAAACATATATATCTCGCACTGGAATATAAGTCACATTTTGGGGGGAAATTTATTTGATCAAATCCAACACCAAGAATAGACATTTGAAAGGCAATTTAAAATAAATAAAGAATAGTGAACAACTGGCTGAATAAGTGTACGTTATATGACGCATAAATAACCAACTGAGAAGGTGCCTGGTATGTTGAGGTAACATATTATGGTAAGAGTCATTCAAATAACTATAACATCTAGAACATCCTACACGTTTACCAAACAATCTGTCACTCTTAATCGATAAATCCGATGAAATCTTCTTCCTCGATGTCGCTTCTAAACAACTCTGCCAACTCCAAAGGTATGCGCCGCTTCCTCTTGTGGTTTTCTGTTGCATATTTCACTACGTCCAGCTTGTAATCTGCAGTACATGATTTCCTTTTCGGTGCCATTTTTGTTCAGCCCTTCTCAGTTTTTATAAGTTACTCCAACGATGAAATGATCCATTTTAATGGCTACAGCAGTAGCATATAGCAGTTTGCATTCCAAGACCCACAATGCACTTCTGTCATGACCCTCCCCCGCCGAATTCTTGTTGGTTGACGTGTGTGTGACGTTTGCTGACGTGTGTATGACGATTGCTGACATTTTCTTCGTCTCTTCCGCAAATTAATTAAATAATATTATTTTATATTTTACGGTAATGTGTTAATAATTTCACACATAAGTCGCTCCGGAGTATATGTCGCACCCCTGGCCAAACTATGAAAAAAACTGCGACTTATAGTCCGAAAAATACGTTGACAACCATGGAAGATTCCAAACTTCTCGTAGACATGGTGTTTTTTTCACCCATTCGCTCTTCATCCGTTTCACGCCCAATAATCTTTTTTTTTTTTTAATTATATTTTCATGGCCATGAGGAGCCATAAAAATCTAAATTAGATTATTTTTACAGCCCTATTCCCCTATTCAAGGTTATCCCCAAGTAGTCCTGGACGATATAGACCAAAACTAATATTCCGGTATTTTCCGGCCGAATGGTGATATAGAATAGAATAGAATAGAAAGTACTTTATTGATCCCTGGGGGAAATTCAGCAATATTTGATATATGTATGTATATATATATATATATATATATATATATATATATATATATATATATATATATATATATATATATATATATGATATAATATATTAATAAATAATAATACTACAGATCCCTGCTAATGATGGTTACTTTGCTTACCTGAAACGCTGCACTTAACTTATAACACACTGTTTCAGCTTCCATATTGGGTAAAACACACAGGGAAAAGCAGAGTTAAAACAGAAAAAAAAGCACAGGGGGATAATTAATTTGCATTCAAATGTCTTTGAAAGAAAAACAATCCCTGTCTGCATTCAAGATAAGAGTCAACAAAGAAAAACAAAGCATTAGCCAAGCCTGGCGAAGTATTTAATTAACAACAGCCAAACACAATAAGTGTTGTAAATGCGTCATTAGTTGGTATCATGCATATTTGCCAAAGTAAAAATAATTGCTAAACTCTGAATATGACATTTGTTTAATAACTTGTTTAAATAGTAATTGTTACGGTCAGCTGATATTGAAAAAAAAATGGTAATGATCTGATAGCAAGTAAAACAAAGCGCCCATACTAACATAAAATTATTTTGCCCTTTAATTTTTTCATCAAGATTGTTTCCACAATAAAACACAGGGCAAATATTTAAGGGAAACAAAAACAATAAATACACTATTAATGCAACAATATGACACCATTAACAAAATAATTAAAATATCCCCTTGGATTATATGTTATCATTGGTGTGAAATAAATTGAAAAAAAAAAAAAAACTTATATTGGCCGGCATTCAAACCCTCTATGCACCAAAGCCATAAACTATAAATCATAAACACAACGAAAAAAATCTTCATGCTTGTATGGGCCTAAAACTAATTGACTAGTTGTGCCTACCACCCGAATGCAGCTGAGATAGGCTCCAGCACCACCGCGACCCTGAAAGGGACAAGCGGTAGAAAATAGAAAAATAGATGGATTGATGGATGGCTCCAACCGTAATGTGCTGCTAAGCTCTTTAGTACTCGGGACGTTTACCGAAACTCATTACCAGATGCCAATCTAAACGGTAATTACCAGACTGACAAACTGGTAAATTAACATTTATTCTTAATTTATAGTTACTATTATTTCAGTGGTACAGAAATTAGGTATACATTAAGTACAGACAAACCTCAACATACGAACTTGATTGGTTCTTGAAATATAATTAATAAACTGAAAAGTTCATATATTGACGCAACTTTGTCCGTAAAAAACAATGTAAACATGAATAATGAATTCCAGCCTCGAAAAAAGTTAAAGTTTGTACAGTTAGAACATAATATCCATCCATCAATCCATTTCCTACCGCGTATTTCCTTTGGGGTCGCGGGCGGCACTGGTGCCTATCTCAGCTACAATCTGGCGGAAGGCGACGTACACCCTGAATATACAGTGCTAAATAGTACTCTATGTCAAAAAAACATAACAAGAAGTAGGATGGATCAAGGTTGTATTTATTAACAAAGCCAAAACAGCTATCCCTGCCTACATAGACGCATACACACAGTTAGAAATTGCACAAGTTCATTAACTTTAACAGCCGGGTCGCTACAATGATTAAAAATGAAATATAAAATCCACTCTACCTTTTTGGTCAATCTTCTTTGCGTGCTGCGTAAGGGAGGCAGTGAGGCATTGTCGACAACACTGAATGGTTTAAAATGACACATCACTTGTTCATTGCTTTATTTGGACTCATATTGAGCTCGCAAACCTAAAGAAAAAAAAGTTGTGAAAATGCAAAAAAAAAAAAAAATATATATATATATATATATATATACATATATATATATATATATATATATATATATATATATATATATACATATATATATATATATATATATATATATATATATACATATATATATATATGTATATATATATATATGTATATGTATGTATATATATATATATATATATATATATATATATATATATATATGTATATATATATATATATATATATATATATATATGTAGGTAGGTGTGGGAAAAAATCACAAGACTACTTCATCTCTACAGATCTGTTTCATGAGGGGTTCCCTCAATCATCAGGAAATTTTAATGGAGGCATTCACATACAATGGTTTATATAGAGCACAGAGTGGGTGGGTACAGGCAGGCGTAGGGTGTGGTGATTGGCTCATGTGTTACCTAGGAGGTGTTTCCGTCTGTGGTGGCATGTTGAAATGATTTCACTGCGCTTGTTGAGGGATGATAGATCTGGATGATATATAATAAACAGTTTCTCTTTTAAGCATAGGTTGCATCTTTTATTACCACTGTTGGAAGGTGTGCTGGATGCAAGAATTTGCCATGTTATTGAATATTCAACATTATTGTCTTTGAGGTTCCAAATGTGTTTGCTGAGTTCTGTAGAATTCTGCAAAGTCTGGTTTCTAAAGGAGGCGTTGTGATTATTCCATCTTGTTTTGAACGCTCCTTCGGTTAATCCTACGTATGTGTCGGATGTGTTAATGTCCTTGCGTATTACCTTTGCTTGGTAAACGACTGATGTCTGTAAGCACCTTCCGTTGAGAGGGCAATCAGGTTTCTTGCGACAGTTACATTCATTATTGGTTTCAGAGTCGTTTAGTCTGGGGGTAGTAATCAAATGGTTTAACAACATCCAAGACAAACAACAACACAACTTTATCTCCTTCGACATCGAAGAATTTTACCCTTCCATCACGCAAGACCTACTGACCCAAGCACTAAACTTCGCCTCGGACTACGACTCAATCACAGGCAACGAAAGAAACATCATCATCCACGCAAAGAACTCCATACTCATCCACAACAGTACACCATGGCAAAAAAAGAACAATTCAACATTTGACGTTACTATGGGGAGTTTTGACGGAGCAGAAACATGCGAACTCGTTGGGAGTTTCCTCCTCTCCCAGCTTGCTAGCCTCAACCTGAACCTTGGTATTTACCGTGATGACGGACTGGCAGTGTGCCGCGCCTCGCCAAGGAGCAGCGAGAACACCAAGAAGCGCATATGCCAAATCTTCAAAGAAAACGGCCTACGGATCACGATTGAAGCCAACAAGCAAACCGTCAACTTCCTCGACGTCACTTTCAACCTGAGAAATAACAGCTACCAACCATTCACGAAACCCAACACAACACTCCAATACGTGCACCATGACAGCAACCACCCACCCACCACCACGAAAAGAATACCTACCGGAATTAATAAAAGGCTATCGATGCTGTCATCCAGCAAAGCTGAATTCGACCAAGCAACCCCCCCGTACCAGAAAGCACTTGATGAAAGCGGATACAACTTCACCCTCACCTATGAACCCACTCCAGGAAACCAACCAAAAAAGAGCAGAAAACGAAACAACATCATCTGGTACAATCCGCCATTCAGCAAAGACGTCTCAACCAACATCGGCCGCAAGTTCCTCACTCTGATCGACAAACACTTCCCCAAAGGCAACACCCTAAGAAAAATATTCAACAAGAACAACATTAAATTGAGCTACAGCTGTATGAATAACATGCAACAAATCATTTCAAACCACAACAAAGCAATTGCAAAAGGACTGCCTACCCCCAGACTAAACGACTCTGAAACCAATAATGAATGTAACTGTCGCAAGAAACCTGATTGCCCTCTCAACGGAAGGTGCTTACAGACATCAGTCGTTTACCAAGCAAAGGTAATACGCAAGGACATTAACACATCCGACACGTACGTAGGATTAACCGAAGGAGCGTTCAAAACAAGATGGAATAATCACAACGCCTCCTTTAGAAACCAGACTTTGCAGAATTCTACAGAACTCAGCAAACATATTTGGAACCTCAAACACGATAATGTTGAATATTCAATAACATGGCAAATTCTTGCATCCAGCACACCTTACAACAGTGGTAATAAAAGATGCAACCTATGCTTAAAAGAGAAACTGTTTATTATATATCATCCAGATCTATCATCCCTCAACAAGCGCAGTGAAATCATTTCAACATGCCGCCACAGACGGAAACACCTCCTAGGTAACACATGAGCCAATCACCACACCCTACGCCTGCCTGTACCCACCCACTCTGTGCTCTATACAAACCATGTATGTGAATGCTTCCATTAAAATCTCCTGATGATTGAGGGAACCCCTCATGAAACAGATCTGTAGAGATGAAGTAGTCTTGTGATTTTTTCCCACACCTACATATTGCGCTCTACCACGCTATCGAGCACTATTCTCTGGATAATCCAATCAAGACATATATATATATATATATATATATATATATATATATATATATATATATATATATATATATATATATTGACCTCTAAAGTTGAAAGTCAGAGCAGGGATTGATGTCACAGTTATGAACATTCCAGTTAGGAGGTTGGAAATCAAGATGGCCACATCCGCAAAAGCTATTATTGCACTAAGTATATATATATATATATATATATATATATATATATATATATATATATATGTATATATATAACAACTTATGGAAAGTATGAACTCCTTAGTGGTGTGAAGATTAATTTTAACAATGATTTGATTTGATATTTGTGGTTGCTAATACGATTTTGGGACAATCTCAGTTGTTTTAGAAAGATATAATCCAAAACAATTCAGTAAGTTAAAATCGATTCAGTATTTTTTACCCAAAAACTAAACTACTGGATACTGGACACTGCAGGTTTCCTATATTTCTGTTATTTCTTGTATAGGTGAGTTAGCTATAAATAGATGATGGATAAAAAAAAACAAGTAAACAATTAATGGCCAATGCATTCACATCTTATTTGAATAAAGTGCAACCAACATTTTAGGTTGAATCAACAAGAGGAAACATTTTCTGTTGTCATTTTCACTATTTGAGCAATTTTCAATCAAAGTACAGTAACCAACATTTTAAAAGTAGATTTACCTGCACCTGGCCATAGAGTATCTGTTCTCCCCCTTGGCGTCGCCCATGAAGGACAGCATCCAAGGTATGCAGAGACATGTAGGCCACCTCCTCCCTGTTGATTGTGTTGGTTTCCTTAGCTTCCTTCATCCATTTATTTTATTTATTTGTTTCTCATTAAATGACTTCTCTTTGTTTTCCAGAAGTTGGTGCGTCGCCGTAACTTGCTCCGCTGTCACTTTCATTGTGTCAGTCGCATATTTTGTAGCATGTTGTTTTATTTGTTGTGGCTTTTTGCAACCGTGCTGTAGCGGAAAGATTTGTGTTGTAATTTATGATATTGTCTTGTGGCGTTTGCAATGACCTTTCTCGACCACATAGGGCATTTTTGTTTTGATAACTTAACATTAAATGATAAAATCGATCGTTTCCTTTTTGAAACGATCTTGGATCGATATCTATTTTCTAGAAGGCAAACTTGCTGAGCATAGATTGATACACTTGAAATTTAGGACTTTAAATCAGTCTATCGATAAATCGCTTCAACCCTACTCCTGCAACCTTCAAACACGGTGAATGAAGAGAAAACACAAATGCTATTGCTAGCTAAGTAGAACATACAAAACACATGAAAAAGTTATTTACACTACAGTAACATAGCCATATACAAATGTCCAACAATACATCCTATATGGCTGATTTAGTGCTACAGTAATAGTCAGAAGTGGTAATAACGGATATTACAGAAGTTTATATTATTGTTGGAGCGTTCCAGCTGAAAGTTCCAGTACAAAGGCAACGCAGCATAAAAGCAACCCAGTGCTGACTGAATGAGCACCGGGGATCGTTTAGGCCGCCCACAATGGCCATGCTCCCAGACACAAAAGGGCTGGGCTGCGAGGCACACAATTAGCGGATGAAACGTCCGTACAGGAAACAAACTTTGTACTCCAAAGCCATTTTTATTTGGTCTGGTTTGTAAACCGAAAAGTTTGTTAAATGAAATGTTCGTAAAACGAGGTTCCACTGTATAGAATAGAATAGAAGAGAAAGTACTTTATTGATCCCTGGGGGAAATTCAGCACCACACTTCGCTCACAATAGACAATAATAATAATAAATAATATAATATGAATATATTCTACATATATTCTACATTTAAGTGCAGTCAAGAAGGAATACATGCATTATACAGTCTGATGGCTGTCGGTATGAAGGACCACCTGTGTCGTTCCGTGTTGCATTTTGGGAGTCTGAGCCTTCCACTAAACGTGCTCATTCTCTTCACAATGTCTGAGTGTAGTGGATGGGAGGTGTTGTCCATAATGGCTAGGAGTTTTGCTAGACTTCTTCTTTCTGACACCACCGCCAGAGAGTCTAGCTCCACTCCCACCAGGTTACTGGCCTTCTTTACCAACTTGTCCAGTCTGTTTGCGTCCCTCGCTCTCAGCCCGCTGCCCCCAGCAGGCCACTGCGTACAAGAAGGGAAGTATAGTTCTCACCAAGTTTATTTTATTCTACTAAATCTTTTTGTCATTGTCTTTTTGCTTGTTTTTTGGACCAGGCTACACAATGGCCACCAAACTGAGAAGACACATCAAATCTTCTCACGTGACAGAGAAGCCACACAGCTGTCACTGCGGTGCCTCCTACTCTCTGAGACAAAGTTTATTGAGGCACCAAGCGCAGCATCAGTCACAATGGAAAACACAGGAGGCGACAGAGCCAGCTCTGAAAGAATTAACAGCGGTAAGTTTCACTCATCCAAAGCCAGTCAAAGGCAGACCCAAGAAAAACTCAGTCCCTCAAGGAGATGAACCAATGCAGAGAAAAGGATGGGGAAAGAAGAATGAAAATGACGCAGAGAAAGGAGTGAGAAGATTTGAGATTTCAACAGCCGATGGGCAAGATGGAGAGGCTTTAAGTGACACCCAGCACACAGTGTATGTTCACACCGACCATGGTACTACACACAGCTATGATCCCCTGTTCCTCACGTCAGACAGCTTGCATTCAGGAGCAGGACAGAAGCTGGTAGAGGTGGTAATATCAGAAGGTGTAGAGCAATGCATTGTGGTCCAAGAGCAGCAGACTGTAGAAGAGCTGATGATCGTACAGGAGGAGGAACTCTGCTCTGTGGCCCAAACTGTTGAGATAAACACGTTGTAGTCTGCATGTCAACCACAACTAGATAGTACTTTATTGATTCCTTCAGGAGAGTTCCTTCAGGAAAATTTAAATTCCAGCAGCAAGCAGTGTACAGAGTTGAGATCTCTTTAAAAAGTAAAACGTAAATGATGGGGTATAAATGGAAACAAAATACAAAAATATTACAATAAAAATAAAAATCAACAATGGGAATAAAATATAACAGTAAAATAGGAATATAAAAAGAGAAACTAGGCAGTTTCTGATGTTCATTAGGCCATCACAGGACACTAAACACCTTTGATTTGATCAAGTGTAACAGCCCCCGAAAGTATCCGTTTTGGTCCCTATCATGATCAATTTTCAAAAAGTTAGAATCCTAAAAATGTTCATGCAGGACTCAGCTTGAAATAAATTGCGCTCCACTAATGCCTTGTGAGTACATTTCCAGCAAAAGTTGGAACTTTCACTTAAATTGATGTCAGACAGGTAGACCAACCATGCGACTAATGTTGATTGGCGTTCATCACCTTTTTAGTCTTTTTACAATTTCTGATGTCTGCCTAAAATGTTGGAAAATGAGGACCTCAGGTAAAAGTGTAATTGCCTCATTATGTTATTACATTTATCACGACATATGCCTTTTAACGTTTTTTGAAATCCACAAATGGATTTTAGCCCGTACCCACAATGCAGGTGCACTGATCGGCAAGATTCCATGTGCATGCACGCAATGTTTGAAAATAACTATAGAATGCAATCGCTCTAGCAAATTCTTCATGATAACTGACACAATTCATAATTAATAAAATGGAAAGACTGCAAACCATCTTGACATCAATATTTAATTAACCAACGAAAGAAAATAATCCACAAAATCAGGGAAATTACAGTAATACGTTGGTATGAAAATTCTTAGACAATAAAAGGTGAGTAAGCCCTCATTCCGCTCACACATGCCCAGCTGGACCTGTGCCTTGCGTGAGAAGTGCCCTTTATACTGGAGCTCTTTTTTCTTTCTTCATTGATAGAGAATAAAAATTACTCTGTCAATTCCCCCCCAATATGTTTTTACATTTGACGGGGCACAGTTATTGTGAAAATTCCCCCAAAACGTCTGTGCACGTGCATGTTCTACAGTGTGAAACACGTAAACTAAAATCCACCACAATCGATTCCACGACACTTACAGCACCTCCAATGTGTTCCGATTTAAAAATTGTAATTGTAATAATTTGTATCGGTGTTGAAATATTGTCATCATTAACGCTTTAATAACTGTACAGGCTACACTTCAAGATGCTGGTCATTAAATAAAAGTGAAATCAAATGACCTTCTCACAATATCTCATTTAGGCAGAACAAAACATGGCCGACTTTATTTCCGGGGGTTAAATAAGTCAGCTCCTGTACAGTAAAAACAAAAAATTATGTAACGTATTTTTCGGATTATAAATCACATTTTTTTTCATAGTTTGGCCGGGGTTGCGACAAATACTCCGGAGCGACTAATGTGTGAAATTATTAACACATTACCGTAAAATATTAAATAATATTATTTATCTCATTTGCGGAAGAGACGAAGAAAATGTCAGCAATCGTCATACACACGTCAACCAACAAGAATTCAGCGGGGGAGGGTCACGGCAGAAGTGCATTGTGGGTCATGGGATGCTAACTGCCATATGCTATATGCTACTGCCGCAGCTATTAAAATGGATCATTTCATCGTTGTCGGTAACTCATAAAAACTGAGAAGGGTTGAACAAAAATGGCACCGAAAAGGAGATCATGTACTGCAGATTACAAGCTGGACGTAGTGAAATATGCAGCAGAAAACGACAAGAGGAAGCGGCCCATACCTTTGGAGTTGGCAGAGTTGTTTAGAAGCGACATCGAGGAAGAAGATTTCATGGGTTTTATCGATTAGGAGTGACAGATTGTTTGGTAAACGTATAGCATGTTCTATATGTTATAGTTATTTGAATGACTCTTACCATAATATGTTACGTTAACATACCAGGCACCTTCTCAGTTGGTTATTTATGTGTCATATAACGGACACTTTTTCAGTCTGTTGTTCACTATTCTTTATTTATTTTAAATTGCCTTTCAAATGTCTATTTTTGGTGTTGGATTTTATCAAATAAATTTCCCTCAAAAATGCGACTTATAGTCCAGTGCGACATCCATCCATCCATCCATCCATCATCTTCCGCTTATCCGAGGTCGGGTCGCGGGGGCAGCAGCCTAAGCAGGGAAGCCCAGACTTCCCTATCTCCAGCCACTTCGTCTAGCTCTTCCCGGGGGATCCCGAGGCGTTCCCAGGCCAGCCGGGAGACATAGTCTTTCCAACGTGTCCTGGGTCTTCCCCGTGGCCTCCTACCAGCTGGACGTGCCCTAAACACATCCCTAGGGAGCCGTTCGGGTGGCATCCTGACCAGATGCCCGAACCACCTCATCTGGCTCCGCTCGATGTGGAGGAGCAGCGGATTTTACGTTGAGCTCCTCCCGGATGGCAGAGCTTCTCACCCTATCTCTAAGGGAGAGCCCCGCCACCCGGCGGAGGAAACTCATTTCGGCCGCTTGTACCCGTGATCTTATCCTTTCAGTCATGACCCAAAGCTCATGACCATAGGTGAGGATGGGAACGTAGATCGACCGGTAAATTGAGAGCTTTGCCTTCCGGCTCAGCTCCTTCTTCACCACAACGGATCGATACAACGTCCGCATTACTGAAGACGCCGCAACAGTGCGACATATATATGTTTTTTTTCCTTTTTTATTATGCATTTTTGACATATACTCCGGGGTGATTTATAATCCGAAAAATACAGTACTCATTATTACCGCATGACATGATTAAAAAACATGAAGCTGAAGGATTAACTTGTGCCTAGGATGTAAATCTCTTTTACCATCAAAATAGAGCTGATTTTGCAATGTGCATTGTATTTTATACCTTTCAGCTATGCAATATTAGACTGCAATATATTACTTTTAGCTCTATGGTCAGCATCACAGGTTACCCTTTTGCCATAACTGCTTGCTGACCTTGGTGAAGCTCCACACCCATGTCACTGCAAATATCAAAATACCACAAATGGTTTGTGCCGTAAACAATGAAGTTTGTTTTGTTCAGGGTTTTTGTAATTTGAAAAAAAAAAACTATTAAAAAATGTCAATTAAAACAGTCGTGCTATCGGGATTTTATTCGACCTCTCCAGGATTTCACAGGCTTTTTTGTGATGGTCGCAGTCTAAAATGGCTGAATTTGCAGCAGCATTTTCAGAGTTTAGAAACAAATTGTTAACAATGTTTTAAGTGTTCCTTGTACCTTAAACTCCAAAAGCACAGGAAAATTGCACAGCAAAAAGCCCCGATTGTGAATGATAGACAAAATTCTCCCCAAAACATGCAGTTTTCCTTTAACAGACCAAAGGAAAATGTTTACCTCCAGCACAAACCAATAGCTCAAACCAACAATCCCACTGTGTGGAGTGTGCATGTTCTCCCCGTGACTGCGTGGGTTCCCTCCGGGTACTCCGGCTTCCTCCCACCTCCAAAGACAAGCACCTGGGGATAGGTTGATTGGCAACACTAAATTGGCCCTAGTGTGTGAATGTGGGTGTGAATGTTGTCTGTCTATCTATGTTGGCCTTGTGACGAGGTGGCGACTTGTCCAAGGTGTACATCGTCTTCCGCTAGATTGCAGCTGAGATAGGCTCCAGCGACCCCAAAAGGGACAAGCGGTAGAAAATGGATGGATGGATGGATGGATGAATGGATAAACCATTAGCAGTTGGATACGACCAATGCGGAAGCATCATATAAACAGTGGGGTTAGCGTTCCCTTAGGTTGGTTAGGGGTTAATCCTGAACATTGCACGACACTACGCATCATGTAGTGATGTGCGATACCACTGATTTCCTTCCTGATCCGATTAGAGTAAAATTTAGGCTGGTTTTGACAATATCGATTCAATACTGATACTTTGTGCACATCCTCCTGATGTGCCTGGTTCAATGTAACGTATGTCTTGTAAAATCAACTTCAAACAATGTAAAATCACAGCGCGGACCAAAGAAGGCTTTATTCTTTATTTTTATTTATAGTCAACTCTGTATGTACTGTCTCCAAATAGCCTACAATAAAAAAAATACATACACTTGCTATTTTATAACACTGAGTCACTCATTTTAATAGCCAGTCATTTTTTTGCTTGGACATGACTTACTTACCTGCGCAGAAGACAAAGTACTTCCCACCAATCCTTGTTCATTTAGACAAGATCTTAATTATTTAGGCACTTTATGAGGCGGCGACTTCTCCAGGGTGTACCCTGCCTTCTGCCTGAACGCAGCTGAGATAGGCTCCAGCACCTCCTGCAACCCCGAAAGGGACAAGTGGTAGGAAATGAATGGATGGACACTGTGTTCCTGTTAACAATATACTAGGGCTGGGCGATATGGCCTTTTTTTAATATCTCGATATTTTTAGGCCATATCGGGATACACGATATATGTCTCGATATTTTGCCTTAGTCTTGAATGAACACTTAATGCATATAATCACAGCAGTATGATGATTCTATGTGTCTACATTAAAACGTTCTTCTTCATACTGATACCTCATTTTAACCTTTCATGCAGAGAAGGAAATCACAACTAAGTCAATTGACCAAAAGTGTATTTATTAAACAGTTATTAAGCAGTGGCACAAACATTCATGTCATTTCCAAAACAGAAAGTGCAAGCTTGTCAGAGACATTTTAAAACCAGTTATTAGTGCACTTTTGTGCATGATGTCACTAATATGACATATCAAAACAACACTGAATTAAAGGGCTCTTTTCGTATTGAATGCCACTACAATAGTTTAAAACAAATAAAGTGCACCTTTGTACATGATGTCACACAAAATAATTCAATAAGTGTCAAATAAAAATGAGCTGCTTAATAGGAAATGAAATAGTGTTTGTCCTTCGCTATGTGGTAGGTTACTACGTACGTTATTAAATTCGGTTGTTGACTATTTTTTTCATATGGTGTTGATGTGAAAATCTATGCCTCGGCATTTTGATGGTGTGGGCGTGTGGCACCGAATGGAGATGTTGACATGCAGAGTAAGCACTCTTCATTCTCTAACAGGTGACTTTTAAAATGATGCTACATATTAGCAATAATGCTACTTTTTGTAGCATCTTTTTTGCCCCACACTTGACAAATTACGGTTGTCTGTTCGACATATTCCCACTTGTAGCCAAACCACTGCCAGACGATGAACCCCCTGCTGTTTTTCTTGGGAATTCTTCCTTCATTAGCACCTTCTTTCTCTTGTATTACCACTCGCACGGCTGCACTAGCATCACAGCTAATGTTACCCATGCTGTTACCTTTCTGCTCCGCGAGGGCGTATACGTACAGTATGTGACGTATAGATAGATAGATAGTACTTTATTGATTCCTTCAGGAGAGTTCCTTCAGGAAAATTAAAATTCCAGCAGCAGTGTACATAGTTGAGATCAATTTAAATTAAAGTAAAAAGTAAATAATGGGGGTTTAAATGGAAACAAAATAGAGAAATATTACAGTAAGAATAAAAAATAAAAAGCAACAATGGGAATAAAAATATAACAGTAAAATAAGAATATAACAAGACAAAGTAGGCAGTAGTGACCATGTTATGAAAACGTAATGCACTGTTATTGTTTTGCATCCCCTGTCATCCTTTCCCCCCCCCGCCCCCTGCCCCGGAGAGGAGTTGTACAGTCTAATGGCGTGTGGGACAAAGGAGTTTTTGAGTCTGTTAGTCCTGCACTTGGGATGAAGCAGTCTAGCACTGAACAGGCTCCTCTGGCTACTGATAACGCTATGCAGAGGGTGACTGGCATCATCCAGGATGCTCACTAGTTTGTCAACAGTCCTCTTCTCTGCCACCGTCACCAGTGAGCCCAGTTTCATTCCGATTGTAGAACCGGCCCGCCTGTTCAGTTTCTCAAGTCTGGAGCTGTCCTTCTTAGATGCACTGGCCCCCCAGCACACTACCATGTAGAAAAGAACACTGAGTATGTAAGAAGGTGCGCTTGTTGTCTATGAGAAGGAGACACAAGAAGGAGTAGGAAGAGCCTGTAGTGTAATGCCCGTAGCTAAAAACAACTGCGTGAGAACGAATATCACGATATCATTTTCTATATCGCACAGAGACAAACCTGCGATATATCGTGTATATCGATATATCTCCCAGCCCTACGATATACCTTGTCTCAAAAAGCTAAAGTATTGCAAGTATTGCTATTTTGATTTGAGAATTTATACTCTACCATAAAGATCTGGTATAGGCGATACCAATACCCCAGTATCGAACTGCACATCACTACTTTTTGGCCTCTATGCTGTTTTTTACAAAGCCCGTTTCCATATGAGTTGGGAAATTGTGTTAGTTGTAAAAATTAACCGAATACAATGATTTGCAAATCATTTTCAACCCATATTCAGTTGAATATGTTACAAAGACAACATATTTGATGTTCAAACTGATAAACATTTTTTTTTTGCAAATAATCATTAACTTTGGAATTTGATGCCAGCAAGATGTGACAAAGAAGTTGGGAAAGGTGGCAATAAATACTGATGCTCATCAAACACTTATATGGAATATCCCACAGGTGTGCAGGCTAATTGGGAACAGTTGGGTGCCATTATTGAGTATAAAAGCAGCTTCCATCCATCCATTTTCTACCGCTTGTTCCCTTTTTGGGGTCGCAGGGGGCGCTGGCGCCTGTCTCAGCTACAATCGGGCGGAAGGCGGAGTACACCCTGGACAAGTCGCCACCTCATCACAGGGCAAAAGCAGCTTCCATGAAATGCTAAGTAATTCACAAACAAGGATGGGGTGAGAGTCACCACTTTGTAAGCAAATTGTCAAACAATTTTAGAACAACATTTCTCAACGAGCTATTGCAAGTAATTTAGGGATTTTACTATTTACGGTCCGTAAAATCATCAAAAAGTTCAGAGAATCTGGAGAAATCAATGCACGTAAGCGATGATATTATGGACTTTTGATCCCTCAGGCGGTACTGCATCAAAAACCGACATCAGTGTGTAAAGGATATCATCACATGGGCTCAGGAACACTTCATAAAACCACTGACAGTTGGTCGCTACATCTGTAAGTGCAAGTTAAATCTCTACTATGCAAAGCCAAACCCATTTATCAACAATATCCTGAAACGCCGGTGGATATGCTGTGCCTGAGCTCACCTTAGATGGACTGATGCAAAGTGGAAAGGTGTTCTGTGGTCTGACGATGCCACATTTCAAATTATATTTGGAAACAGAGGACATGGTGTCCTCCAGAACAAATAGGAAAATAACAATTCGGATTGTTATAGGCGCAAAGTTCAAAAGCCAGCATCTGTGATGGTATGAAGGTGTATTAGTGCCCAAGGCATGGGTAACTTACACATCTGTGAAGGCACCATTAATGCTGAAAGGTACATACAGGATTTGGAGCAACATATGTTGTCATCCAAGCAACGTTATCATGGCTGCCCCTGCTTATTTCAGAAAGACAATACCAAGCCACGTGTTACAATAGTGTTGCTTCGTAGTAAAAGAGTCCGGGTACTTTCCTGGCCCGCCTGTGGTCCAGACCTGTGTCCCATCGAAAATGTGTGGCGCATTATGAAGCATAAAATACGACAGCAGAGTCCCTGGACTGTTTAACCACTGAAGCTCTACATAAAACAAGAATGGGAAAGAATTCCACTTTCAAAGCATCAACAATTAGTTTCCTCACTTCCCAAACGTTTATTGAGTGTTGTTAAAACAAAAGGTGATGTAACACAGTGGTGAAAATGTCCTTTCCCAACTACTTTGGCAATTATTTGCAAAAAAAAACAAAGTTTATGAGTTTTAACATAAAAAATCTCGTATTTGTAGTGCATTTAATTGAATATGGGATGAAAAGGATTTGCAAATCATTGTATTCTGTTTGTATTTAGTTCTAACACAATTTCCCAACTCATATGGAAACGGGGTTTGTAATTTTTGAGGCATTTCTCTACAAATTTTTGTTTGAATTATAAATTGATACCAGATGTATCCTACATTGGTTTTGCACATTGCCGTCTTAACGTCATTTTAATAGGAGACATGCTTATGATAAGGTAGAGCAGTCAAAGCCATGATCCCAGCTAACTACAATTCTTTATCAGAAGGGTTCTCAAAGTTTTTTCAACAATTAACCACATCAAAAACCACGTGGCTCTCCAAGTACCACCATAATGACTAACATTAAAATACAATAGCATAGTAGGGTTAAGTTCATTGAAAACAAGGCAGAGGTTTTATATAACAAGTACATTTTGGCCACTGTAACATTAAACACCGTTTGAACAGTAACACTGTTTTGGAATATTTAAACATAAAACATTAATCATTTAATTAAGTGATTCTTTGACGTATCACTGGATGGAGCCCGTGTACCAGTAGTGGTACCTGTACTACAGTTTGAGAATCACTCTTTTAGTGGATTCAATTTGGAATATTTTTGATAGCGTCTTGTTCACAGCGTCAGGGAGAGTTGATAACGTTAGCGTAATTGCTTCGGCCTTTTCTGTATGTTTGTATTGAATATGTTTATTGCCTGGTTTGACTCGCTACCTCGTCAATACAATCTGTATCTGTCTCTCTGCTCGCCTGTCTCACAGCTTTGCTTTTTCTCTTTCATCAAAGTTAAAGACGTGACTCACTCAGAGGATGCACAGACAACACGCCTTGATTCACACTTGAGGCTATTAAAAAAGTAAATCACTGCAGAGTGTTTTCTTTTCAGGCAGGTACTGGCGTCATGAAGTAGCTGTGCATTGCTGTCAAATGTATTCTGACTGCAATTTCTCTTCTATTCATGATGCATTGATTCTAATATCCTGCGACTGTCTCCTGCTGTTGCTCCTTAGTTCTTTTATAGATTAATTTTTTCAATACTATTTGCCCTATTTTAACATCACTGAATTTAAACAGTCAACATTTCCAGAACTGTCATAGTCAAAGCCTGCATCTAGCAATCGCAACACCTTGGGGTGTTACTAAAACTACAAAACCCAAAACCAGTGAAGTTGGCATGTTGTGTAAATTGAAAAAAAAAAAAAAAAACAGAATACAATGATTTGCAAATGATTTTCAACCTAAATTCAATTGAATAGACTGCAAAGACAGGATACCTAACATTCGAACTGGAAAACTTTTTTTTTGCAAATATTAACTCATTTGGAATTAAATGCCTGCAACATGTTTTAAAAAAGTTGGCACAGGTGGCAAAAAAGACTGAGAAAGTTGAGGAATACTCATCAAACACTTATTTGGACCATACCACAGGTGAACAGGCTAATAGGTAACATGTGGGTGCCATGATTGGGTATAAAAGCAGCTTCCATGAAATGCTCAGTCATTCACAAATAAGGATGGGGCATGGGTCACCTCTTTGAGAACAAATGTGTGAGCAAATTGTCGAACATTTCTCAACGAACTATTGCAAGGAATTTAGGGGTTTCATCATCAACGGTCCGTAATGTCATCAAAAGGTTCAGAGAACCTGGAGAAGTCACTGCACGTAAGTGGCTAAGCCTGTGACCTTTGATCACTCATGAGGTACTGCATCAAAAAGCAACATCAGTGTGTAAATGATATCACCACATGGGCTCCGGAACTCTTCAGGAAACCACTGTCAGTAACTGCAGTTTGTCGCTACATCCGTAAGTGGCAGTTAAAACTCTACTATGCAAAGTGAAAGCCATTCATCAACAACACCCAGAAACGCCGCAGGCTTCGCTGGGCCTGAGCTCATCTAAGATGGACTGATGTAAAGTTGAAAAGGGTTCTCTGGTCTGACGAGTCCACATTTGAAACTGTTTTTGGAAACTGTGCACGTCGTGTACGGCGTAACAAAGAGAAAAAGAACCATCCGGATTGTTATAGGCGCATCTGTGATGTTATGGGGGTGCATTAGTGCCCAAGGCATGGGTATCTTACTCATCTGTGAAGGCACCATTAATGCTGAAAATTGCCGACAGGTTTTGGAGCAACATACATGACTGTCTCAGAAAATGTGAATATTTTGATAAAGTCCATCATTTTCTGTAATGCAATTAAAAATATGAAAATGTCATACATTCTGGATTCATTACACAACTGAAATATTGCAAGCCTTTTGTTATTTTAATATTGCTGTTTATGGCATACAGCTTCAGAAAACTCAAAAATCCTATCTCAAAAAATTTGAATATTTCCTCAGACCAAATTTAAAAAAAATTATCACAGCAAAACAAAATCAAACATTTGAAAATGTCAATTAATGCTCTCAGTACTTGGTTGAGAATTCTTTTGCACGGATTACTGCATCATTGCGGTGCGGCATGGAGGCAATCAGCCTGTGGCATTGCTGAGGTGTTATGGATGCCCAGGATGCTTCAATAGCGGCCTTTAGCTCATTTGCATTATTGGGTCTAGTATCTTTCAGCTTCTTCTTCACAATACTCCACAAATTCTGTTTGAGGTTCAGGTCAGGGGAGTTGGCAGACAAATGGAGGACAGTAATGCCATGGTCAGTACACCAGTTACTGGTGGTTTTGGCACTTTGGGCAAGTGCCAGATCATGCTGGAAAATGAAATCGTCATCTCCATAGAGCTTTTCAACAGATACAGCTACATTAGCCGTATCCCCATGGTCACGCCACTCCTGAACTCAAGACAACGGAAGAAGCGTCTGACTTGGGCTATGGAAAAGAAGCATTGGACAGTTGCAAAGTGGTCCAGAGTCTTGTTTTCAGACGAAAGCATGTTTTGTATTTCATTTGGAAGTCAAGGCGCTACAGTCTGGAGGAAGGCTGGAGAGGAGCAAAATTCAAGTTCCTTGAAATCAGTGTGAAGTTCCCCCAGTCAGCAATGGTTTGGGGAGCCATGTCAGCTGCCGGTGTTGGTCCACTGTGTTTCATCAAGTCCTGAGTCAATGCAGCTGTGTACCAAGAGATTTTAGAGCACTACATGCTTCCATCTGTTGAAAAGCTCCATGGACTTGGTCTGTAGTCTTTTTGGTGTATTTCAGCAAGACAATGCATACTAGACTGGCCTGCCAGTAGTCCAGACCTGTCTCCTATTGAAAATGTGTGGCGCAATATGAAGCGTAAAATACAACAACGGAGACCCATGATCCATGGTGATTTAAAACCAGTAACTGTAATGCGATGGTAAAACTCAAATGAGGCAAGAGTCTTGGTAGGAAACCTACGTTTTTTTCCACGGTCCATCAATAGGCCATTTACCGGTACTTTTCTTTAATCAACAGTATTTTAAAAATGTTATAAACCTTTGTTTTGTTCTGGCTAACTTGAAAGTGCACAACTGTGTGAGCAAAGCACTCAGGGAGGGGGGAGGTGATGGGAAAGTGTCAATACTGATTATCCCATCCTGCTTAGTTAACTTAGATTGACCATACGTCCTCTTTTCCCCCAAACAGGTCTTATTTTGCGGGACTGTCCGATGGGGTTTCTAAAATGCCTCAAATGTCCGGCGTTTTGTGTCAAGGTTGCGTGTATTTTCAATGTATGTTCAGCTTTAAGATGGGGTTAAAAACAAATTGTGAAGGTGTGCGCATGCAGCAACAGTTGTGAGGGGGGTGGGGGGGTCAGAGATAAAGAGAGCAAAGTAGTGATTGATTGTCAATCAAGACATACTTGGTCAACAGCCACACGGGTCACACTGATGGTGGCCGTATAAACAACTTTTACAAAGACGCGCCACACTGTGAACCCACACCAAACAAGAATGACAAACACATTTCGGGAGAAAATCCACACCGTAATACAACATAAACACAAAAGAAGAAATACCCATAACCCCTTGCAACACTGACTCTTTCGGGACGCTTCAATATACAGCCCCCGCTAAAATTTACTGTGGGACCCCATTTTTAAAATTCCTAGCGCCAACACTGCTGTCAAAAGAGGAGAAAAAATGCTTTATTTAAATAAATATATTATTTATAAAGCAAGTTTAAGTATCATTGGCAAATTTTAAACTAGTCCCGGCCTTGGCGTGCTGACCGCCTTGGCACGCATATATGTGTCCTCTTTTTGGGATTTCACAATATGGTCAGCCTAGTTACTGCTTTTATGTTTCCACTGTTTCCCCCCTATTTTTGTACATTGTACTGCAACTTTGGAAGTTAAAATACATGTTAAAATGTTAAGAAACCAGGCAGAAGGCATGTTTTTTTCTTTTTTTACATAAGTAGCTTGCTACATCTATGTAGTGTTGATGTAGCAAGCTACTTTTGTCATGTAGCTTGTAGTGTAGCTTGGTACAATTTTTAAGAAAGCTTCACCTGTAGCTTAGCTACATTTAATCGAGAGTAATTAGCGCAGTAGATTAGCCTACTACATTTTCAAAGTAGCTTGCGCATCACTGTTAAACACTTCGGATAAGATAGGATTGGTTTATCCCAAAGTGGGGAAATAACACAAGTGCAATGTAAATTGTACATACAGTATGTACAAGATACATTATGCAGTAAACTAGAAAACAATATGCATGACCTAACACAAGTGGAAATAAATGGTTGAAAAGATAGGGGTAAACAACGTCTGCAAAGAAAAAGAATAACACCTTGAATGATAATGATTACCATACTTGCCAACACTACCGAATTTTCCGGGAGACTCCTGAATTTCAGTACCTCTCCCCAAAAAATCTCCCGGGACAACCATTCTCCCGAATTTCTCCCGATTTCCAGCCGGACAACAATATTGGGGGCGTGCCTTTAATGCACTGCCTTTAGCGTCCTCGCTCACCTGAAAAGGAAACTATTTTATATGTCTCCGTTATCCATAGCTTTATTTATAAACCATAAAGTAGGCAGGCACAAAGCTATTTCTCAGCGTGTGTTTATTCCAGCCGGCACGTTAATACACTGACACACAACATCAGGATTCCCATCATGCATTGCTTCAAAACTACAGCAAGTATTAATGTCTAACATTTCCAGCCGGACAAACAATATTACAACACAGTAATATGGGCCACCTTGCTAAATGGAGACCCGAGGCTGTAACATATGCCCAGACAAAGATGGCTATGCTTGATAGCTGCAAGCAACATCCCGTTCTTGTTTGCGGATGTTTTTAACAAATCCGTGAAGGATATGTTCCCGGATTCAGAGATCGCTCGTCAGTACTCAAATGGCAGAACAAAGGCTACTCAAATAGTGAAAGGTAAGTGTTTTTTTTTTCTTTCAAGTAAGTAGCAAGTACAATACAGTTAGTAGAACAACTGTCTTTTCATTACTGTGTACTGTACTATATATATATATATATATATATATATATATATATATATATATATATATATATATATATATATATATATATATATAATTGCTGTGTACCCGTCCCACCTAGAACCCACACACAGGCTGGTTTGGATGATGTGGTTCTTTACTGGTAACTGCAATGAGTGATCAGAACGCACTTACACACAATATGTGGTTAGCACCTCTGCTAATTTCGATGTCATTAGCAGAGTGCAGGAAGTCTGCTCAAGTACATAACATTTTCATGTTTTTACAATTACATGAAATGCAATTACAGATGTAACTTAATACAATGGTTTTTAACAGTATTGTTAGGGACACGCATGGCTGCCGTTGTGTGACCCCAAGTATGCAAGAATCCAGGAGAGCTGAGAGCAGGTAAGATGATTTTAATTTCATCAAAAACAAATAAACAGAATCAGTCTTGCATGGAGATGTTGCCAACATGGTTTCATCTTCGAGCACTGAGGAGTGCTCGAGTGAAACATAAATAGAAACGTATTGATTGGCAGCAGGTGTACCACTGCCAATCAACGGCAAGTGAGAGAAAACAGTGATTCGCGGAATAAACAGGAATACAACAAAATAAGAGCACTGAACAGGAAATAAAGTACAAAACACGAAAAACTAACAGAAATGAAGTGACAGATTGTCACAAGTATACTTTTCACGTGTGATCGAATAGTGGTTTTAACTCACTTTTATCTTTACTGGTATTACAATCAATTCAATACAACATATTTTTAACTTGTTTTTAAACCAACATCATCCTTTTTTATATATTTATGAAAAAGAAAATTAAAAAATACAATACAAAACATGACATGACACAAATAATTAAATAGACTTTTAGCACCCTTTAGTGGTGACTATTAAATATGACAGACCACGTTGTCCTCATGTTAAAATGGCGGACAATACAAATTTAAATATGAATGTCTTGACGCATAAAACGCACATAGTGCAACAATTATTACCTGCAATGAGTGATCAGAACGCACATACACACAAAATGTGGTTAGCACTTCCGCTGGTTTCGAAGTCTACATGGGGAAAATAATATCGACTTCAGTGCAAAATAGTAGTACATCTGACGTGAGCAACAACCAATTCTAAACGGAAATTCCACAACATAGCATTTCAATTGCTGTTAAATAACTGTATCTTACAATAAATCTCACGTTAGCTTTAGTGTAATTTATAATATTTTGCAGAGCAATATCGGAACGTGGCTTACCCTTAGCAGAGTGCAGGAAGTCTGCTAAAAGCTTCCGGTTTGCGGTCATATTTACAGACTTTTAGGTACCAGCAGATAGAGCAATTGGACCTCTCATTGCATTACAAAAAATATACATATTTTAGCAGGAATTTAACTCAAATAATCAAAGTATTTCTTAGTTAACGTCTCTCTAGTCCAGGGGTCACCAACGCGGTGCCCGCGGGCACCAGGTAGCCCGTCAAGACTAGATGAGTAGCCTGCTGGCCTGTTCTAAAAATAGCTCATGTAGCAGCACTTACCAGTGAGCTGCCTCTATTTTCTAAATTTTATTTATTTACTAGCAAGCTGGTTTCGCTTTGCTCGACATTTTTAATTCTAAGGGAGACAAAACTCAAACAGAATTTGAAAATCCAAGAAAATATTTTAAAAACTTGGTCTTCACTTGTATAAATAAATTCATTTATTTTTTTACTTTGTTTCTTAGAACTTTCAGAAAGACAATTTTAGAGAAAAAATACAACCTTAAAAATTATTTTAGGATTTTTAAACACATATACCTTTTTACCTTTTAAATTCCTTCCTCTTCTTTCCTGACAATTTAAATCAATGTTCAAGTGAATTTATTTTTTTTATTGTAAAGAATAATAAAACAATTTTGATTAAATTCTTCATTTTAGCCTCTGTTTTTTGACAACGAATATTTGTGAAATATTTCTTCAAATTTATTATGATTAAAATTCCCCAAAATTATTCTGGCAAATCTAGAAAATCTTTAGAATCAAATTTAAAACTTATTTCAAAGTCTTTTGAATTTCTTTTTAAAAAAAAAATCTGGAAAATCTAAAAAAAATAATGATTTGTCTTTGTTAGAAATATAGCTTGGTCCAATTTGTTATATATTCTAACAAAATGCAGATTGGATTTTAACCCATTTAAACATGTCATCAAAATTCTAAAATTAATCTTAATCAGGAAAAATTACTTATGATGTTCCATAAATTATTTTTTTTTATTTTTAAAAAAGGTTCGAATTAGGTAGTTTTTCTCTTCATTTTTTTGGTTGAATTTTGAATTTTAAAGAGTCGAAATTAAAGATAAACTATGTTTCAAAATTTTATTTTCATTTTTCCCTGTTTTCTCCTCTTTTAAATCGTTCAATTAAGTGTTTTTTCATTATTTATTCTCTACAAAACCCTTCCGTAAAAGGAAAGAAATGTACGACGGAATGACAGACAGAAATACCCATTTTTTCTATACATCTATATATCTACATATATATATATATATATATATATATATATATATATATATATATATATATATATAGGTTGATTGGCAACACTAAATTGGCCCTAGTGTGTGAATGTGAGTGTGAATGTTGTCCGTCTATCTGTGTTGTCCCTGCGATGAGGTGGCGACTTGTCCAGGGTGTACCCCGCCTTCCGCCCGATTGTAGCTGAGATAGGCGCCAGCGCCCCCCGCGACCCCAAAAGGGAATAAGCGGTAGAAAATGGATGGAAGGGAAGATGGATAAACTTTTATTAATCTCACAATGGGGAGTTAATATGGTTGCAGTGCAGGTTTTTGCATACAGTAACAGAAGTAAAATGTAATGAAACACCAAAAAATTGATTGCACTATGTATGATACAAATAAAACAAAAACACTATCTTAAAACCTGTATTGCACACCAAGAAGAAGAAGAAAATGACAGTAAACACATTTGTGCGTTGTAAAGTCTTCTAGAAAGTACCTGCGGTAGCGCTCCTTCTTGCACTGTGGAAAGTCTAACGCTGAAGGAGCTTTTCAACGCCTCTGCAGTGTCGTGCATGAGGTGAGAGGGGTTGGACATGACATATGTCAACTTAGTCAGCATCTTTTGGTCTGCCACTTCCCCAATGCTATTTGAAAAAGGAGTAGGAAGAAACAGAGCATATTTAATTTTACTATTGATTTTAACAAGATATGATTATAACTATGTAATATTATTTAACAACACAACAGAGAAACAGATATTATTGTACAAACCCCGTTTCCATATGAGTTGGGAAATTGTGTTGGATGTAAATATAAACGGAATACAATGATTTGCAAATCCTTTTCAACCAATATTCAATTGAATGCACCACAAAGACAAGATATTTGATGTTCAAACTCATAAACTTTATTTTTTTTGCAAATAATAATCAACTTAGAATTTTATGGCTGCAGCACGTACCAAAGTAGTTGGGAAAGGGCATGTTCACCACTGTGTTGCATCACCTTTTCTTTTAACAACACTCAATAAATGTTTGGGAACTGAGGAAACTAATTGTTGAAGCTTCGAAAGTGGAATTATTTCCCAATATTGTTTTTTGTAGAGCTTCACTCGTTCAACAGTCCGGGGTCTCCGCTGTTGTATTTTACGCTTCATAATGCGCCACACATTTTCAATGGGAGACAGGTCTGGACTGCAGGCGGGCCAGGAAAGTACCTGCACTCTTTTTTTATGAAGCCACGCTGTTGTAACATGTGCTGAATGTGGCTTGGCATTGTCTTGCTGAAATAAGCAGGGGCGTCCATGAAAAAGACGGCGCTTAGATGGCAGCATACGTTGTTCCAAAACCTGTATGTACCTTTCAGCATTAATGGTGCCTTCACAGATGTGTAAGTTACCCATGCCTTGGGCACTAATTCACCCCCATACCATCACAGATGCTGGCTTTTGAACTTTGCGTTGATAACAGTCTGCATGGTTCGCTTCCCCTTTGGTCCGGATGACACAATGTCGAATATTTCCCCCAAAAATTTCAAATGTGGACTAGTCAGACCACAGGACACTTTTTCACTTTGCATCATTCCATCTTAGATGATCTCGGGCCCAGAGA
Organism: Nerophis ophidion; assembly: GCF_033978795.1. Classification (NCBI taxonomy): domain Eukaryota; kingdom Metazoa; phylum Chordata; class Actinopteri; order Syngnathiformes; family Syngnathidae; genus Nerophis; species Nerophis ophidion. The sequence goes on from NC_084635.1 coordinate 24,901,448, forward strand.
AGCCGGTGGCGTTTCTGGATGTTGTTTATAAATGGCTTTCGCTTTGCATAGTAGAGCTTTAACTTGCACTTACAGATGTAGCGACGAACTGTATTTAGTGACAGTGGTTTTCTGAAGTGTTCCTGAGCCAATGTGGCAATATCCTTTAGAGATTGATATCGGTTTTTGATACAGTCCCGTCAATGTTGGTTTCCGGCCATGCCGCTTACGTGGGGTAATTTCTCCAGATTCTCTGAACTTTTTGATGATATTATGGACCGTAGATGTTGAAATCCCTAAATTTCTTGCAATTGTACTTTGAGAAACGTTGTTCTTAAACTTTTTGACTATTTGCTCACGCAGTTGTGGACAGAGGGGTGTACCTCGCCCCGTCCTTTCTTGTGAAAGACTGAGCATTTTTTGGGAAGCTGTTTTTATACCCAATCATGGCACCCACCTGTTCCCAATTAGCCTGCACACCTGTGGGATGTTCCAAATAAGTATTTGATTAGCATTCCTCAACTTTATCAGTATGTATTGCCCCCTTTCCAAACTTCTTTGCCACGTATTGTTGGCATCAAATTCTAAAGTTAATGATTATTTGCAAAAAATAAAATGTTTATAACTTTGAACATCAAATATTTTGTCTTTGTAGCATATTCAACTGAATATGGGTTGAAAATCAATCAATGTTTATTTATATAGCCCCAAATCACAAATGTCTCAAAGGACTGCACAAATCATTACGACTACAACATCCTCGGAAGAACCCACAAAAGGGCAAGGAAAACTCAAACCCAGTGGGCAGGGAGAATTCACATCCAGTGGGACGCCAGTGGCAATGCTGACTATGAGAAACCTTGGAGAGGACCTCTAGGGGACCGAAAGCAATGGATGTCGAGCGGGTCTAACATGATACTGTGAAAGTTCAATCCATAGTGGCTCCAACACAGCCGCGAGAGTTCAGTTCAAGCTGATCCAAGACAGCAGCGAGAGTCCCGTCCACAGGAAACCATCTCAAGCGGAGGCGGATCAGCAGCGTAGAGATGTCCCCAACCGATACACAGGCGAGCGGTCCATCCTGGGTCCCGACGAGCGGTCCATCCTGGATCTCGACTCTGGACAGCCAGTACTTCATCCATGGTCATCGGACCGGACTCCTTCCACAAGGGAGGAGGGGACATAGGAGAAAGAAAAGAAGCGGCAGATCAACTGGTCTAAAAAGGAGGTCTATTTAAAGGCTAGAGTATACAAATGAGTTTTAAGGTGGGACTTAAATGCTTCTACTGAGGTAGCATCTCGAACTGTTACCGGGAGGGCATTCCAGAGTACTGGAGCCCGAACGGAAAACGCTCTATAGCCCGCAGACTTTTTTTTGGGCTCTAGGAATCACTAATAAGCCGGAGTCTTTTGAACGCAGATTTCTTGCCGGGACATATGGTACAATACAATCGGCAAGATAGGCTGGAGCTAGACCGTGTAGTATTTTATACGTAAGTAGTAAAACCTTAAAGTCACATCTTAAGTGCACAGGAAGCCAGTGCAGGTGAGCCAGTACAGGCGTAATGTGATCAAACTTTCTTGTTCTTGTCAAAAGTCTAGCAGCCGCATTTTGTACCAACTGTAATCTTTTAATGCTAGACATGGGGAGACCCGAAAATAATACATTACAGTAATCGAGACGAGACATAACAAACGCATGGATAATGATCTCGGCGTCTTTAGTGGACAAAATGGAGCGAATTTTAGCGATATTACGGAGATGAAAGAAGGCCGTTTTAGTAACGCTTTTAATGTGTGACTCAAAGGAGAAAGTTGGGTCGAAGATAATACCCAGATTTTTTACCGAGTCACCTCGTTTTATTATTTGGTTGTCAAATGTTAAAGTTGTATTATTAAATAGAGGTCAGTGTCTAGCAGGACCGATAATCAGCATTTCCGTTTTTTTGGCGTTAAGTTGCCAAATCATTGTATTCCGTTTATATTTACATCTAACACAATTTCCCAACTCATATTGAAACGGGGTTTGTAAATGAAAAGCAGACTTAAACTTAAAAATATAGATCCCATCACACATCAAACTGCAAAGCGTCATTTGCCTCCCACAGCGGTGTGGGCTGCCCCCCACAGCGGTGTGGGCTGCCCCCCACAGCGGTGTGGGCTGAAGAATTGGGCTTAGGTTAATTAGGCTGCCCATCACAGCTGAACGAGAAGCAACATTGAGTGATTCATTGTAGGCATTTTCCTCCCACCACTCAACTTATGTCAAACAGGGATTGATTGATGGCCTTTATACTGTTCAAGTTTACCCATTAAACAATTCTCCCTTCTCTTTCGTACACCATTCATGTAGTAGAAAAGACTATTTTTACTAACCCTTTGTTACAAAATCTGAATACTCACCTGCAATAAACCCAGACCATACCCTCGTACTAAGTTAGAGCTTGCTTTCCTGCTTTACAAACTGTAAACCAGCAGTAATTGGGAGTGATATCAGTGCAAACTGAACCAAAATAAAGAGAGAATATAGAACTAAGCAAGAAGATCTAATTCAAACTAAAATGCTGTGGAAGCTCAGTAATGTGTTTCTCCCTCTCCTGAATTATTCTAAAAGAAACTGGATCTTAAAAAACACAATATAAGCTATTAATATCGGACAAAGCGGAACGGTTTCTGCCAAAATCACGAGAATGTATTTAGGAGAATGGCAAAAAAACAGGTCGTCTCCGAGCCGACAACTTAACCAGTATCTCAACAAATTCCACAAATCAGAAAAGTGTCTGTAGAAAAAGCAAAGTACAATACATATATAAAACAGAGAAAATAAATGAGGAACTATAAAATATGACACTGACATGGAACATTTGTTTGAATAATCCATCCATCTTTCTTCTTCCGCTTATCCGAGGTTGGGTCGCGGGGGCAGCAGCCTAAACAGGGAAGCCCAGACTTTCCTCTCCCAAGCCACTTCCTCCAGGTCTTCTATGGGGATCCCGAGAAGTTCCCAGGCCAGCAGGGAGACATAGTCTTCCCAACGTGTCCTGGGTTTTCCCCGTGGCCTCCTACTGGTTGGTCGTGCCCTAAACACCTCCCTAGGGAGGCGTTCGGGTGGCTTCCTGACCAAATGCCCAAACCACCTCATCTGGCTCCTCTTCATGTGGAGGAGCAGTGGCTTTACTTTGAGTTCCCCCGGGATGGCAGAGCTTCTCACCCAATCTCTAAGGGAGAGCCTAGCGGAGGAAACTCATTTCGGCCGCTTGTACCCGTGATCTTGTCCATTCGGTCATAACACAAAGCTCATGACCATAGGTGAGGATGGGAACGTAGATCAACCGGTAAATTGAGAGCTTTGCCTTCCGGCTCAGCTCCTTCTTCACCACAACGGATCAATACAGCGTCGGAAATACTGAAGACGCCGCACCGATCCACTTGTCGATCTCACGATCCACTCTTCCCTCACTTTGTGAACAAGACTCCTAGGTACTTGAACTCCTCCACTTGGAGCAGGGTCTCATCCCCAACCCAGAGAAGGCACTCCATCCTTTTCTGGGCGAGAACAATGGACTTGGACTTGGAGGTGCTGATTCTCATCCCAGTCGCTTCACACTCGGCTGCGAACCGATCCAGTGAAAGCTAAAGATACTGGCCAGATGAAGCCATCAGGACCACATCATCTGCAAAAAGCAGAGACCTAATCCTCCAGCCGCCAAACCGGATCCCCTCAACGCCTTGACTGCGCCTAGAAATTCTGTCCATAAAAGTTATGAACAGAATCGGTGACACAGGGTAGCCTTGGCAGAGTCCAACCCTCACTGGAAACGGGTCCGACTTACTGCCGGCAATGCAGACCTGATCCTACAGGGAGCGAACCACCACAATCAGACAGTCCGATACCCCATACTCTCTGAGCACTCCCCACAGGCCTTCCCGAGGGACACAGTCGAATGCCTTTTCTAAGTCCACAAAGCACATGTAGACTGGTTGAGCAAACTCCCATGCACCCTCCAGGGCCCTGCCGAGAGTATAGAGCTGGTCCACAGTTCCACGACCAGGACAAAAACCACACTGTTCCTCCTGAATTCGAGGTTCGACTCTCCGGCATCGCCTCCTCTGAAGTACACTTGAATAAACCTTACACGGAAGGCTGAGGAGTGTGATCCCGCAATAGTTGGAACACACCCTACGGTTCCCCTTCTGTTTTAATAATCGCCATCCCTAAAAGAGTTTGGAATATAGGACTGAACTTGTATTAAATTGCTACTGCAATCATGGCACTGCACCCATACTCGCAGTAGCAAATTATCCCCAATTTTGTCGTTAAATGTTAAAGTTAAAGTAAAGTACCAATGATTGTCTTACACACACACTAGGTGTGGTGAAATGTGTCCTCTGCTTTGACCCATCCCCTTGTTCACCCCCTGGAAGGTGAGGGGAGCAGTGGGCAGCATCGGTGTTGCGCTCTGGAATCATTTTTGGTGATTTATCCCCCAATTCCAACCCTTGATGGTTAGTGCCAAGCAGGGAGGTAATGGGTCCCATTTTTATAGTCTTTGGTATGACTCAGTCGGGGTTTGAACTCCCAACCGACCGATTTCAGGTCGGACACTCTAACCACTAGGACACTGAGTACTAGTAGTAGTAGTACATAGACTGTTATGTTTGGCAAAAGTTGGATCCCAGAAGCAGAGTAAACATTTGTAACAGTTTTAAAAAATATTTAATGATCCAAATGAGGTAAATAACAAAAAAAATGGCATTTCCTCAAAAAATCTAAGGGAATAAAGTACTAAACAAAGTGTCCGCAGGAAGGCAGAAAAATAACTGAGCTTAAAGATAAAGTAGCGAATAAAACAAATATGAAAAATACTCGCGTGTGAAATGGTTTGTTTTACGGACTTATGAGGGAAATTAAAAGAAAACCAGCAAAGAACAGGTGTGTGGATGAGCGACCCCGAAAGCCAAGAGCGGTCTTTAGGACCGAGGTACTGGAAACCCTTGGCCCTTAGTCTGACGTCCAAGATAGCATTGACAGTTAAAAAAAAAAACGGATGGCCGTCAATCGGCCTAGGACACATCAATTCAACTGGCGGGCTGAGGGCCAAATCCGGCTCAGGAACCCTCAGGTTCAGTCCAAAACATGGGAAACAAACATTTTTGCAGCAAATTCTTCAAAACACTGGAGTGCTCCTGTTGTATAGACGAACGTGGACCACTGTAAACACATTGTCGGATCATTACTCAAAAACATACAGTAGAACACTGGAATCCAAACCTGTGAGTTACAAACCTGAGGCGTTCCTCAAGGCACACCCTTAAGTCATCTCTTTTTAGGCTGTTACACATTTTTTTCGTCATATGTATAAGCCTTGGCCTTCAATAAATAAACAAAAAATATCCTCTAGTACAGGGGTCTGGAACCTTTTTGGCTGGGAGAGCCATGAAAGCCAAATATTTAAAAATGTATTTCCGTGAGAGCCATATAATATTTTTTAGACCAACATTTTTAAAGTATAATAAGTCTCGTATTATTTTCATTAAGATGTTTATTCTGAAGCTAACCAATAATAAATCAAACACTTCTTACCATTAATGCGACTTCTTGAACAGGTGTGGTAGAAATTGGTTGGATGGATTAAAATGCATGAGATTGTTTTGTATTTCGAATGTTATTTTTAACACTGTGATTATGTTAGAATAAATATGTATATATTATCACGCAACTTTTATGCTTAAGGGCCGTTGCTATAATTATTGTCAATTGTGCTGAAGTGGTATTTTTCTTTGTCTGTGCAAAGCTGGCAATCAAAAAGATTGCAAGCCCGTCTGGTATCAGTGTCTTTGTCCGAGAATGGCCTGCTGCCGCAGACAGAGCAGAGACAAGGCGATATCACCAGCGTCAACAAGTGAATTATATATTTTTTTTTTTTTTTTTTTTTTGTAAAATCATATATTGTGTCTACCTGGAGATGTCGAGATTACCCCCTTCCCTCAGCAACAGCTACAGTGATGTAAAAAGGGACCTCCCAAATAAATAGAGGAAGCACGCGGGCTTGACTTTTAGATTGTAGTTTGAAACTGTAACTAGAATACAGACCAAAAAACGTGTCTCCTCATTGAGCCAAATTGAACTCTGTCTCTGTCATCTGTTTAATAGGTGTCATCAGTGTTTGAACCTGACAGATTATCAGCGGATATATTCATTTCTTATCGTGTTAAGCAATGTCAGCAAACATTTATCAGAGAGCCAGATGCAGTCATCAAAAAAGCTTCATTTGGCTCGAGAGCCATAGGTTTCCTACCCCTGCTCTAGTATAAGGTGTTTCTATAGCCTGTTTCCTTTGGATGCAGGCAGTAGTCATCTGTTCGACTTAAGCTATACTAGGTGTATTCCTCAGGGTTCCATTTTAGGCTCTCGGTTTTTCATTATTTGGTCTATTTATCTGGTAGCCCGTGAGTTCAGTTAGGGACTTACATTTATGCAGAAGTTCCTTCAAATCAGCAGATTGCTCCTGTACTTCTGTCAAAATAAATAAACAATGTCACATTTCTACTGTAAAAGACGCTAGTTCTCTGGAATAAGACTGATAATGAAAGGAGAAGTCAGTGCCCCGATCCTTAGCTTTCTGATAATGGGGCCTCCAAAACAGTTTAGTGAAATATCGCTGGCCTAAAAGAAGCCAAATAGAATAGTAATGTTGTTGTTGTTGACGGAACTAGCGAACATTATGATGCGTCTGTAAAACTGATATTCTGCCATATGCTTAAAATTACTAAAAAATATGTAAATATTTAATAATTTCAATATATAAAATAATCCCACTACCTATACATGGGCTTTTTAAACATAAGATCATTGTCTCCCAAAATGTTATTAGTTAATGAGGTAATTAAAGACAACAATCTTAACATCATTGGTCTCAGTGAAACCTGGCTCAAACCAGACACAGTTTTTGCGCTTAAAAAGGCATCTCCTCCTAAGGATACGAATGTGCATATTGCCCGTCCCCTTAAAAGGGGTGGGGGGGTAGCACTACTATACAATGAAAACTTTAACCTTACCCCTAACCTGTCAGAGTTAGTTTGTGACTAACCCCAAGATGCAAAGTAGGAGGCAGGCATTGAATGAGAAAACATGGTTTTAATATACACACTACAACAAAACCAAACAAAAGGGTATGAACAAAAAGCACGCACAAGGGGGATAACAAACTAAAAAAGCTAGCATGGGAGATAGAAGATAATGAACTAGGCTATGAATAAACAAAACTGCAAGCAGGGAACAAAAGACAGTAAGCTATAAACAGCTACAAAATATAGCTTACCGCTGCGCTGCAACGACCCGACATGGCACGACACGACACGTAGTAATGACAATAATCCAGCACAGACTGGATGGGAAGACAGGTCTAAATAGGAATCGGGCTGATTGTGGCCAAGTGCCAATCAGCCGCAGCTGAGGGGAAAAAGGCCCAGGGAGAAACACAGGAAACAGACAAAATAAGAGCGTTGACAGGAAATACTATACACAGAGGAAAAAAATAAAACACAAACAAACTGTCAGGGGCAAGTTTGAAAACCAGCGGGGAAGAGTCAGGTGGCGATGGCGAGTTGAACAACGCTGCAATTGGTGAGGCGGTCGCCCATGAAATGACCACATCTGTGGCTGACGAGAGGTTTGTGGTGCCCTCTGCTGGCCCACAAGGGATGATGGTGGCGCCCTCTGCTTGCCCATGAAATGACCACATCTGTGGCTGACGAGAGGTTTGTGGTGCCCTCTGCTGGCCCACAAGGGATGATGGTGGCGCCCTCTGCTTGCCCATGAAATGACCACATCTGTGGCTGACGAGAGGTTTGTGGTGCCCTCTGCTGGCCCACAAGGGATGATGGTGGCGCCCTCTGCTTGCCCACCGGAGACAATAGTGGCAGCCCTTGCTGCTGGCCTACCGGAGACGATGGTGGTGGCGCCCCATGCTGCTGGCCCATCGGACAGGATGGTGGTGGCGCCCCTTGCTGCTGGCCAACTGGACAGGATGGTGGTGGCGCCGCTTGCTGCAGGCCCACCGGACGGATGGTGGTGGCACCCCTTGCTGCTGGCCCACCGGACAGGATGGTGGTGGTGCTCTTTGCCGCTGGCCCACCGGACAAGATGGTGGTGGCGCCCCTTGCTGCTGGCCCACCAGACAGGATGGTGGTGGCGCCCCTTGCTGCTGGCCCACCGGACAGGATGGTGGTGGCGCCCTTTGCTGCTGGCCCACCGGTCAGGATGGTGGTGGCGGCCCTTGCTGCTGGCCCACCGGACAGGATGGTGGTGGCGCCCCCTGCTGCTGGCCCACCGGACAGGATGGGGTTGTCTGCTGCTGGCCCACCGGTGATGATGGCGCCGTAGGTTGCAGACCCACCAGAAGTGATGGTGGCGTCTGCCGGCCCACCGGAGATGATGGCGCCGTCTGTTGCAGACCCACCGGAGATGATGATGGCGTCTGCTGGCCCACCGGAGATGGTGGCGGTGTCTGTTGCAGACCCACCTGTGTGAGGAGTAGCTGTGTCTTAGCTGCACAGCTACTGCTAGCCCCCCCCTCAAAGGACGGATCCCAGACGTCCCCAGATAGGCCCACAGTCAACAGGGGGTGGGTGGGAGAGGGCTTAAAAAGCGGCCAAACTTTTCTTTAAATTAGCCATCAGTTTTAACGCTAAATTAAGCCTCACTGCCATAGACAACTCTGCAGGGTTCGAATTTGGCTTGATTATTCTGTCAAAGTTAGTTTGTGACGAACCCCAAGATGCGGAGAAGGAGGCTGGCATTAAATGAGAAAACATGGTTTTAGTTTACACACTACAACAAAACTGTTACGCTGCAACGACCCGACATGACACGACACGACACGAAGCAACGACAATAATCCAGCACAGACTGGATGGGAAGAGAGGTATAAATAGTAGCGGGTTGATTGAGGTGTGGCCAGGTGCCATTCAGCCACAGCTGAGGGGAAATAGCACCCAGGGAGAAACACAGGAAACAGACAAAATAAGAGCACTGACAGGAAATACTACACACAGAGGAAAAAACTAAAACACAAACAAACTGTCAGGCCAAGCTTGACATAACCTAAGTAATAAATATAAATCATTCCAAGTGCTCACAATGAGATTTTTTACTATGAGGTCTGTCGTACCGCCCCTCTCGGTCCTATTTGGACTTTATCAGCGAATTCTCAGAAATTGTCGCTGATCTAATGACGCACGCCGATAAAATAATTATAATATGGGACTTCAATATCCATATGAATACCCCATCAGATCCTCCGTGCGTGGTGCTCCAGACTATAATGATAGCTTTGGTCTTACACAAATAATAAATGAACCCACGCATCGCAACGGTAATACAATAGATCAAGTGCTTGTCAGGGGTGTCACCACGTCCAAAGTTATGATACTCCCGTGTACTAAAGTAATGTCCGATCAATACCTTATAAAATTTGACGTTCTAATAATAATAATAATAATGGATTAGATGTTATATTGCGCTTTTCTAGTATTAGATACTCAAAGCGCTCACAGAGAAGTGGGAACCCATCAATCATTCATACCTGGTGGTGGTAAGCTTCATTTGTAGCCACAGCTGCCCTGGGGTAGACTGACGGAAGCGTGGCTGCCAGTTTGTGCCTACGGCCCCTCCGACCACCACCAATCATTCATTCATCATTCATTCACCGGTGTGAGCGGCACCGGGGGCAAGGGTGAAGTGTCCTGCCCAAGGACACAACGGCAGCGATTTGGATGTCCAGAGGCGGGGAGCGAACCTGCAACCCTCAGGTTTCTGGCACGGCCGCCCTACCCACTACGCCATACCGCCCCCATGCCGTTCTGATTCATTGTCAACAAGCTAAAAATAATAATAACAGCTATAGCAGCCGCAACATTAATGCTGCCACAACGATGACTCTTGCTGGCCTACTGCCCTCGGTAATGGCACCATTCCCAAAGTATGTGGGCTCTATTGATAACCTCACTAACAACTTTAACGACGCCCTGCGCGAAACCTTTGATAGAATAGCACCGCTAAAGCTAAAAAGAGCCCCTAAAAGGCGTACCCCATGGTTTACAGAATAAATTAAAGCTATTAAATGATCATGTCGAAAGCTGGAACGCAAATGGCGCGCGACTAAACTTGAGGTTTTCATCAAGCATGGAGTCTTTGTTTAATAATTTATAAACACATGCTTACTGTAATAGAGTGATCTATGTTGTCTGTTGCCATCTCCTGGGGAAAGTTGGCTGTACTGGTAAATCGTTGGCCAACCAAAAAGCAACCCTTTTTGATTGGCCAACGATTTACGTGGTGTTGCGCACCTGACCGCAAGTGAGTGAGTATTTTCTGAAGCCCACAGTAAAGAGACGTAACTTCATCACCTCGCCTGGTTATTGACTCCAACTTACAAATGGCGACGAGGATTTAAAAAGAAGCCCACTGCGTGAGGGGACTTTATTGGAGGGCTGTGCACTGGTCGTAGGTAAGGCTGACGAGTAGCCTACTTTGTGGAGGAACCGGGCACGTGTTAGATTAGCAGTAGCACCGGATGCTAACATGGCTCTGACATGGGGTCGCATCGATAAATGCAATGATTCAAAGGAGGACTTTAATTCATATCTGGAGCGTTTGGAGTAGTGGATGCTGGCTAACAAGATTGAAGGGGACAAGAAGGTGTGTGTTTTCCTTTCTGTTATTGGAGCAGACACTTATAAGTTGCTGAAGAAACTCACGTCTCCGGCATTGCTGAGTACTTTAGCATATGATGTGCTGAAGAGGGTGCTATGTGGACATTACAAGCCCGCACCTGTTGTAATAGCAGAGCGTTTTCGCTTTCAGATACATAATCAGAAAGAAGGAGAAGCTGTTTCCAATTACATTGTGGCTTTGAGGCAGTAGTCAGCCACCTGCAATTTTGGACAATATCTGGACGATGCCGTGAGAGAGCGTTTTGTGAGTGGATTACGTTCTGAAAGGGACCTGACGTTTCCCTGTGCCTGTGAAATTGCAGTCTCTATAGAGCTTGCTTCCAAAAAATACAATGGAGTTCTCTGGACACAACGGACCTCACCAGGTAAATGCCCTGTCAAGTGTTACTCATTTTTCTGAGAAGGGGAGGAAAGGACGGTTCAGATGGAAAAATAATAACTAAGCAAAAGAACACAAAGGAGGCAAAAGAGACACAGGGGGGCAGCGAACATGCTACAGATGTGGTGGAAAGCACTCAGCACATGACTGCAGATTTAAAAATAAAAAGTGTCATGCTTGCTCCAAAATTGGACACTTTGCCCGTGCATGCAGGAAGACTAAATGCCAATCTTCAACTCATTATGTTGAAACTGAAGGGAGTGCATCTATAAGTGATGATGAGGCAGAACTTTTTGGATTGTACCCAGTTGACTCCACCTCAAACTGGGAAAAAGGTTATACAGTGGATCTTGTACTGGGAAACAAGAGCACCAAAATGTTACTGGACACAGGTTCAGCAGTGTCAGTGGTTTCTGAGAGCTTTTACCAAGCAAACCTCACTCAATTTCCCTTGAAACCAGTTTTCAACTTAAAGTTGAAATCATACTCAGGCCAAAGGATTGCTGTTCCAGGGTACATCATGTTGCCAGTACAGTACGAGGACCAGCAAGTGACACTTCCACTGGTCATTGTACAGGGAAGCAGACCTGCACTGGTTGGCCGCAACTGGCTAAAAAAGCCACGGCTGAACTGGAAACATATTTTCACAGTACAAAAGGTGCAGACAAGGACGCGTGGTAACACAGGAGTACAGGACGTGGTAGAGAGACATCAGGCAGTGTTCTCAGAGGGCCAAGGCTGTATCACAGGGTTCAAAGCTAAAATCCGCACCAAGCCTGATACCACATCAATTTTCTGCAAGGCTCGCCCAGTTTTTTATGCACTAAAGGAAGCTGTAGAGAGAGAGCTGGAGAGGTTGTAGAGTGAAAAAGTGATTTCAAAGATTGACAAAAGTGAGAGGGCAGCTCCAGTAGTCACAGCACCTAAGGTCGACAAAACTATCTGGATTTGTGGTGACTACAAGGTCAGTGTTAATCAATGCATTGAAGAGCAGACATATCCACTACCGAATACTGAAGATCTATTCACTACATTAGCAGGAGGACCACCTTTCAGTAAACTGGATCCCTCACACACCTACCAACAACTACAATTGAATGAAGAGTCAGAAAAGTATCTGACCATAAACACACACAAGGGTCTGTACAAGAATCATCGCCTCAGTTATGGAGTTTCGAGTGCTCCTGCAATATTTCAGTCTGTTATGGACCAGATTCTGCAAGGGATGGACCATGTGACATGTTTTTTGGACGACATCTTCGTTACTGCTTACTCGGAGACGGAGCATTTGACAAGATTGGATAATTTTCTCACACGTTTGGAGAAGCATGGCATCAGGGTGAAGCTATCAAAATGTCAGTGTAAACGGGTTCCATGGACCACCCAGGAAGGACATCTCTTCTGCATATTTGACTCTTGTTTATTTTGCAATAAATAAAAAAGTATTTTGCCCCGTCATCGCTCCCACTGCCTTTGTTATGGAGTTTCGAGTGCGCCTGCAATATTTCAGTCTGTTATGGACAATCAAGGGATGGACAATCTGCAAGATTCTCCTCTGGCTCGCTCTTCAGCCGCCCCTGTCGTCGTCTGCGTCTTGCTCTCTCTCGCTTCTGTTCCTCATCCACTGCTGCAGGTTCACCGACTCCTTCTGCCCCGATCTCTCCTCCTTCTCCCCTTTTATACATTGTGAGGAGATAAGTTAATTGTGTACTGGTGCGCAATCCACACACATCTTCACATAACTGCGGCGTCGCTCCCGGCATGCCCCGCCTCTCCGCTCGGCCGCATCCTCCACCTCCTCGCTGCCATCCAGTGGGCCCTGCCCCGCTGCTCGTTTGCCAGCTACGCCTCTCCACATACTTCTATTGCCAGACGCAAGCCGGGCTTCTGACCGTCTGAGCCTACTCCCCCCTCCCTTTTTTGAAGGGGCGGGAAATGAAGACTGCCACGGCCACCTGTCTTCTCTTCATTTTCTTCTTCCATTTCGTCTTTGTCTTTTTCCTTGTCTTTTCCTTCTATATCCTTTTCTTCGTCCTCTTTGACCTTATCTATGTCTTTTTCTTCATCCTTTTCTTCTGCTTTTCTCCTCTTTTCGTCTGCTAGTCTTTCCTGCTCTTCTTCTTCTTGTTTTCTCATCTTCTCCTTTTCCTCCTCTCTCAAGTTTTCTTCATTTCTTCTCCTCTCTTCTTCTTTTCTCCTCTTTTCCTCTGCTAGTCTTTCCTGCTCTTCTTCTTCTTGTTTTCTCATCTTCTCCTCTTCCTCCTTTCTCAAGTTTTCTTCATTTCTTCTCCTCTCTTCTTTCTGTCTCCTCTCCTCCATCGCTTCCTCTACCAAGGCGAGCTCGTCCTCCCTCTCATAAGCAGACAGCTCGCCCTGCTGGTCACCAGACGCAACTGAAGCCTCACCAGCACAGCCTTCCAGGTGTGACGCTTCAGCCAAGACCTCACTGCTGTCCTCTTCCTCTGACACCTCTTCGTCTTGTGGTTGTACTTCAGCTTCTTCCTCCATCTTGTTCACTATCTTCGGGGGGGCATTCGCCAACCCCCCGCCCCCCGGTCAGGTCTGATAATGCCTGCAGGAGCCGGCATTGCTGTTGGCTGCTTGCTGCGAGGCCGGCCAGCGAACCAATGAGAGCCCACGGGGGATCGTACTCCCCCGCTTCCGGTGCTCCAGCCAGATTGGGTGCCAAATGTGAACGTCTTAAGCCGTCGTCCCAGGAAGGACATCTCTTTTGCAGTTTTGACTCTTGTTTATTTTGCAATAAAGAAAGAAGTATTTTGCGCCGTCGTCACTCCCACTGCTCGCTCCTCCGCCTCGCTCTTCAGCCGCCCCCGTCGTCTGCGTCTTGCTCTCTCTAGCTTCCGTTCCTCATCCACTGCTACAGGTTCTCCGACACCTTCTGCCCGGATCTCTCCTCCTTTTCCCCTTTTATACATTGTGAGGAGATAAGTTAATTGTGTACTGGTGTGTGATCCACACACCTGCACATGACTGCGGCGTCGCTACCGCTTGGCCGCATCCTCCGCCTCCTCGCCGGCATCTTGGGCCGGGCTCCAGCGTGCCCTGCCCCGCTGCGTGTTCGCCGGCTCCGCCTCTCCACAGTCAGTTTTTTAAGACTGGGTTACATCCCACAGAAGAAAAGGTGACTGCCATAACCAATGCACCTGAGACCACAAATGTAACAGAACTGAAGTCTTTCTTGGGCCTTCTGCACTATTACAACAGATTCCTGCAAAACCTCTCTACGGTGCTCCAGCCTCTGCACAGCCTACTTAAAAAGGACTCAAAGTGGATTTGGACTGTTGAATATGCAAAAGCATTTAAAGATGCAAAGCAACATCTACTGCAGAACAAGGTGCTGGTACATATAAAATAAATATATATATTTCACATGTAACAGAAAATGGAAAACAGCGACCTGTTGCATTTGCCTCAAGGACACTCACTGAACCAGAAAGGAAGTGTGCCCAAATTGAAAAGGAGGCACTTGCTATCATTTTTGGAATTAAAAAATGTCATAAATATCTTTACGGAAGGAAATTCACACTTATCACTTGATCATAAGCCACTGTTGGCCATCCTGGGGCCAAAATCAGCAGTTCCAATGATGGCAGCATTAAGAATGAAACGCTGGGCACTTATTCTCATGGCCTACAATTATGAGATTGAGTATAAGAAGTCAAAGTCAACTGATCATGCTAATGCAGATGCTTTGTCACGCCTACCACGAGTAGGAATAAACAAAACAGCAGAGGAGGGAAGTATCTTATATTTTTCATACTTGGAAGAACTTCCTGTGTGTGCAAAAGACATTGAGAGTGCTACTCTTAAAGATCCTGTACTCAGTAAGGTGAGGAATTACATGGCTGGCCAAGTTATGTGCAAGATGTAGTATTGAGGCCTTACTTTGTACGCAGACAGGAGTTGTCAGCAGATCAAGGCTGCATTCTCTGGGGACAATGAGTTCTCATACCCCCAGGTTATCGACAGAGATTACTGGAGGATCTCCATCATGAACATCCTAGTATCTGCCGTATGAAGGCTCTTGCCCGCAGTTACCTCTGGTGGCCAGGCTATGATGGTGAAATTCAAGAACTGGTGAACAAGTGCTCAGTCTGCCAAGCAGTACAGAAAATGCCAGCTGTGGCACCGTTACATCCTTGGCGGTGGCCAGAAAGAGTGTGGCAAAGAATTCACATCGATTTTGCAGAGAAAGGTAAACAGTATTTTTTGGTTGACATAGATAGCCATTCAAAGTGGTTGGAGGTTTTCCCCATGTCCTCCACCACTTCTCACAACACAATTAAAGTGCTGCGCGGTCGGTTTGCATCGTATGGACTGCCAGAAGAGCTAGTTTCAGACAATGGCCCACAGCTGGTGGCAAAGGAGTTTACTCAGTTCCTGGAGAGTAATGGAGTAAAACACACTGCTGTACCGGCCTACCACCCAGCATCACATGGAGCAGCAGAGAGATCAGTACAAATCCTGAACGGGGCTCTGATGAAGAATGTGCTGGAAGAAGACAGCAAGTCTTCCTTGCCACTCAGTCACAGTCTTGCACACCCCACACAGTGACGGGACGTACTCCAGCTGAGTTATTCCTGAAACGTCAGTTGAGAACTCGTTTCAGTTTGCTCAGGACTTTTCGTCTTTCATCTCACGCTTGCTCAGTTTGGCTTCGTAAAAAAAGAGTGCGGGGACTTTCCTGACCTGCCTGCAGTCCAGACCTGTCTCCCATCGAAATGGTCTGGCGCATCATAAAGCGTAAAATACGACAGCAGAGACCCCGGACTGTTGAACAACTGAAACTCTACATATAACAAGAATGGGAAAGAATTCCACTTTCAAAGCTTCAACAATTAGTTTCCTCAGTTCCCAAACGTTTATTGAGTGTTGTGAAAAGAAAAGGTGATGTAACACAGTGGTAAACATGCCCTTTCCCAACTACAAACCCCGTTTCTATATGAGTTGGGAAAATGTGTTTGGGGCGAAATGGCGTAGTGGGTAGAGCGGCCGTGCCAGAAACCTGAGGGTTGCAGGTTCGCTTCCCACCTATTAACATCCAAAATTGATGCCGTTGTGTCCTTGGGCAGGACACTTCACCCTTGCCCCCGGTGCCGCTCACACCGGTGAATGAATGATGAGTGAATGATTGGTGGTGGTCGGAGGGGCCATAGGCGCAAACTGGCAGCCACGCTTCCGTCAGTCCACCCCAGGGCAGTTGTGGCTACAGATGTAGCTTACCACCACCAGGTGTGAATGAATGATGGGTTCCCACTGCTCTGTGAACGCTTTGAGTATCTAACAATAGGAAAGCGCGATATAAATCTAATCCATTATTATTATTATTATTATTATTAGATGTAAATATAAACGGAATACAAATCATTTTCAACCCATATTCAATTGAAAATGCTAAAAAGACAACATTTTTGATGTTCCAACTGATAAACTTTTTTTTTTTTTCAAATAATCATTAACTTTAGAATTTGATGCCAACAACACGTGACAAAGAAGTTGGAAAAGGTGGCAATAAATACTGATAAACTTGAGAAATGCTCATAAAACACTTATATGGAACCTCACACAGGTGTGCAGGCTAATTGGGAACAGTTGGGTGCCATGATTGGGTATAAAAGCAGCTTCCAAGAAATGCTACGTAATTCACAAAGAAGGATGGGGTGAGGGTCACCACTTTGTAAGCAAATTGTTGAACAGTTTTAGAACAAGATTTCTCAACGAGCTATTGCAAGGAATTTAGGGATTTTACCATCTACGGTCCTTAAAATCATCAAAAAGTTCAAAGAATCTGAAGAAATCACTGCACGTAAGCGATGATATTACGGACTTTTGATCCCTCAGGTGGTACTGCATCAAAAACCGACATCAGTGTGTAAAGAATATCACCACATGGGCTCAGGAACACTTTATAAAACCACTTTCAGTAACTACAGTTGGTCGCTACATCTGTAAATGCAAGTTAAAACTTTACTATGCAAAGCCAAACCCATTTATCAACAATATCCTGAAACGCCGCCGGCTTGGCTGGGCCCGATCTCACGTAAAATGGACTGATGCAAAGTGGAAAGGTGTTCTGTGGTCTGACGAGTCCACATTTCAAATTATATTTGGAAACCGAGAACGTGGTGTCCTCCAGAACAAAGAGGAAAATAACCATTCAGATTGTTATCGACGCAAAGTTCAAAAGCCAGCATATGGGATGGTATGTGGGTGTATTAGTGCCCAAGGCATGGGTAACTTCCTCATCTGTGAAGGCACCATTAATGCTGAAAGGTCCATACAGGTTTTGGAGAAACATATATTGTCATCAAAGCAACATTATCATGGACGTCCCTGCTTATTTCAGCAATACAAGTGTTACAACAGCGTGGCTTTGTAGCAAAAGAGTGTGGGTACTTTCCTGGCCCGCCTGCAGTCCAGAAATGTCTCCCATCGAAAATGTGTGGCGCATTATGAAGTGTAAAATACAACAGCGGAGACTGTTGAACAACTGAAGCTCTACATAAAACAAGAATGGGAAAGAATTCCACTTTCAAAGCTTCAACAATTAGTTTCCTCAGTTCCCAAACATTTATTGAGTGTTGTTAAAAGAAAAGGTGATGTAACATGCCCTTTCCCAACTACTTTGGCACGTGCTGCAGCCATGAAATTCTAAGTTATTTATTATTTGTAAAAAAAATAAATAAAACATTTATTAGTTTGAACATCAAATATCTTATCTTTGTAGTGCATTCAAATGAAAATAGGTTGAAAATAATTTGCAAATCATTGTATTCCGTTTATATTTACATCTAACACAATTTCCCAATTCATATGGAAACGGGGTTTGTACATAAAGTACAGAAAAAGCTGCTGATGGTGTGTTTGAAAGGAGATACAATACAAATCCAATCTTCAATATAAATGCTGTTTATTCATAACCCCACTTCAGTTGTTTGTAGCTCATTCTTCTGTCTTCTTCTCACACGCAATACAAGAGAGATGCTGCCGCAGGTGGTCAAGTCTGCTTCATAAACATCAATGAATGAAGTACATTGTTTATTATTATTATTATTATTTTATCATTATCCATCAATTCTCCACCGCTTATTCCCTTTGGGGTTGCGGGGGGCGCTAGTGCCTATCTCAGCTACAACCGGGCAGAAGGCGGGGTACACCCAGGACAAGTCGCCACCTCATCACAGTATTTTATTATTATTTTTGTTCATTCTCTTCTCTCCTCTCTCATTTCATCGGCTGTCTCCTGCCCTCCCTGAAGGATTTACACAACTCCCGTTGCCTCAACAGAGCAAAAAACATTACCAAGGACAGCACACACCCTGGCTTCCACCTGTTCGACTTGCTACCATCAGGCAGGCGCTACTGGTGCATCAAAGCCAGAACAAACAGGCTCAGAAACTGCTTCTTTCCCAAAGCTGTCACCATGTTAAACTCTAACTTAAAATAATAATAATAATTCACCCCTATACAATATCATGCCCTAATACCCTACTGTGCAATACTACCCTTTGAGTGCAATACATCTGACACTGATTGTTATTTATTACTCCGGTACTCTTGTCTTGTTTTGTATATTGCATAGTATTCTGTATTTATTTCGTGTTTTGTATATTGTACAGAATTGCTTATTATTTTTATTGGATGGTAGTCTGTTTATTTTAATTGTTAGTTTTTCCTTTTTACATCTAATGTCATTTATTTCACCCCATATTTGTTCCCACTACCGCACCTTAAGTTGGAGTCTTTTATCTCGTTATATGCAAATATAATGACAATAAAGTTCATTCTATTCTATTTCTATTCTATTTGTTTCTCGTTATCCTGTGCCTGTCATCTTCCTTCAATCTCTCCTTGCTTATTTCCCGGGCGTTGGAGCGCTCCTCAGACATCTCTCGCTCACCACGTTCCTCTTATTCCGTCTTTCATCTCACGCTCGCTCCCCTTCCTGCTGCCTTATTCCAGCAGAGTGGCACAGCTGCACTTCCACACAGAGCTTCTAGCAGTCGCATCAATGCGAGGACCTTTTTATTTTATTTTTTTACTTCGTACCTCCTACTCTGATGTTTTTTTGTTTGTTTGTTTGCTGTGGGATGATTTCTTTTTGCTGCCGGTGATGCTGCGACTGAAGCTTTTGCATTAGAGAGCACAGTAAGTCAACATCTGGACTGCTGAGAGAGGGAATGTGATTAAACATTGGGTCATTTCCCACTACTCTGATGGAGCCTGCATTCAAACAATGTTAAACAAAATTTTGAGGATTCTTTGACTTTCTTCTAGGGAAGGATGGACCCTGATGTGCTGGCACCTGGAACCCACTCCTCATCTTGGGAGAATACTAGCGAGGCGTCTACTTCTTTGTCAAGACCTGCTCCTCTGCCCCCACACTCTCTGGCTGCATCCGTGCTCATCCTGCTGGTGGTCACGCTCATCATCCTGGTGACGGTGGTGGGGAACGTGCTGGTTGTTTTGGCCGTCTTTACCAGCCGTGCCTTGCGGGCTCCTCAAAATCTTTTCCTGGTGTCTCTGGCCTCAGCTGACATTCTGGTGGCCACACTGGTCATCCCCTTCTCCTTGGCCAATGAGGTGAGGACAAAAATAAGAACGCATAGTTGAAGGTGATTGTCAACCACTGTGCTTTACCGTAATATATCTTTCTTCACATTTAAAGGCCTACTGAAACCCACTACTACCCACCACGCAGTCTGATAGTTTATATATCAATGATGAAATATTAACATTGCAACACATGCCAATACGGCTTTTTTAGTTTACTAAATTACAATTTTAAATTTCCCGGGAGTTTCGTCTTGAAAACGTCGCGTAATGATGACGTGTACACAAGACGTCACGCATTTTTAGGAAGTATGAGCGCTACGCACACACACAGCTAAAAGTCGTCTGCTATAACCACATAATTATACAGTATTTTGGACATCTGTGTTGCTGAATCTTTTGCGATTTGTTCAATTAATATTGGAGAAGTCAAAGTAGAAAGATGGAGTTGGGAAGCTTTAGCCTTTAGCCACACAAACACACGGTGATTCCTTGTTTAAAATTCCCGGAGCTGAAACTTTACTGTGGATCGGAGCGCGGTCAAGAGAACACGGATCACAACCGAATGTCAACCAGCAGGTTTCGTTGACAAAATTGTGGTTAAAAAGTCGCCACTTACCGGATATTAGCTGAGCTTGTGCCTTCCGTACAGCTGCCGTCGACTCCCGTGAGACATTGGCGTTAACACACCCGTGGAGACACCTTTCCGACTATCAGGTACTATTAAACTCACTAAAACACTAGCAACACAATAGAAAGATAAGGGATTTCCCAGAATTATCCTTGTAAATGTGTTTAAAAACATCGGAATCCGTCCCAATGCAATCAGGTTTTTTTTTTAACTCGTTTTTTATTTTTTGTTTTTCTAGTCCGTCGCTATCAATATCCTCAAACACAAATCTTTCGTCCTCACTCAAATTAATGGGGAAATTGTCGTTTTCTCGGTCCGAATAGCACTTTTTGTTGGAGGCTCCCATTAAAAACAATGTGAATATGTGAGGAACCCCCACACTTGCGATGTCATCGTCTGCGATTTCCAGTAGAGGCAGGGCCTTTCTCTTAGCACCAAAAGTTGCAAACTTTATCGTGGATGTTCTCTACTAAATCCTTTTAGCAAAAATATGGCAATATCGCGAAATGATCAAGTATGACACGTAGAATGGACCTGCTATCCCCGTTTGAATAAGAAAATCTCATTTCAGTAGGCCTTTAAAGGCCTACTGAAACCCACCACTACCCACCACGCAGTCTGATAGTTTATATATCAATGATGAGATATTAACATTTCAACACATGCCAATACGGCCGGTTTAATTTCCTAAATTACAATTTTAAATTTCCCGATGAGTTTATTGTTAAAAACGTCTTGGAATGATGACGCGTGTTTGTGACGTCTCGGGTTGGAGAGGACATATTAGCCCAGCACCACTTACGGCTAAAAGTCGTCTCTTTTCATCGCATAATTACACAGTAATTTGGACATCTGTGTTGCTGAATCTTTTGCAATTTGTTCAATTAATAATGGAGACGTCAAAAAAGAATGCTGTTAGTGGAAAGCGGTGGATTGCAGCTGCCTTTAGCACCGAAACACAGACGGTGTTTCTTTGTTAGTTGTGAAGCTTTAACATGGAGCGGTCAAGCGAACACGTTTCTCTACGTCAACCAACAAGTTTTTGGATGGGAAAATTGTGGATATTGGGACCTCCTCCTGTAGCTGTCAAAAAGGCAGCTGTGATCTTGGCTCCTCGGCTTCTCTCAGAGACACTGGCGTTCACCGCAGCCATCCGACTTTCAGGTATGACAGTAGAATCTCACTAAAATACTATTAACACAATAAGCAGATAAAGGATTTTCCAGAAATATTCTAGTGAATGTGTCTAATTACATCTGAAACGCACCCACTGCCTCAGTCTAACTTTCTCATCCACAAATCTTTCATCCTCGCTCAAATTAATGGGGAAATCGTCGCTTTCTCGGTCCGAATGGCTCTTGCTGCTGGTGGCTATGATTGTAAACAATGTGAGGATCAAGTATGACACATAGAATGAATCTGCTATCCCTGTTTAATTAACACAATCTCATTTCAGTAGGCCTTTAAGTGCTCTTCCGGAAGATACGTCATTAACATTTTTGTTTGGTGTTTGCAAGATTTTTCCAAAGTGCCTCACACACGGACACAGTGCATCTGGAAACATGTTGTTATGTTACAGTCTTATTCCAAAAAGGACAATTCACTATAATGACAATATGTTTTTTGTTTTACTGCAAATTTATTAAAACAAACTAAACTAACAAATCAGATGCACACACGTATTTATATCCTTTTCTTGATACTGTGTTGATGCACCTTTGGCAGCAATTACAGCCTCAAGTCTTTTTGTGTATGATGCCATAATCAATCAATCCATCAATCAATCAATCAATCAATCAATGTTTATTTATATAGCCCTAAATCACAAGTGTCTCAAAGGGCTGCACAAGTCACAACGACATACGCGGTTGAGCGCCCACATACGGGTAAGGAAAAACTCGCAACCCAGTGGGACGTTGATGATAATGACTATGAGAAACCTTGGAGAGGACGGCAAATGTGGGTAACAGCAGATCAACTGGTCTAAAAAGGGGGTCTATTTAAAGGCTAGAGTATACAAATGAGTTTTAAGGTGAGACTTAAATGTTTCTACAGAGGTAGCCTCTCTAACTGTTACCGGGAGGGCATTCCAGATTACTGGAGCCCGAATAGAAAACGCTCTATAGCCTGCAGACTTTTTTTGGGCTCTGGGAATCACTAATAAGCCGAAGTTCTTTGAACGCAGATTTCTTGCCGGGACATATGGTACAATAAAATCGGCAAGATAGGATGGAGCTAGACCATGTAATATTTTATACGTAAGTAGTAAAACCTTAAAGTCACATCTTAAGTGCACAGGAAGCCAGTACAGGTGAGCCAGTACAGGCGTAATGTGATCAAACTGGCTTGTTCTTGTCAAAAGTCTAGCAGTTTTGGCACAAGCTTGGCATACCTATCTTTGGGCAGTTTCGCCCATTCCTCTTTGCAACACCTCTCAGGCTCCATCAGGTTGGATGGGAAGCATTGGTTTTCATCCACAATGTCTCTGTACATTGCTGACTTGTCTTCCAGTTCCTGCCCCTGAAAAACAACCCCACAGCATGATGCTGCCACCACCATGCTTTAATGTGGGGATGGTTTTGGCCTGGTGATGAGCATTGCCTGGTTTTCTCCAAAACATTCACGCCAACCAGTTAAATCTTCGTCTCATCAGACCAGATAATGTTGTTTCTGTTAGTTTGAGAGTCTTTCAGGTACATTTTGGCAATGTTTTTCCTCAGAATTGATTACTTTTTGGATGCACTGTATATATCTAGATGTGCATATTTATGTAAAAAACGTATTTCCTTGAATTACCGCCGGGGCGCTACTTAATTTAAAACCTCTTCTCACTCCTGCGCTTACCAAAGGCATGCGGTAAAAGTAAGCATGCGCTAATTATTTTAAAACTTCTTCTCACTCCGGCACTTACCAAAGGTATACAATAAAAATTTGAGTGTGATGTAAGCTTGGACCTTAAATCCTACTGAATAGCTCTTAATCTTCTTCCCTTTATGCGATTTCAAATTACCGGTATTGAAATCAGCCTACTCCATTTTGAAAATGATGACTCGTTGTGATTGTAGCTGAGATAGGCGCCAGCGCCCTCCGCGACCCCGAAAGGGAATAAGCGGTAGAAAATGGATGGATGGATGGATGGACATAACGAGTTTGACCAGGCTGTAATACTAAGCATGCGCTAATTATTTTGGGAAGCGAATTTGACCCGGCAGTAATTCAAGGCAGGCGCATACTATATGCCCTGCGGTTCAAAGAAATACTGTATTCCATTTCACCCCACATTTGTTTAGGCTTGTCAAAATTAATGTGTTAATGTGAAATAATCCTCCATCATTATTATTCAGATCATCACCAGCTTACATGCAGAACACGAGCTGTGGGTAATAGGGCCCTTTTTTCTATGGTGGGTCCCCTTTTATGTGGAGAAGGGCATGTAAAATGTCAATTAATGAATGACAGAGCACTTCATGTGAAATTTTACCGCAAGCGTATTCCTAGCTGCTTTCTGCGACTGGAATATAATGTCATAATTCCCCATGCAATCATACTGGCTCCCATGGTGCACAACATAAGTGGTTGTCTCAAAAGGGGCTGGTATTGGGATCCAACCCTAGTCCAAGTAAATATAATAGGGAATAATTACAATATTATTATTTCCATCCATCCATTTCTACCGCTTATTCTCTTTTGGGGTTGCGGGGGGCGCTGGCGCCCATCTCAGCTACAATCAGGGTACACCCTGGACAAGTCGCCACCTCATTGAAGGGCCAACACAGATAGACAGACAACATTCACACTCACATTCGCACACTAGGGCCAATTTAGTGTTGCCAATCAACCTATCCCCAGGTGCATGTCTTTGGAGGTGGGAGGAAGCCGGAGTACCCGGAGGGAACCCACACATTCACGGGGAGAACATGCAAACTCCACACAGAAAGATCCAGAGACTGGGATTGAACCCAGGACTGCAGGACCTTAGTATTGTGAGACAGACGCACTAACCCCTCTGCCACCGTGAAGCCCAATATTATGTTTTTAGGTCTTAAAATTCCTATTTATTTTTCTTATTTTTATCTTTTTTAACCATTAATTAGATTTTGTACAAAACATGCATTAAATTGAATTCAGACTTGATTGAAAAGGTAGAAAAACCGTTTCCAAAAATAAAAAGGTATGAAAAATATTGAATCGGGCAGTGTTTAAGGGGTCTTCAAATTTTCAGGCCTTTACAGCCAAACTGAGGGGGGTACAGACATACATACAGTATATATATATATATATTTATATATATATATATATATATATATATATATATATATATATATATATATATATATATATATATATATATATATATATATATATATATATATATATATATATATGTGTGTATATATATATATACATACATATATATACAGTATATATATATATACATACACATATATACATACATACACATATATATACTGTATATATATATATATATATATATATATATATATATATACACATATATATATATATACATACACATATATATATACATACACATATATATATACTGTATATATATATATATATATATATATATATATATATATACTGTATATATATATATATATATATATATACATACACATATATATATATATATACTGTATATATATATATATATATATATATATATATATATATATATATATATATATATATATATATATATACATATATATATATATATATGTATATATATATATATATATATATACATATATATATATATATATATATATATATATATATATATATATATATATATATACAGTGGGGCAAAAAAGTAATTAGTCTGCCACAGATTGTGCAAGTTCTCACACTTAAAATGATGACAGAAGTTTGTAATTTTCATCATAGGTACACTTCAACTGTGAGAGACAGAATGTGAAAAAAACAATCCAGGAATTCACATTGTAGGAATTTTAAAGAAGTTATTTCTAAATTATGGTGGAAAATAAGTATTTGGTAACTTCAAACAAGGAAGATCTCTGGCTCTCACAGACCTGTAACTTCTTCTTTAAGAAGCTCTTCTGTCCTCCACTCGTTACCTGTATTAATGGAACCTGTTTGAACTCGTTCTGTATAAAGGACAACTGTCCACAGCCTCAAACAGTCAGGCTCCAAACTCCACTATGGCCAAGACCAAAGAGCTGTTGAAGGACACCAGGAAAATTATTGTAGACGTGCACCAGACTGGGAAGAGTGAATCTACAATAGGCAAGCAGCTTGGTGTCAAAAATCAACTGTGGGAGCAATTATCCCTAGATCTGGGACTCCACGCAAGATCTCATCCCGTGGGGTCACAATGATCATGAAAACCGTGCGCAAAAATCCCAGAACCACACGGGGGACCAATACGCCGACAGGGAATCAAATCCTGCAGTGACAGACGTGTCCCCCTGCTTAAGCCAGTGCATGTCCAGGCCCGTCTGAAGTTTGCAAGAGAGAACATGGACGATACAGCAGAGGATTGGGAGAATGTCATGTGGTCAGATGAAACCAAAATAGAACTTTTTGGTACAAACTCAACTCGTCCTGTTTGGAGGAAGAAGAATACTGAGTTGCATCCCAAGAACACCATACCTACTGTGAAGCATGGGGGTGGAAACATCATACTTTGGGGCTGTTTTTCTGCTAAGGGGACAGGGCGACTGATCCGTGTTAAGGAAAGAATGAATGGGGCCATGTATCATGAGATTTTGAGCCAAAACCTTCCATCAGTGAGAGCTTTGAATGGTTGACCAAATACTCATTTTCCACCATAATTTACAAATAAATTCTTTAAAATTCCTACAATGTGAATTCCTGGATTTTTTTTCACATTCTGTCTCTCACAGTTGAAGTGTACCTATGATGAAAATTACAGACTTCTGTCATTATTTTAAGTGGGAGAACTTGTGGAAATCAGTTGCTGACTAAATACTTTTTTGCCCCACTGCATATATATATATATATATATATATATGTGTGCGTGTGTGTGGACCGACTTAAAGAAGTTGAAAAACATATTGGGGTGTTAGTATTTAGTGGTCAATTGTACGGAATATGTACTGTACTGTGCAATTTACTAATAAAAGTCTCAATCATTCAACCAAAAAAATCACTTTATATGTAGAAAGGTTTTGTTAAGAAACCATTCTGAGCCTTAACTTATTTAGTTTTTATTTTATATGTTATATATGTATTAACCCTGGCAATGGACCCTGTGTGTATATGTCTGTTATGCCATTGTTTACAAATTAGGTAAATAAATATACCCCAAAATTTACATTTTGTAGTTTTCTTACTGTACAGAAAATGAACCGAACCGTGACCTCTGAACCGAGGTACGTACCAAACCGAAATTTTTGTGTACCGTTACACCCCTACCCCTAACACATGTCAAAAGTGGGAAAGGATTGGCTAAATCAGGCTAGAATAAAGGTTTTAGAATGGCCTTCCCAAAGTCCTGACTTAAAAGTGTGGACAATGCTGAAAAAACAAGTCCATGTCAGAAAACCAACAGATTTAGCCGAACTGCACCTTATTTTGTCAAGAGGACTGGTCAACAATTCAAGCAGAAGCTTGCCAGAAGCTTGTGGATGGCTACCAAAAGCGCCTTATTGCAGTGAAACTTGCCAAGGGACATGTAACCAAATATTAACATTGCTGTATGTATACTTTTGACTCAGCAGATGTGGTCACATTTTCCGTAGATTCATAATAAATTCATAAAAGAACCAAACTTCATGACTGTTTTTTGTTACAAAGAAGTATGTGCTCCAAACACTCTATCACAAAAAAAAGAGTTGTAGAATTTATTGAAAACTCAAGACACCCATGACATTATGTTCTTTAAGTGTATGTAAACTTTTGATCGCTACTGTATGTGTATATTTTCATCTAGAACACATTTATGTGTTCTAGATGAAAATGAAGGGTATAGCTTAGTTCTCTTCTGCTTGTGTATTTTTGTCATGTTCCGAAAACGTTTCATTTATCCGGTCCAAACACACTGTGAAAGGACAAGGCATACAAAAGGTGGATGACGAAACAAGAGAACAACATCTCCAAAAAAAAGCTTTTAGGCTTTTTTTTGGAGATGTTGTTCATCTGAAAACCAAAGACACAAGGGTCCAAACAAAAACTGAGGTACTCACATGGATATTAAACCGTAGTGTTATGGGACCCCAGAAGCAGACAATAATGTAGGCGTAACAAGAAAGTATTTAGCATGCCATGCACTCATGAGCGATAAACGGTCCAAACAGGTGGTACGACAAAAGGAAGAAAACAAATCTAAATCCAACAAATTATTTTAAGCATGAATGTGATTTGGGGAACACAGAGCAAGGGGACCTGTCTTTTTTTTAAATAAAATGTTTGTACAAACCTGCGATGAGATGGCGACTTGTCCAGGGTGTAAAGGCCTTTTGCCCGATTGTAGCTGACTAGGCACCAGTGCCCCCCGCGACCCCAAAGGGAATAAGCAGTAGAAAATGGATGGATGTTTGTACAAACATACATACACGCATTCCGTACATATGCGTACATACAATCATGCACATAATCACGTTTCATCAAACATATATTAACGTTGTTGCCCTAGGGGAAACTGCGTAACACATGGCACACTGACAAAGCTTAACCCATTGTTGCTATAACAATCTACAAGGTTAATATAGGTTGCTTCTCTTTCTTCCCCTCCATTTATCTGCTTTTTTGTATCTCTAGTTATCATTACGTATATGTAATGTTGCATTTGAACAACTGCATTGGTGACAATAGAGGTAAATTACTGGTATTGTTCATTATCAATAGCACTATTTCTATTGGTATTTGTAATGCTCCAGCTGTAGTGTAAAAATGCTCATTGTCATTTCTGTATTATTGTTTATTTCGCTAACTGCTTCTTTGCGATCACTATTACCATCATATTTGTACATATCATATTTGCTGATGTTGCTCTATTGTTGTTGTTGGTTAAAGTACCAATGATTGTCACACACACACTAGGTGTGGTGAATTTTGTCCTCTGCATTTGACCCATCCCCTTGATCACCCCCTGGGAAGTGAGGGGAGCAGTGGGCAGTAGGGGTGCTGTGCCCGGGAATCATTTATGGTGATTTAAACCCCAATTCCAACCCTTGATGCTGAGTGCCAAGCAGGAGGGTAATGTGTCCCATTTTTTTATAGTCTTTGGTACGACTCGGCCAGGGTTTGAACTCACAACCTACCGATCTCAGAGCGGACACTCTAACCACTAGGCCACTGGGTAGGTTGTGTTTTTTTAGCAACAGATTTAAGTCCATATTGCATTAAAAGCTAGATTTTGACCCACTTCTATTGTGGAAGAACAATGAGCCCATATATCCTCTTACTGCCAAGTTAGCTAGGCTGTGGGGGTAGAAAAGTTAATCTAAGGCTGAGTTGACTTGAAACTGTTTAATGTTGCACTTTTTATACGTAGAAGAAAAGTTTTGTCATTTTATTTGATCTGAGCAACATCTTGAGGCAGTTTAAAGTTGATTAACGTGGAGCCTGACTTAGACAAGTTGAACAACTTATTGGGGTGTTACCATTTAGTGGTCAATTGTATGCAATATGTACTGTACTGCGCAATCTACTAATAAAAGTCTCAATCAATTAATCAAAATTAGCACTTAAAATGTAGAAAGGTTTTGTTAAGAAATCATTCTGAGCCTTATCTTATTTAGTTTTTATTTTATATATGTTGACTGCATTAACCCTGGCAATGGACCCTGTGTGTATATTATGCCATTGTTTACAAATTTGGTAAATAAATAACCAAAAAATTTATATTTTGTTGATTTCTTACTGTACCGAAAATGAACCGAACCGTGACATCTAAACCGAGGTACGTACAGAACTGACATTTTTGTGTACCGTTACACCCCTACCAAATAGTAATATCAAACAACCTAAAAGCTCATTGATTAGCTTTCACAAGCAACCTTGCCAAGTGACAATGATTGACAGCACGCAGCTGCCGCCCAATCAGTAGTCAGATGTGATATAAGTGAGTTTGCCTCCACACTGCAAATGAGTCACAAATGAGTAAGACAAATACAATAATCAATAAAAGAGGAGTCCAGTGCTCTAGTCAATGGTAGTTATGATGTCAACAAGGATTTGTGCTGATGGAATAAGGAATAAAAGAGTTTTAGTTTCATGGCAGAGGACCAAAGGATTTGATTTGATTCCCAGCCAATACGTATAAGGTAAACATTAAACCAAATAGTAATGCAATCTTAAAAGCAAAGTAAGTAAATGTATTCTGTTAATTTTGTTATTTTCTACAATAAAATTATTATAGAACTAATAATTTTCTCACGTGTGGGTCGCATCTCTATGCGGTGTCGTTCCTCCAGATGCAAAACAAACCTCTCCGGACGAAAACGTGAAGCTAGGAGGTGATTTAATAATCATAAATCATACACCGTACCATTGACGGAAACAAACAAAAGAAAAGCATGCCGATCGTGTGAGTAGCTAAGGAAACCACTTAGCACAGGAATCGAGGACGGGAATAACCAATGTAACATCTGCATTCCCCAAACAAAGAAGCCAGGACGAGTGATCCACATAGGTGGGCTTAAATAGTGTCTCTTGATTACAAACAGGTGAGTGTCCTGAACAACAGAGGCAGGTGAAAATCATAAGTAACCATGGTGATTAAACTCAGGAGGTGAACAACAACAGGAACTAAGGGAATCCAAAAACAGAAAACATAAAAACATGATCCGGACCACGGATCATGACACAAAACATGCATCAAATCCTTTCGAAGCCCGGTAGGTAAGCCAGTTGTGCCCAAATTTCATTCCTGAATCTAAGGGAAAAAGTGACAAAGAAAAGAGTAAGAGTGAGGCGGGCAGGCAGGAAGACGCCATATGAATAGTAGAGCAGTATAATAGTAGTAAAAGGTAGTATTGAAGATAGTTGCAGTGGAATGAATCAATGTAGCAGAATGAGGTCCACTGAACTTTAGGGAAACACTACAGGAGTCTGTGAACAGCAAGATGTGATCAAATTCCGTTGCAAAAAAGCTGTGTGCTTTTATAAACCCCGTTTCCATGTGAGTTAGGAAATTGTGTTAGATGTAAATATAAACGGAATACGATGATTTGCAAATCCTTTTCAACCCATATTCAATTGAATGCACTACAAAGACAAGATATTTGATGTTCAAACTCATAAACTTTATTTTATTTTTTTTGCAAATAATTATTAACTTAGAATTTCATGGGTGCAACATGTGCCACAGTATATGGGAAAGGGCATGTTCACCACTGTGTTTCATCACCTTCTCTTTTAACAACACTCAATAAACGTTTGGGAACTGAGGAAACTTTGAAGCTTTGAAAGTGTAATTCTTTCCCATTCTTGTTTTATATACAGCTTAAGTTGTTCAACAGTCCAATCTCCGTTATGGTATTTTAGGCTTGATAATGCGCCACACATTTTCAATGGGAGACAGGTCTGGACTACAGGCAAGCCAGTCTAGTACCCGCACTCTTTTACTATGAAGCCACGCTGTTGTAACAAGTGACTTGGCATTGTCTTGCTGAAATAAGCAGGGGCGTCCATGATAACGTTGCTTGGATTGCAACATATGTAGCTCCAAAACCTGTATGTACCTTTCAGCATTAATGGTGCCTTCACAGATGTGTAAGTTACCCATGCCTTGGGCACTAATACAGATGCTGGCTTTTCACCTTTGCACCCAGAACAGTCCTGATGGTTCTTTTCCTCTTTGGTCCGGAGGACACGACGTTCACAGTTTTCAAAAAACTATTTAAAATGAGGACTCGTCAGACAACAGAACACTTTTCCACTTTGCATCAGTCCATCTTAGCTGAGCTCGAGCCCAGCGAAGCCGGTGACGTTTCTGGGTGTCGTTGATAAATGGCTTTGGCTTTGCATAGTAGTTTTAACTTGCACTTACAGATGTAGCGACAAACTGTATTTACTGACAGTGGTTTTCTGAAGTGTTCCTGAGCCCATGTGGTGATATCCTTTTCACACTGATGTCTCTTTTTGATGCAGTACCGCCTGAGGGAACGAAGGTCCGTTATATTCTCTGAAACTTTTGATGGTATTACGGACCGTAGATGGTGAAATTCCTAAATTTCTTGCAATAGCCCTTTGAGAAATGTTTTTCCTAAACTGTTTGACAATTTGCTCACGCATTTGATGACAAAGTGGTGACCGTTTCCCAATTCCTTGTTTGTGAATGACTGAGCATTTCACAGAAGCTGCTTTTATACCAAATCATGTTCCCAATTAGCCTGCACACCTGTGGGATGTTCCAAATAAGTGTTTCATGAGAATTCCTCAACTTTATCAGTATTTCTCTGTCACCTTTCCCAACTTCTTTGTCACGTGTTGCTGGCATCCAATTCTAAAGTTAATGATTATTTGCAAAAAAAAAGTGTTTATCAGTTTGAACATCAAATATGTTGTCTTTGTAGCATATTCAACTGAATATGGGTTGAAAATGATTTGCAAATCATTGAATTCCGTTTATATTTACATCTAACACAATTTCCCAACTGATATGGAAACGGGGTTTGTAATTGTTTTGCAGCTTTCTTTACTACTTCCCAAACACATTTAGTAGTTTCATTTAACTTGCAAATCACCCAATTTCTGTCTCACCACTCCTCCTTCAGCTAGCTAGCTGCTAAGCTAACGAAGCTCGAGCGGCGAAAGGCGACATCGGTCTAAGGGAAGCGACTCCACACACACCGTGACCACCACTTCCCTGAAGCATTGATTGATTGATTGATTGATTGACTGATTGATTTATTGATTGAAGATGTTCCCGTGTCTTCCTGCCACTTCGGCTCTGCTAATAAACTACCTGTCTCACCTACGTACGGAAACCAACGCATCTGAATGTAGCTGGATGTAAAAAAGAGAGTAAACGTAAGGGCAAGTTGAAGAGCTTGGATGAGCAAGCATCTCCCGTGACTATGCACGGCACACTAGGCTATCTTCCTGCCGCAGCCACACTACTTAGTAAGAAGGTCCCGCCCCAGTGACTGCAAACTTGGGTACTATTGAGAGGCAACAGAGAAACTAGATAAAGGCAGAAAAAGCGGATCATGAACACTTGGCAACAGAAACCATGAATATGTATTTTGGTAAAACAAAAATCTTCATTAAATAAAGTCTTGATCATATAAATACAGAGTAGAAATGCTTTGTAGTTACAGTACGAGTCACAGTATGAATTACAAGTGGGTATGAATCCCCCATGATACACAACTGATCTGTTATGTACGGCGGGGGAAGGAGACGACATCAAAGCAGGAATCGGTTCAATAGGTTTATTGAACCTCTTGATGAGTGTGTGGGAGGTGTATGCGACTCTATGTGTTTGATAAAAACGATGTGTAGAATTAACAATGTTAATGTTACCAGAGTTTGTTGTAAGTGCGTGTTGGATGAATCCTTCGTCAGACCAGAGGGGTGAGGCAAGAAGGCAGTCCGTGGGCAAGCAAGTTGTCGGGGTGCTTGAGAGAAGCAACGAGGTCTGTGTCTAAGCGGAGTTCGAGGATCGATGGAGGCAGTCCAAAATTCAGAGAGGAGTCGAGGCACACTGCTCGATGACGGGGAACAGAAAAGGCACTGCGGGGAACACAAAGGACATAAGACACGGTAACTGGAAAGTCACAGAGAGAGCAAGTACGTAGGAGGGCAGCCAGAGACAGGATGCTTACAAGGAGGAGTGAACTATGTTCCGGCACTGGGTTTTCGGGTCCGCTGGTCTTTATTCTGCCTGCCCTCATTATCCAGTTGCGCTAAATACTGATTGCCTGCAGCTTTGCTGGCGCGTGGCCGCACTGCGGCCAGACAGGCAGGGGCGTATCCTGGAGCGCTTCCAGCGGAGGTGTCAGTCGAGCTTGCAGCAGAAGGCATGAGGGATCGCGCAAGCACCTTGACATGATCTCCTATAAGGCAATAAACCAGGTGTGCCAGGGGCCATTTTCGGCCTAAAGTTATTTTTTATTAGCACTCAGTATATCCCACAATTAAAAGTAATACATATCAATGAGATACACAAATAGATAGTACTTATCATTTACAGTCACATTTGTCGTGGTTTACCTGACTTATTAGACGTGACCAATTTGGGGCGAGGCGTGCACTAAACACTTTAGTCGACATTTCCTTCTTCTCACACACAATGCACCCAAGAATGGGGCCATATAAATCCCTTTTCTACTGTTGTTCAGATCGCTTACATTATATTAGCCAACTCCAAAAGTAATGCATGATGCTCAGTGGCCTTGTGGTTAGAGTGTCCGTCCTCGATAGGTCGTGAGTTCTAACCCTGGCTGAGTCATACCAAAGACTATAAAAATGGGACCCATTGCCTCCCTGCTTGACACTCAGCATCAAGGGTTGGAATTGGGGGTTGAATCACCAAAATGATTCCCGAGCGTGGCCATCGCTGCTGCTCACTGCTCCCCTCACCTCCCAGGGGGTAGAACAAGGGGATGGGTCAAATGCAGAGGGTAATTTCACCACACTGAGTATGTGTGTGACTATCAGTGGTACTTTAACTTTAACTTTGTGTCCTTGGAACCATGTTTGACTTTCAAAGCAGGATTTTCCACAACTCCCAATTGTCTAAATTTCAGAATGTTCAACTTTGTGAGATTTATCTGTCGTTTTGTTGGAGTCTTTGTTTCCCTGTTTCCTCTGTCAGTCGGAGTCACTTATTGCAAACCCGTGTGTTTGTTTGCATCATCTTTTTGTGTGATTTGTGTGTTTAATTCTGCCATCAGATTAGCAAAGTACTTCTCTAATAGTGTCGGGGGTGAGACATGTGACTTCGGGGAAGGTATTTTTTATTTTTTTGTCGTACCAGAATATGATGAAGCATATGTAGCACTTTGCTTCACCGTAACCAAGGTGGGAGACAAGGAAAGACCGGTGTGTTGTTTCCTTTAATGTTAATAAACTTTCAATGTTAGGCAAGGGTTTGGACGTGCTGTAATGAAACAAGTGGAAATTGTTTCACTCTAGTCTGTTATATTCCCAACCATAAAGAGTGGACGGTTAGAGCAGTATTATTGCTCACTTGTACTTTATTGGCAACTTTAGTGCAGTTACAAATCAAGGTGACTCACTCACACTAGCCCGCTAACTTCCGGTACCGTGTGTCTCACTCAAAACGTTTCCCCCTGCAACATGTATTAATATGATGGAGTATCAACATAACAATCATATTGTAACATCCTTTCTCTTTTTTTTTTTCTTTTTTCAAATGAGATTACTTTACCAAAACCCTATCCTGCCCAATTAAATAGAAAAACATAGTATTGCACAATGCAATAAACTTAGATTGTAGACATACTATAAAACAGTTACAGTAGAAAATGAAAGTATCATCTTACTTACAAACCAACCCAGGATGAAAACAAAAAATAATAGTATCCCCTGTCATTCTTCACTTTTACAGTATGGTTTTCACATCAAATAGCAAGATATTTGCATCTTCCCCTTTTTTTTTTTTTAACACAACCAAAATAACATGTAACCCAGCAACTTCTTACAACTGTTTTCAAGCTTCAAAAGTCATTGTGTGTAGTCTTTCAGAAAATGTGGACGAAAAACTCTTCGACCTGCTCTGGTTACAGCAACCGACTGGTCATCTCTACGTTGTTGAATATCCATTGTAGTCGTGTCACTGAATGTTCCTGATTGCAGAGGCGAGGCAGGTGCTTCATGGCTGCGCCTGAGGTGTCGTCGGTTCCTCCGCAGAACAGCACCTGACTCCAACTTCACCTCGTAAGACCTGGGGTGTACTTCCTTCACCACCTTTGCGACTTTCCAGACTTTACACGGCTCAAAGGGCTGAACTCTCACACTGTCTCCACTCTTGAGACAATCCAAATCCTTGACTGAGCGGTTGTAATATTTCTCCTGCCTCAGTCTGTTGCCTTTTAGTCCCTGCTCACAGTCCATGACCCTTGGTGTCAAGAGGGCATCCTTTGTTGGCAGTAGGGTCCGAGTCCTCCGACTAAACAGTCTCTATGCAGGGCTTGACTCCAGGCCTTGACTGGGTGTGTTACGATGATCCAGCATAGCCAAGTAAGGATCTTGCCCAGCAGCTTCAGCTTTTAGCATTAGTCGCTTGGCTGTCTTTACGGCGGACTCGGCCATCCCATTGCTCTGTGGGTATCCCGGTGATGAAGTTCTGTGCACAAACTCCCACCTTAGGCTGAATCTCTGGAACTCTTCGGACGAATATTGTGGCCCATTGTCTGACACAACCACATCCGGTATGCCCTGTCTTGCAAAGTGAGCCTTCATCTTATGAATTACAGTATTGCTTTTCGTGTCCGGCAGGTAATCTACCTCCCAGAAATTGGAGTAATAATCTACTGTAATCAAATAATCCCTGTTTTTCCATTTGAACAAATCCGTTCCAACTTTGGGCCATAATCTAAACACCCTATCATGCGGTTTAAGTGTCTCCCTTGGTTGCTTAGGGTCAACTGATCTACAAATGTCGCACTTTGAAACAAGTCTTTACCTGGTCATTCATACCTTGCCAATATACACATTCACGAGCTCTCCTGAGACATCCCTCAACTCCTAAATGTGATGAATGAAGGCGGCGTGTCTGATCAGCTCTCTGTTTATCCGGTATAACTGCCCTTTCGCTCCTAAATACAATACCATCCTGTACACTAAGTTCATCTTGTAATGAAAAATAGTGCTGAATGTCATGTTGCAGCTCCTGTTTAGTCTTTGGCCAACCTGATAGAATAAAGCCTACCACTTTCTGCAATTTAGCATCCTCCCTAGTGGCATCTCTAATGGCAGCTAATCTCTCAAGCGATATAGGCAAGTATTCCACCATATTCACAGTCTCGACCTCAGTCTCAACATCTCCTTTCGCGCTGTCTGGCAAATATGCCCTACTCAAAGTATCTGCTAATAGCATTTCTCGCCCAGGCAAATACACAACATTTATGTCATACTTTTGCAGCCTAAGTAGCATCCGCTGCAATGTTTTAGGAGCACTAAGGAGTGGCTTTTTGAGAATATTCTCTAGTGGCTTGTGATCACTCTGCACTGTCACTTTCCTGCCATAGGTGTACTGATGGAATTTTTCCATACCAAAAACTATAGCCAAACATTCCTTCTCTATCTGCGCGTATCCTCTTTCGGTAGGAGTGAGAGCTCTACTACCAAATGCCACAGGATTGCCTTCCTGAGTTAAAGCAGCTCCTAGGCCAGTGTCTGACGCATCACACTGTAGTGTCAGTTCCATATCCTGGTCATAATACTTTAACACAGGTGCCTTAGTTATTTTGTCTTTAAGTCTCTGGAACGCTGCCTCTTGCACATCTGTCCATTCCCACATATTGTCTCTGTGTGTAAATTGTCTCAAAACCTCACAGTCATCAGATAGATGATCAAAAAATTTGGACAAGTAGTTTACCATACCTACAAGCCTCTGTACCCCTTAAACATCAGTTGGACGGGGCAGCTCGCTAATCGCTCGCACTTTATCAAGGTCAATCTGAAGACCATCTCCAGTCAGCAGATGACCGATGTAAGGCACAGACTGTTGCCTCAGTTTAAACTTGTCAGCATTTAGTCTGATGTTTTTCTCCCTGCATCTAGTCAGGAAACACCTCAAGTTTGCATCATGATTTCTTTCTGCTTCTTCCTTTGTCTCACCTTCCCCAGTAATAAGCACATCATCAGCAATAACATATAACATAACATAATTTAACATAATTAAAGTGCACTTTTTGAACAGATCGCCACTACAATAGTTGACAACAAATAAAGTGCACTTTTGTGCATGTCACACAAAAGATTTCAAAAAGAGGACCCCATTTGTATGGCCACAATGCCTAAACATAAGACAATGGCAACAAAAGGTCAATGAGGTTACTTATGGAAAAGTTCACAGCTTTAGTCTTAAAGGGGAACATTATCACCAGACCGATGTAAGCGTCAATATATACCTTGATGTTGCAGAAAAAAGACAATATGTTTTTTTAACCGATTTCCGAACTCTAAAAGGGTGAATTTGGCGATTTAAACGCCTTTCAATTGTTCGCTGTTGGAGCGATGACCTTTCAAACGTGACGTTACAATGGGAAGCAATCCACCATTTCCTCAAACACATTACACACACACACGTCAAATCAGCTCTGTTATTTTCCGTTTTTTCGACTGCTTTCCGTACCTTGGAGATATCATGCCTCGTCGGTGTCTTTTCGGAGGGTGTAACAACACGATCAGGGCGGATTCAAGTTGTCTTACGTGGAGTGTGCATCGATTAGCACGGCATGCTAATCGATGCTAACATGGCAGAAACGGCAAGAATGTGTGGATATCCTGCGACACTCTAAGCAGATGCATTTCCAACGATAAAGACAACGAAATCACAAAGGTGAGTTTTGTTGATGTTATTGACTTATGTGCTAATCAGACATATTTGGTCACGGCATGACTGGCAGCTAATCGATGCTAAAATGCTATGTAGGCTAGCTGTATGTACATTTGTAGCTATATTTGCATCCAGCCTTTCCCTCCACCCACATTTAATGCCAAACCAACACTCACCAATCGACGGATTTAAGTTGCTCCAGTGGTCAAAAGATGCAATTGTTGGTTAGAGGCGATCGCCGAATAGCTTCAAAAGCTATTTGCTCAATAGCTTCAGTTTTTTCTTTAATTGCGTTTTCGCTATCTGCCTCCACACTCCAACCATCCGTTTCAATACATGCGTAATCTGTTAAAATCGCTTAAACCCCTGAAATCCGAGTCTGAATCCGAGCTAATGTCGCTATATCTTGCTCTTCTATCCGCCATGTTTGTTTGTATTGGCATCACTATGTGACGTCGTAGGAAAATGGACGGGTGGATTTACAGATAGCGAAAATCAGGCACTTTAAAACTTTTTTTCGGGATATTCCATGATGGGTTAATTTTGAAAAAAACTTAGAAAAATAAAATAAGCCCCTAGGAACTGATTTTTATTGGTTTTAACCCTTCTGAAATTGTGATAATGTTCCCCTTTAATTTTTTCTGTATGAAATATATGGCACATATAAGAAGTTCAAAAAATATATAGTTGCATTTTGTGTGTTGTGCTTGTGAAAACAACCAGTGAGTAGTACCAGGTTGTTCAGAGGTTTTGTACCAAAAACACCAGCCTATCAACAGTGACTGGTTTGAGTGATGCTCGGTGGCATGTAACTATCTTCCCACTGGTACTAAACACCCTTTCCGATGGGGAACTGGTGGCAGGGGCACACAGATACTTTTTTGCCAAGTTTTTTAGGTTTGGGAACATTTTCTCATGGTCTTTCCACCACTGCAGGGATTTGGTTCACTGTCAACATTAACAGACTGCAAGTAGGCAGACAACTCTTTTTCAATACGTCTTCTGTGCAGTATGTTGTTTTGAACCTGGGATCCACTAAGCCTGCCATGTCCTGCAGGGCGTTAGTGGAAGGATCAGAAAACTTCTCGCTTAGATAATCCAGGATGGAGGATTTGATAGACTGGGTCAGTGGAGTGTCATCCTCCTGAAATGCCAAGAGGCTGGACTTAAAGAGATGGAGCACAGGCTTGACATAAGACACTGTGATGTGACTCTCACCTGATAAAGCATCAGTGAATTCCAGGAGGAGTTTGAGAGCCTTGTGCACTGACTGGAGGAATTGCAAGTCTTGCCAGGGTGAGAACGAGATGCCGGGTTTTCCTGTCTGCGGCTAAGACTTGAGAAATCGCTTGTTCCTGCTCCAGCACCCGCTCAATCCTCTTCTCTCGGGATCCCCACCTGGTGGACTTAGACTTCCTTTTTATTGTCATTCAAATTTGTACTTTACAGTACAATAAAGAACAAAATTTAGTTGCATTAGCTCATGGTAGTGCAGGATGTAAAAAACAATAAGGTGCAGATATAAATAAATAGATTACTGTACAGATAAATATATTGCACTTTTGCATATGCATCCAGGTTTATGGATGTATGTTATATTGTCTTTTTATTCCAGCGAGTTAACCCATTTTGGGGGGAATTGAGGCGATAATTTAATTATGATGCGTTCAAGAGTCTTAAGGCCTGAGGGAAGAAGCTGTTACAGAACCTGGAGGTTTTGCTTCGGAGGCTGGGGAACATCTTCCTGGAGTCCAGCAGTGAAAACAGTCATTGGTTGGGGTGGGAGGAGTCTTTGCAGATTTTCTGGGCCCTGGTCAGGCAGCGGCTTTTAGCGATCTCCTGGATAGAAGGAAGAGGAGTCCTGATAATCTTTTCCGCCGTCCTCACCACTCTATGGAGAGACTTCTAGTCTGAGGCATTGCAGGCTCCAGTCCGGACAGAGATGCTGTTGGTCAGTAGGCTTTCTATAGTGCCTCTGTAGCTTGTGGTGAGAATGGGATGAGGGAGCTGTGCTCTTTTCATCCGACGCAAAAAGTGCATGGAAGTGTAGGAGACTCACTGATTAGCTGGTGTGCAGAGAGTTTCAGCTCTTGCTGTGCGGTGGCCAGGTCTCTCTTCCTCTTCCAACTGATCGAGAAGCTGCTTACTACCTTCTTGATCATAGCAACAGCACGTTCAATGTAGGTGTCCTTCATGCTTCTCTCTGTGAATGAAAAAAAACACATTTATCATGTTACAGTAATTGTGAAGAAATCCACTCATTTTGGTAATTATTATTTGTATACAGTAGTGGGTAAAGATAGATAGATAGATAGATAGATAGATAGATGGATAGATAGATAGATAGATAGATAGATAGATAGATAGATAGATAGATAGATAGATAGATAGATAGATAGATAGATAGATAGTACTTTATTGATTCCTTCAGGAGAGTTCCTTCAGGAAAATTAAAATTCCAGCAGCAGTGTACAGAGTTGAGATCAATTTAAATAAAAGTAAAAAGTGAAGAGGCTTACATAAAATGTAAGTTTCAAAATATAAAAAAATGCAATATGAAACACAGTCTACTGACACACTAATGCAGAAAAATAAATTAACACGTAAGCTCATTTACATAAAAACTCTTGGTTGCCTATGCTAAAATGCCACTTATGCACTTTTTTTTTAAACACACACTTTAGTTGCATAGATAAAACAGTTCTGTGTTATGACCAGTAGGGTGTTATAACAATGCTGAAAGATGATTACTGTCACGGGGGAAACTCACCAATTGCAAGATGCATGCGATGGCCAAAACACTGTAGACGTGTCCACTGGTTGAGGCTCACAGCTTTGACAATGTTAGCTCCATTATCCGTGGTGATGCACACCTGGCGATATTCATTTAAGTTCCATGACATCAGAGCATCTTGCAGGCCTTGTGCGATAATCCCGCCTGTGTGGTCCTCGGGAAGAAAGCTCGTCCGAAGGCACTTGCATTTCAACTCCCAATTATCGATGTAGTGAAATGTCAAACTGAGGTATGGCTCACACGTTCCACTGCTCCATATGTCAGCAGCTGTGGAGAAGTGGATCACATTTGTAAGCTGGTTCGCCAGATCTTCTCTCACTTTAATGTACAACTCAGGTAGAGCTTTCTCTGCTAAATATTTGCGACTTGTCAGGATAAATCTTGGGTCAAGTGTGTTGATGAGCTTTCTAAATCCGGGTTTATCAACCACACTAACTGCAGCCATGTCCTTCGATATGTAATAAGTTACTGCGGACGCTATCTCCTTCTGTTTGTGACGATGTTTTTCATCTAGTGTTGATCTGTAAATAGAAGACATCAGGCTCAATTGTGTCAGTGCAGGTTGTTTCGGCGTTTGTTAACGTGCGGAGTTTCAAGCACTCTTCATTCTCTCGCAGGTGACTTTTGAAATGAAAGAATAAATTACTAGTGCTGCTACCTTGTGTAGCAACACTTCTGCTGCATACTTTGCATATTGCTGTTGTCTGCTGAATATCTTCCCGCTTGAAGCCAAACCACCGCCAGATGATGGACCCCTGCTGTTTTTTGGGGCATTAATTGTTCTTCCTCTATTTGTGATCAGTTTCGCACCTTCTCTCTCTTGTAATGTCACTCGCACCGCTCCGCTTGCAACACCTGCCTCAGCTAACGTTAGCCATGCTACTACTTCTCTGCTTGGCGAGGGCGTATGACGGTACACGCGTGACAGTATGTGACGTATGTAAGAAGGTGGGCTTGTTTTACGACTCTGTC
The DNA here is from genome assembly GCF_033978795.1 of Nerophis ophidion. Classification (NCBI taxonomy): domain Eukaryota; kingdom Metazoa; phylum Chordata; class Actinopteri; order Syngnathiformes; family Syngnathidae; genus Nerophis; species Nerophis ophidion. Next base: position 24,943,002 of record NC_084635.1, read on the forward strand.
AGAAGGAGAGACGAGAAGGAGTGAGAAACGCCTGCAGTGTAATGCCCGCAGATAAAAGCAACTGCGTGAGAACATACCCTCCATTATTACGATATAGTAATTTTCTATATCACACTGAGGCAAACCCGCAATATATTGTTTATATCGATATGTCGCCCAGCCCTAGTTGGAACCATTGGAAACTTCACTTTTGTCACCATTGTTTGTATAGGAAAGTTTCTACATCCATCCATCCATTTCCTACCGCTTGTCCCTTTTGGGGGCACGGGGGGTGCTCGTGCCTATCTCAGCTGCATTCGGACGGGAGCAGTTTACACTCTGGACAAGTCACTACCTCATCACAGGGCCAACACAGATTCAATCAATCAATGATTATTTATCCAGCCCTAAATCACTAGTGTCTCAAAGGGCTGCACAAACCACAACACAAACCACAACGGCATCCTCGGTAGAGCCCACATAAGGGCAAGGAAAACTCACACCCAGTGGGACTCACACCCAGTGATATGCCGGTGACAATGATGATTATGAGAAACCTTGGAGAGGACCGCGGTAGGAAATGGATGGATGGATAAATTATTGAACATTACCTCCCTCTGGTGTCTCCCGTCATCTCCCTCTGCAAACCATAACAGTTTCACTATATTCAATCGCTTTGAGTCACTAGAAAAGAACGCTATATTAATATACTTCAAAACACATCCATCCATCCATCCATCATCTTCCGCTTATCCGAGGTCGGGTCGCGGGGGCAGCAGCCTAAGCAGGGAAGCCCAGACTTCCCTATCTCCAGCCACTTCGTCTAGCTCTTCCCGGGGGATCCCGAGGCGTTCCCAGGCCAGCCGGGAGACATAGTCTTTCCAACGTGTCCTGGGTCTTCCCCGTGGCCTCCTACCAGCTGGACGTGCCCTAAACACATCCCTAGGGAGGCGTTCGGGTGGCATCCTGACCAGATGCCCGAACCACCTCATCTGGCTCCTCTCGATGTGGAGGAGCAGCGGCTTTACGTTGAGCTCCTCCCGGATGGCAGAGCTTCTCACCCTATCTCTAAGGGAGAGCCCCGCCACCCGGCGGAGGAAACTCATTTCGGCCGCTTGTACCCGTGATCTTATCCTTTCGGTCATGACCCAAAGCTCATGACCATAGGTGAGGATGGGAACGTAGATCGACCGGTAAATTGAGAGCTTTGCCTTCCGGCTCAGCTCCTTCTTCACCACAACGGATCGATACAACGTCCGCATTACTGAAGACGCCGCACCGATCCGCCTGTCGATCTCACGATCCACTCTTCCCCCACTCGTGAACAAGACTCCTAGGTACTTGAACTCCTCCACTTGGGGCAGGGTCTCCTCCCCAACCCGGAGATGGCACTCCACCCTTTTCCGGGCGAGAACCATGGACTCGGACTTGGAGGTGCTGATTCTCATTCCGGTCGCTTCACACTCGGCTGCGAACCGATCCAGTGAGAGCTGAAGATCCCGGCCAGATGAAGCCATCAGGACTACATCATCTGCAAAAAGCAGAGACCTAATCCCGTGGCCACCAAACCGGAACCCCTCAACGCCTTGACTGCGCCTAGAAATTCTGTCCATAAAAGTTATGAACAGAATCGGTGACAAAGGACAGCCTTGGCGGAGTCCAACCTTCACTGGAAACGTGTCCGACTTACTGCCAGCAATGCGGACCAAGCTCTGACACTGATCATACAGGGAGCGGACTGCCACAATAAGACATTCCGATACCCCATACTCTCTGAGCACTCCCCACAGGACTTCCCGAGGGACACGGTCGAATGCCTTCTCCAAGTCCACAAAGCACATGTAGACTGGTTGGGCAAACTCCCATGCACCCTCAAGAACCCTGCCGAGAGTATAGAGCTGGTCCACAGTTCCACGACCAGGACGAAAACCACACTGTTCCTCCTGAATCCGAGGTTCGACTATCCGGCGAAGCCTCCTCTCCAGTACACCTGAATAAACCTTACCGGGAAGGCTGAGGAGTGTGATCCCACGATAGTTGGAACACACCCTCCGGTCCCCCTTCTTAAAGAGAGGGACCACCACCCCGGTCTGCCAATCCAGAGGCACCGCCCCCGATGTCCACGCGATGCTGCAGAGTCTTGTCAACCAAGACAGCTCCACAGCATCCAGAGCCTTAAGGAACTCCGGGCGGATCTCATCCACCCCCGGGGCCTTGCCGCCGAGGAGCTTTTTAACTACCTCAGCGACCTCAGCCCCAGAAATAGGAGAGTCCACTACAGATTCCCCAGGCACCGCTTCCTCAAAGAAAGACGTGTTGGTGGGATTGAGGAGGTCTTCGAAGTATTCCCTCCACCGATCCACAACATCCGCAGTCGAAGTCAGCAGAACACCATCCGCACCATACACGGTGTTGATAGTGCACTGCTTCCCCTTCCTGAGGCGCCGTATGGTGGTCCAGAATCGCTTCGAAGCCGTCCGGAAGTCGTTTTCCATGGCTTCCCCGAACTCTTCCCATGTCCGAGTTTTTGCCTCCGCGACCGCTAAAGCTGCACACCGCTTGGCCCGTCGGTACCCGTCCACTGCCTCCGGAGTCCTATGAGCCAAAAGAACCCGATAGGACTCCTTCTTCAGCTTGACGGCATCCCTCACTGCTGGTGTCCACCAATGGGTTCTGGGATTACCGCCACGACAGGCACCAACAACCTTGCGGCCACAGCTCCAATCAGCCGCCTCGACAATAGAGGTTCGGAACATGGTCCACTCGGACTCAATGTCCCGCACCTCCCTCGTGACATGTTCAAAGTTCTCCCGGAGGTGTGAATTGAAGCTCTCTCTGACAGGAGACTCTGCCAGACGTTCCCAGCAGACCCTCACAATGCGCTTGGGCCTGCCAGGTCTGTCCGGCATCCTCCCCCACCATCGCAGCCAACTCACCACCAGGTGGTGATCGGTAGAAAGCTCCGCCCCTCTCTTCACCCGAGTGTCCAAAACATAAGGCCGCAAATCCGATGACACAACTACAAAGTCGATCATGGAACTGCGGCCTAGGGTGTCCTGGTGCCAAGTGCACATATGGACACCCTTATGTTTGAACATGGTGTTTGTTATCGACAAACTGTGACGAGCACAAAAGTCCAATAACAAAACACCACTCGGGCTTAGATCCGGGCGACCATTCTTCCCAATCAAAACACATGTTTCTCTTTTTTTTTAATGCATTCTCATTTGCAAAAAAACGCTAGCAAAAGTGAGCTACCAATGCAGGTAATGGAGAATCTTTCTATTCCGCCGATGAAGTGCTCTAAAAACCACCAAAAACGTCCATCAATGTTGCATATACACGTAACAGGCTGTAAATATATATATGTAAGGTAGTAACAGGCATGTTATTAATAACATTATATTTCCGTATTTTGATCATGCCAAGTGATGCAATGTTCACATCTTCCTGTTTAGATAAATAATTAATCGTATTTCCTCATGCAGGTAAAAAAACATCTTTTTGTGTCCTTCTCACTATCGCCCACATATGCCGTCCTCTCCAAGGTTTCTCATAGTCATCATTGTCACTGTTACCGACGTCCCACTGGGGTGAGTTTTCCTTGCCCTTATGTGGGCTCTACCGAGGATGTCGTTGTGGTTTGTGTTGTGGTTTGTGCAGCCCTTTGAGACACTAGTGATTTAGGGCTATATAAATAAACATTGATTGATTGATTGATAATATCATCAAAAAGTTCAGAGAATCTGGAGAAATAACTCCAGGTAAGCGGCATGGCCAGAAACCAACATTGAATGACCGTGACCTACGATCCCTGAGGAACTGTATCAAAAACCAACATCAATCTCTAAAGGATATCACCACATGGGCTCAGGAACACTTTGGAAAAGCACTGTCACTAAATACAGTTGGTCGCTACATCTGTTAGTGCAAGTTAAAGCTCTATTATGCAAAGAGAAAGCCATTTATCAACAACATCCACAAATGCCGCCGGCTTCTCTGGGCCCGAGATCATCTAAGATGGACTGATGCAAAGTGAAAAAGTGTTCTGTGGTCTAACGAGTCCACATTTCAAATTGCTTTTGGAAATATTTGACATTGTGTCATCCGGACCAAAGGGGAAGCGAACCATCCAGACTGTTATCGACGCAAAGTTAAAAAAACAGCATCTCTAATGGTATGTGGGTGTATTAGTGCCCAAGGCATGGGTAACTTACACATCTGTGTAGGCACCATTAATGCTGAAAGGTACATACAGGTTTTGGAACAACATATGCTGCCATCTAAGCGCCGCCTTTTTCATGGACGCCCCTGCTTATTTCAGCAAGACAATGCCAAGCCACATTCAACACGTGTCACAACAGCGTGGCTGCGTAAAAAAAGAGTGCCGGTACTTTCCTGGCCCGCCTGCAGTCCAGACTTGTCTCCCATCGAAAATGTGAACAACCGAAGCTCTACATAAAACAAAAATGGGAAAGGATTCCACTTTCAAAGCTTCAACAATTAGTTTCCTCAGTTCCCAAACAGTGGTGAACATGCCCTTTCCCAACTACTTTGGCACATGTTGCAGCCATGAAATTCAAAGTAACTTATTATTTGCAAAAAAAATAAAGTTTATGAGTTTGAACATCAAATATCTTGTCTTTGTAGTGCATTCAATTGAATATGGGTTGAAAAGGATTTGCAAATCATTGTAATCCGTTTATATTTACATCTAACACAATTTCCCAACTGGTATGGAAACAGGGTTTGTACACAATAATACATCAAAGCAAGCAAATGAATATGCGTGCGTAGATTTGAAGAATTCTGCAAACCATAACTAAATGCCTCATGACAAACCCAGCGTCCTCCATACTGTTTTTTAAATGACATCATAGATGAATGGATTGCAATGATGAAATAAAAATCATAGCAGCAATGGATCCAGAAGTTGATGACAGCAACCTGCTGAGATTTGTTTTTGGGATGCTCTTTTTAAAAGTCATGCAACAGCCAGCTGGGAAAAGGTGATAAAAGGATTAGCACATTAGGGATGGATGAGGTAAAGTTGAATCAAGAAATACTTCCTGAGTGTGAAACATTTGACAGCGCCAAATCCAACACTGTTGTAGCACACTAACCAAAAATGACAAACACAATTAGAGTTGTCCCAATTAATTATGATATCAGCAAATTGTCATGACTTGTTTTGTCAGGTCTGACATGTTGTTGTGTTTCCTTATCTTATGTAGCCTGACCATATTGGTGAACTAGTGAGCATCCTGGATGATGCCAGTCACCCTCTGCATAGCGTTATCAGTAGCCAGAGGAGCCTGTTCAGTGCTAGACTGCTTCATCCCAAGTGCAGGACTAATAGACTCAAAAACTCCTTTGTCCCACACGCCATTAGACTGTACAACTCCTCTCTGGGGCGGGGGAGAGGGGGAGGGGGGGTGTACTAGGATGACAGGGGATGCAAAACAATAACAGTGCAATACGTTTTCATAACATGGTCACTACTGCCTACTTTGTCTTGTTATATTCTTATTTTACTGTTATTTTATTCCCATTGTTGCTTTTTATTTTTTATTCTTATTGTAATATTTCTCTATTTTGTTTCCATTTAAACCCCCAGTATTTACTTTTTACTTCTTTTTTTTTTTAAATTGATCTCAACTGTACACTACTGCTGGAATTTTAATTTTCCTGAAGGAACTCTCCTGAAGGAATCAATAAAGTACTATCTATCTATCTATTTATCTATCTATTGTGAAATCCCGAAAAGAGGACACAGATACCTTATTTTTCGGACTATAAGTCGCAGTTATTTTCATAGTTTGGCCGGGGGTGCGACATATACTCCGGAGCGAATTATGTGTGAAATTATTAACACATTACCGTAAAATATCAAAAAATTTTATTTTTCCCATTCGCGGAAAAGACGAAGAAAATGTCAGCAATCGTCACACACACACGTCAACAAATAAGAATGCGGCGGGTGAGGGTCATGCGACTTATACTCCAGTGTGACGTATATATGTTATTTTCCGTCTTTATTATGCGTTTTTGGCCGAAGCGACGTATACTCCGGTGCGTCTTATAATCCGAAAAATACGGCGTGCATGCCAAGGCGGGCAGCACGCCAAGCCGGGGACTAGGTGAACATTTGCCAATGATACTTAAACTTGCTTTATAAATAACATATTTATTTAAATAAAGCATTTTTTCTCCTCTGTTGACAGCAGTGTTGGCGCTAGGAATTTTCAAAATGGGTTCCCATGGACCCCATCAAGTCATAAAAATGGGGTCCTATAATACATTTTTGGGGTCCCGCTTTTTTGTAAGCGTTTTGAAAACAAATGATAAACGTATGCATTGTCCTGTTATATCTCACATTATATATTGTGTTTTAGAAAATGGTTGTCATAAACGTTACTTCATTCATTAAAAGAAATAATGAAAAAAGAGGAAAATTTGTATGCATATGTCAATGTATTCAGTTATAAACATTCATTCCCTTTCTTCTTTCCTTCATGGATCTAAACTTTACCGCTGCTGGTAGTTTTTTCAATGTTTTATTTAAGAAGTTGTAGTGGTATTTATTTCAGTATAAAAGTTTAAAAAGTGTCTTGCTTGGGTCATGAAACGATGATAATGGTGTGCCAGGGCATACATACATTTGATATTTAACGCTTAAATCTCTGGAGTCTACATCAATTTCACATCTATTCCTCATTTCAAAATGTTTTTTTTTATGTTGTTTTTATGTTTGTTTGTTTTATGCCCTTATTTGTCAAACAAAACAGTTTTTTTATGGCAAACACACAAATATGTAAAATCTTCCACCAAAATTATTTTTCAAAGTGAAATAATTGATATGACGTAATCGGGGTTGAGGTTGGGGGTGGGGGGCATTGGGGTGTGTGTATATTGTAGCGTCCCGGAAGAGTTAGTGCTGCAAAGGATTTTGGGTATTTGTTCTTTTGAGTTTATGTTGTGTTACGGTGCGGATGTTCACCCAAAATGTGTTTATTATCTTCATTTCATGACGCAAGCAAAAGACTTTTTACACTTTTATACTGAAATAAATAAACCTACAACTTATTAAATAAAAACTTCACCAGCGGTAGAGTTTAGATCATACTTGCCAACCTTGAGACCTCCAAATTCGGGAGATGGGGGGAGGGGGTTTTGGTGGTAGCGGAGGTGTATATTGTAGCGTCCCGGAAAAGTTAGGCTGCAACTGCAAGGGATTTTGGGTATTTGTTCTGTTGTGTTTATGTTGTGTTACGGTGCAGATGTTCTCCCGAAATGTGTTTGTCATTTTTGTTTGGTGTGGGTTCACAGCGTGGCACATATTTGTAACAGTGTTAAAGTTGTTTATACGGCCACCCTCATCGTGACCTGTATGGCTGTTGATCAAGCATGCCTTGATTAGCAACAAATCCACTATCTCGTCCTCTCGCTCTCTCTGCCCCTCCCTCACTAATTCTGCTGCATGCGCACACCTTCACAATTTGTTTTGATTTCTTCACCCCCTTTTTAACACCGTACTTACATTGAAAATACACGCAACCCTGACTCAAAACGCCGGACATTTGAGGCATTTAGGAAACCCCGCCCGGACAGCCCGGACAGACCCGTATAAAAGGACATGTCTGGGGAAAAGAGGACGTATGGTCAGTCTAATCTTATGTATTTTTTTTTCCAGCCAAACGCTTCTATTTTGTGTTCACTTCCTGTCTGGTTTCACCAATCTGGCCGCAGCGCTGTTTCCCTCACCTGTCCCTGATTGGCAACTTCAGCACACCTGTTTCTTGTTGCAATTCTGGCTTCCTTATACGTTAGCCTTTGATACTGCATGCCTTTGTTTTTGACAATAATTAAATAATTGTACTATTGTCTACAGCATCTTGAGGTCACAACTACTGCGGCGGCCATGCCTGCTCACGAAACAAATAATTACTCAAATTAACTTAGTCAAACAGAGAACAATCGTAGGTCCGAAAACCACTAACCTAAGTATTATTAACCATCTGGATTGGATTTACACTTGAGTACTTTAGTGGATTGGTTGATTAGGGACGGCGTGGCGCAGTGGGGAGAGTGGCCGTGCGCACCCCGAGCGTCCCTGTTTCAATTCCCACCTAGTACCAACCTCGTCACGTCCGTTGTGTCCTGAGCAAGACACTTCACCCTTGCTCCTGATGGGTGCTGGTTGGCGCAGTTGCGTGAGAACGTATACTCGAATATCACGATATAGTCATTTTCTATATCGCACAGAGACAAACCCGTGATATATCGAATTAAGTATCGTTTATGACAACCTTTCTCCAAAACACAGTATATAATGTGAGATATAACAGGACAATGCATACAAAAAAGCGGAACCCCAAAAATTTACTGTGGGACCCCAGTTTTATGACTTGATGGGGTCCATGGGAACATTTCGAGCGCCAACACTGCTGTCAACAGAGGAGAAAAAATGCTTTATTTAAATTATTATATTATTCATAAAGCAAGTTCAAGTACCATTGGCAAATGTTCACCTAGTCCCGGCCTTGGCGTGCTGCCCGCCTTGGCACGCATATATGTGTCCTTTTTTGGGGATTTCACAATTTGGTCAGCCTACAATATGTAAATATTAACTTTACACAAGTATACAGCATTATCATCAAACAACTACTGATTGATTGATTGATTGATTGATTGATTGATTGATTGATTGATTGATTGATTGATTGATTGATTGACTGAAGCTTTTATTAGTAGATTGCACAGTACAGTACATACAGTATTCCGTAAAACCAATGGCAACCAAGGTAATCAAAAAGGTCAAACAAAGAACGAGATTTCTCTCAAGAATTTCCTCTCTGGTCAACAAAAGCACCTTGAAGATTCTAGCGGGAACTCTCATTCAACCCTTTTTCAATCCAATCCAATCCAATCCAATCCACTTTATTTATATTGCACATTTAAACAACAAGAACGTTTCCAAAGTGCTGCACAGCCATGTTAAAAACAATATTAAAAAACAATATTATGCTCCACCAATGACTGAATAAAACCAAAAAATAAATAAATATAAAACCAATATAAAAACAATATAAAAATAAATATGATTAAAAACAATTTTAAAGGGTAAAATCAATTAAAACAGTAAAATAGAAATCAAACTGTATAAAAAACACAGAGGACAACAGAGGACAGAGGACCACACAACTCAGGTAGTGTTAAAAACCAAAGAATAAAAGTGGGTCTTAAGACGAGACTTAACATACTCCACTGTGGAAGCAGTTAGAACATGGAGGGGCAGAGTGTTCCAGAGCTTAGGGCCGACCACAGAGAAGGCCCTGTCTCCCCTGGTTTTAAGTCTGGTCTTGGGCACCACGAGCAGGAACTTTTCGATCAAGCATGCTCCTCCTGGTATCCCAGCACCTCCAAAACCCTCAAATCTAGACTCCAAACATCCCAGAACAAGCCAGTCAGGGTATTTTTAGACCTCCACGCCAGATCGCACGTCACTCCTACCCACTTCTCCAAAGTGGGCTGCCTCAGGGTGGAGGACAGAGTCAAACAACTTGCACTGAGCGTAGTCTATAAAATCCGCTACACCTCCCTGGTATCGAAGTACGTGTCAAACTACTTCCTTGTTGTAAATGACCGCCATAACCACAACATCAGGGGGAGCTCCACAAACCACGTCAATCTCAGATTCCGATCCAACAAAGGTTTTAACTCATTCTCTTTCTATGCCACATCAATGTGGAATGCACTCCCAACAGGTGTAAAAGTAAGTGCATCTCTATCCTCCTTCAAAAGGGCACTAAAACAACACCTCCAGGCAACTTCAACCCTTTACTAACACCCTCCCCCCATCTCCCCGGATTGTAAATAACCAAATGTAAAAAATCAAATGTATTTCTTATGTATATACTTGTTCTTATGCTACCTGAACTCACTATGTTCTCTGCTCACTATACATGTCCAACCAAGTCAGACCTACACTGTTTCAATGTCCATTTCTCAGATGATGCAATTGTTGATGACTGAAGTGCTGATATCAACCAAACCTAACCCATACTTGTCAACCCTCCCGGATTTTCCGGGAGACTCCCGAATTCAGCGTCTCTCCTGAAAACCTTTCGGGACAAATTTTGTCCCGAAAATCTCCCGAAATTCAGGCGGAGCTGGAGGGGGCGTGGCCCCTCCAACTCCATGAGAACCTGACTCAGCAATGGTGTGACCCTCTTAAACAGGACAATACTGCCATCTACTGTACATGGAATAGAATATAATGTAAATATATTCTACATTTAAGTGCAGTCAAGGAACATGCATTAGGGAGTCTGTTCTGAAGCCCACAGTAAAGAGACGTAATATTCATCACGTCGCCTGGTTATTGACTCCAACCCAATATATTACACCGTCGACGAGCAAAATGAAGAAATACACTTGCAAGTTCCAGAACGATTGGAAACAAGAATTTCAGTTTATCCAGGAGAGTTCGAAGGCGAAGGGGTATGTTGCCTGTAAATTTTGTTGAACAGACTTCTCCATTGAACACGGAGGCCAAAATGATATACTCAGTCATGAACGGTCAGCGAAGCACAATGCGTCCGCAGCGCAGCATTGTTCACAACCCAGTATTATGGGCCACCTCGCAAAATGGAGACTCGATGGTGTAACTTATACTGAGACAAAGATGGCTATGCTGATAGCTTGAAGCAACATACCGTTCTCATTTGCGGATGTCTACAACAAATCCGTGATATATGTTCCCGGGTTCGGAGATCGCCCGCCAATACGCAAATGGCAGAACAAAGGTTACTCAAATAGTGAAAGGTAAGTGTTGTTGTTGTTGTTGTTTTAGTAACCAGCAACACAGTACAGTTAGTAGAACAACTGTTTTTTTATTACTGTGTATTTGATAGGTGCAGTCGGAAATTCAATTTCTTTCATTTATATATATAATAAAAATAAATATATATAGCTACAATTCACTGAAAGTCAACTATTTCATACATATATATATATGTATATATATATATATATATATATATATATATATATATATATATGAAATATATATATATATACATATGAAATATATATGAAATACTTGAGTTGGTGAACTATACTCATCCCCTCTTAACCATGCCCCCCACCCCAACCACGCATCCCACCCCCACCTCCCGAAATCGGAGGTCTCAAGTTTGGCAAGTATGACCCCCTCCACATTGTAAATAATATAAATAATTCAATGTATATACTCTGATGATTAACTTGTCTGATGACTGTATTATAATCCATCCATCCATCCATTTTCTACCGCTTATTCCCTTATGGGGTCGCGGGGGGCGCTGGCGCCTATCTCAGCTACAATCGGGTGGAAGGCGGAGTACACCCTGGACAAGTTGCCACCTCATCGCAGGCTGTATTATAATGATAGTATATATTTTTACCATGAATTGATTAACGTGGACCCCGACTTAAAAAAGTTGAAAAACCTATTCGGGTGTTACCATTTAGTGGTCAGTTGTACGGAATATGTACTGTACTCTGCAATCGACTAATAAACATTTCAATCAAACAATTGACCACTAAAGGGTAACACCCGAATAGGTTTTTCAACTTGTTTAAGTCTGGGTCCACGTTAATCAATTCATGATACAGATATATACTATCAGCATTATACTGCTGAGTGTTGAAACTATTTTGATAGTGGAACTATATGACTGGCCGCCATTTTAAGTCCTTAAAACATCCATTATAACAGTGCACAAACATTGTTTTTCAATAAACATTTTACTATCAAATTGAACCCCTTTCCACCTTAATATTGAGTTACATAAACAAGTTAACAGTTTACTTACAGACTTATCTTTGCCAAGGCTTGTAAGAGCTAACACAACTTGTCTATTTCTCAATTGTCGCATCAACTGAACTGACATCGTCAACCCGGAAGTGTACAAACTAATGAGGTGTAGTATTTTCAAATTGCCTTTAGGTGTCAGTAATAGTCTACAATCAAAAGGGCATAACACTGTAACACAGGCCTGGGCAATTATTTTTACTCTGGGGCCAAATTTAGAGAAAAAAAATGTGTCTGGGGGCCGGTATATCTATTTTTATGAACACTAATACAAAACCTCACAATAATGTCTGAATGCTAAAAACTTTATGACAGACCGCTTTAAAAAACGGAATGCAATTTTACATTATCTTTACTGAATGTGACATCAAGAATGTACATTAGAATAAAGAATCTGGGATTTACAATATTAACTATGAACGATAAAACAATGAATATTGACACCATATGAATGTCACATCCACTCTCAATCGACATATTTTAAAATCAAGCGAAACACAAGAAAAATGCATCAAACCCAGCGAAATATGAACATAAAGAGTAAAAAAAAACACACCAACAATCTGATACATCTGGTATATCGCTGAGGTTTAGAACTTTGTTGTAAAAATCTCCTTCCGCGTCTGTCCCTGACACCCACATTTCAGGCTGGCCGCTCTGGAAACACTCTGTGGAAACGCTCCCCACCCACACTGCTTGGTGCCTCGTCTGAGCTGCTGTGATTAGATCAGTGGTTCTCAAACTTTTTTCAGTGATGTACCCTCTGTGAACATTTTTTTAATTCAAGTACCCCCTAATCAGAGCAAAGCTTTTTTGGTTGAAAAAAAGAGATACAGAATTAAAATACAGCACTATGTCATCAGTTTCTGATTCATCAAATTGTATATTAGTTTAAAATATTGCTCATTTGTAGTGGTCTTTCTTGAACTATTTGGAAAAAAATGTATGAAAATAACTAAAAACTTATTGAAAAATAAACAAGTGATTCAATTATAGATAAAGAGTTCTACTCATAGAAGTATTCATCAACTTAAAGTGCCCTCTTTGGGGATTGTATTAGAGATCCATCTGGATTCATGAACTTAATTTCTAAAAATGTCTTCACAAAAAAAGAAATCTTTAACATCAATATTTGTGGTCCGCAAAAAATCTAGCTGTATTTGCATTATTGTATTTTTTTTCCACAGTTTATGAACTTACATTCATATTTTGTTGAAGTATTATTCAATAAATATATGTATAAATTATTTTTGAATTGTTGCTATTTTTAGAATATTTTTTTTTAATCTCACATACCCCTTGGCATACCTTCAAGTACCCCCATTGGAGAACCACTGACTTACATGACCAAAGTAACTAATTAGATTACCATTGTAACTAATTAGATGACCGTAGTACTAGTATATCATTCAAATGTGCAGATTCCAACCATTGAAATACTTTGTATAGTTCAAGACTTACGGTCATTCGAAAGCATCACTGCACATCATAATGGCAGCGACACTTTCCATCTTAAAGATTTAAAAAAATTATTTGGAATGTCCGGCGGGCCAGATTGAAAAGCTTAACGGGCCTTAAATTCCCCTGGTCTACTGTAACATAAAAAATGTGGAAAATGTGAAGCGCTGTGAATACTTTCCGGATGCGTTGTAAGCACCATAATGACGGAAAATGGACAATCCTCCTTGATGGCTTGCCTAACGGGTTTTTCCTCTTTCCAGGTGATGGGCTACTGGTATTTTGGTTCCACCTGGTGCTCTTTCTACCTGGCTCTGGATGTTCTGTTTTGCACCTCATCCATTGTCCATCTCTGTGCCATCAGTCTCGACCGTTACTGGTCCGTCACCAAAGCCGTCAGCTACAACCGCAAACGGACACCCAAGAGGATCAAAGTAATGATCAGTGTAGTGTGGCTGATATCCATCGTCATCTCCTTACCGCCGCTCCTGATGACGCAGACGGAAGAACATTCGGACTCGACGGGTGAGGTCCAACACTCGCAGAGGCACGAGTGTCTTCTCAACAACCAGACTTGGTATATCCTGTCCTCCTGCCTCGTGTCCTTTTTCGTACCTGGAGTCATCATGATATTGGTTTACTGTAAGATATATCGAGTTGCCAAGCAACGAGCCTCCACCGTGTTCGTGGCCAAGAACGTGATGGAGCGCCAACCGTCTCAGTCGGAGACCTGCTTTGGGGCTGCCCCGAGGTCTTTCCCAAGAGAGGGAGCCAAGTGCAAAAAGTTGGACATCCCACCCCCAGGAGGCAGACACATCTCTGCCATCATAAACGACCGCAAAAGAGAAGACTTGGACCAAATTGTCTTAGAGGAAAGAGCACGGGATGGCGACGCGAAGACGTCTTCGCTTTGCGCCTCACTCCGCTTCTCCAGGAGAGCTGCTGGGAAGGACACTGAGGGGCCGGCAAGAAGGTTGAAGCCTCCTCCTCCATCTTGTGCCTCCATATCGTGGGTATCATCCGACCACTGCTCCCAGCATTTCCTCCTCCCTTCTCCTGTGCCGCTTCCAAGGCGACACGCGTCTTTGTCCAAAAGTAAAGTGGCGCAAATGAGGGAAAAACGCTTCACTTTTGTTCTGGCGGTGGTGATGGGAGTATTTGTCCTCTGCTGGTTCCCATTTTTCTTCACTTACAGTCTGCACGCACTCTGTAGAGACAAATGTACAATCCCTGATGCTCTTTTCAACCTCTTTTTCTGGATCGGCTACTGCAACAGCTGCCTGAACCCGATCATATACACCATTTTTAATAGAGACTTCAGGAAGGCCTTTGAGAGAATTCTATTTCACACCCAGAAATGATAACAAATTCTAACACTCATTTTTCATCCATCTTACCACAAGGCTTTGATTCAAACATAAATTATTTATTTATCTCCTACCAACCTAATAATTAATTCATTGCCATAAGCAGTAGAAATGGATGGATGGATGGAATAATCATTTTGTACGTGATGGATAAATTGGAAGGCAGGGTTCTCTGGTAATATGATGGTATAACGATTCATATGTTAATCAATCAATCAAAGTTTACTTATATAGCCCTTAATCACAAATGTCTCAAAGGGCTGCACAAGCCGCAACAACATCTTCGGCTCAGATCCCATATTAGGGCAAGAAAAAACTCAATGAGATCAATGAGAAACCGTGGAAGGTACCACGGTGCAATGGATGCCAAGTGGTTCATCCAAACTTTTTGACTCGGGGGGCCGCATTGGGCTATAACAATTTGGTTTGGGCTGTATATATATATATATATATATATATATATATATATTCCTCACGCACTAATTGACTAATAGTCGTTATCAATGGGAAAATGCCTTTTTAGACAATATGATGTGCCTGAGTGACTAGGAGACACCTAAAGTATCAAGTGGTAGAACATGGATAAGAAAAGACAGATTTTTTAATTTTTTTCCTTTTTTGTTTTTTTTGGACTTCCCGCGGGCCGTAGTTTGGGGACCCCATGTGTAGTCCATAGTGGGGCCAGTCACGAGCCCCGTCGAGGCGCAGAGACGTCACCCACTGATGCATAAGGAGTGGTCTGCATCTTCTTTTTTCTTGTCCTGTAGCTTACCCAAAAATATAGATGAAACATGGCCTGCATCAGAAGTAGAAAAAACAATTCTGAGATGTAAATAGTGAGAAAAAGTGGAAGGTTGAATGTTAACAAGACAAGAAGCTATCAAATAACGAAGGGTACACCTGTTGACTTAGGTATACCTTGGTATTAAGGTCACGGTTCAGTTCCAGTCTAAATTGGGATCTGAAGCAGGATTTAATTTTGAGACCACTCTCCGATTTAATAAAAATTACATTTTATTATTTCTATTAAAGGCCTACTGAAACCCACTACTACCCACCACACAGTCTGATAGTTTATATATCAAGGATGAAATCTTAACATTGCAACACATGCCAATACGGCCTTTTTACTTTTACTAAATTGCAATTTTAAATTTCCCGCAAAGTGTCCTGTTGAAAACGTTGCGTGTTTGTTTTACCATGAATTGATTAACGTGGACCCCGACTTAAACAAGTTGAAAAACTTATTCAGGTGTTACCATTTAGTTGTCAATTGTAAGGAATATGTACTGTACTGAGTAATCTACTAATAAAAGTATCAATCAACCAATCAATCAATTGTGACGTTATTGGTTGTTGCGGACATTTTATCCCAGCACCACTCACTCGATTTAATCGCATAATTACACAGTATTCTGGACATCTGTGTTGCTGAATCTATTGCAATTTGTTCAATTAATAATGGAGACTATAAAGAAGAATGCTGTTGGTGGAAAGCGGTGTACTGCGGCCAGCAGTAGCAACACAAACACAGCCTGTGTTTCTTTGTTTGTTGTGAAGCTTTAATATGGAACAGAGCTGTCAAACGAACATGGTTCTCTACCACATGTCAACCAGGAGGTTTCAGTAAGAAAATTGTGGTAATAACTCGGCTCTCACCGTAAACATGAGCAGAGCTTGTGTCGTTCTTCCTGTTGCTGTCAAAGAGGCAGCTGCGACTTTCACGGCTCCTCAATGGCTTCCCTCAGAGACACTGGCGGTCACCACACCCTTCCGACTTTCAGGTATGACTTTATAATCTCACTAAAACACCAGTAACACAATAAGCAGATAAGGGATTTCCCAGAATTATCCTAGTAAATGTGTCTAATAACATCTGAATTGCTCCCACTGGCCTGTCTTTGTTTTTTTTTTGTTTTTTTCCCTTTTAGTCCTTCACTCTCACTATCCTCATCCACAAATGTTTCATCTTCGCTCCAGTTAATGGGAAAATTGTCGCTTTCTCGGTCAAAATCGCTCGCGCTGCTGGTGTCCATGATTGTAATCAATGTGCCGATGTGAGGAGCCCTCACACCGGTGACGTTACGCGCACATCGGCTTCTACTTCCGGTACAGGCAGGCTTTTTTATTAGCGGCCAAAAGTGGCGAACTTTATCGTCAATGTTCTTTACTAAATCCTTTCAGCACAAATATGGCAATATCACAAAAATGATTAAGTATGACACATGGAATGGACATGCTATCCCCGTTAAAATAAGAAAATCTCATTTCAGTAGGCCTTTAAACAATTTTTTTAATTTTTAAACAAACAGCCCCGCGACCTGTGCTTGGATAAGCGGAAGATTCATGGATGGATAATCAAACATGAATTTTATTTAATGCATGTTTTGTGCCAACAAAAAAAACTGTTGAGTAACCATTTGTTTTTGCAGAAAACAACAATGTTAAGATTATTAAAGGGGAACTGCACTTTTCTTTGGTAGTTTACTTATTGTTTACAATCATTAGGCGAGACAAGAAGACACATGTCTTTTTTAAAAGGATTTTAAAGATGATAAAACACTGTTGTAGCCTTTAAAGTCCTTTAATACAATTTCAAAACCGTCCATCAATCGTATATATATATATATATATATATATATATATATATATATATATATATATATATATACGCATATATATGCATATATACATACATATACACATATACATATGTATATATACATACATATACACATATACATATGTATATATATACATACACATACATATATACATATACATAGGTATATGTATATATATATATGTATATATATATCCACATACACATATATACATCTATATACGTATATACATAAAAATATGTATCTATATATATATATATATATATATATATATACATATGTATATATATATATATATATATATACACACATACATGTATACATATATATATATATATATATATATATATATATATATATATACACATATATATAGTATGCGCCTGCCTTGAATTACTGCCGGGTCAAAATCGCTTCGCAAAATAATTAGCACATGCTTAGTATTACCGCCGGGTCAAAATCGTGACGTCACGAGTGACACTTCCCCTCTCATCATTTTCAAAATGGAGGAGGCTGATTTCAATACCGGTAATTTGAAATCGTATAAAGGGAAGACGATTAAGAGCAATTCAGTAGGATTTAAGGTCCAAGCTACTGAATACCGGTATGCTAAAAAGAACAGTAAGCAGCTATGTTTTACTAATATACATGTGGAGAGGTCGAGCCGACAGTCCGACAGACAGGCAAGGCACGCTGGAGCGCGGCGCAAGATGGCGGCGAGGAGGCGGCGACGGTGACGGAGAGTGAGCGGAGAGGAGGAGCGGAAGAGCGACCTGGACTGAGGTTTTATTGAAAAATAAACAAAGCTCAAGCCATATCCTTCCTTGGTGGTCCTGGGAACCCGCAAGACGACGGCTTGAGACTGTCACAATACCGTAGCTGCGTCCGTCAAATATGAGTCAATAAATGGCTCCCATCTCCTGGTGGTAGAGGGCGCTAGTGATCCTTCTTACGACTACTCGGTTGCAGAAGAATTGAAATGAGTGACGTGATATGTACTGGAGGAGGTAATAAAGGAAGATCTCCATTGAGACAGAGAGACTTTTAAAACTGAAGAAAGATAAGGAAGACTTCTATAAACAAGTTATCAATGCTTTTGATTAGAAGGAGCTGGCATGGACTATATTTATAAGTAAAAGTAAGACCGTAATAACGTTTTTTTTTAATTAGATGTGCTCTTCATGATGGTATCCTTACATCACACTCAAATGTTTACAGCATGCCTTTGGTAAGTGCCGGAGTGAGAAGAGGTTTTAAAATAATTAGCGCATGCTTACTTTTACCGCATGCCTTTGGTAAGCGCAGGAGTGAGAAGAGGTTTTAAGTTAATTAGCGCCCCGGAGGCAATTCAAGGAAATACGGTATTATATATATATATATATATATATATATATATATATATATATATATATATATATATATATATATATATATATATATACATATATATATATATATATATACCCCGCCTTCCGCCCGATTGTAGCTGAGATAGGCGCCAGCGGCCCCCCGCGACCCCACAAGGGAATAAGCGGTAGAAAATGGATATATATATATATATATATATATATATATATATATATATATATATATATATATATATATATATATACATATATATATATAATGTATTAACAGACACGTTTATAACAATATGTAATGTGCTCAATATTTACCCTATTTTGATCATTTTAATCAATTCCGGGACTGACTTCTTACGTGCAATGATTTTTCTTTCTGTTTTTAGCACACGTCCGACAATGTGTGTTCCTACTTCCGGATACGAAACCCCTATGTATGTTTTAGTCATGGCAAGCTTGGTAACAAACAACAAAGATGACTACCCTTGAACAAATGAGGTTTTACAACCATATGTTTTGAAGCTGAAAGAAAGGAGGATTAATTTCTGCTTATAGAAGCCAGCACAAAGAAGAGGGTGAAACGTTAGAGCAAACAGAAGCCGATTGAGTGAGGTGAAGTGACTACAAGCTGCAAATGTGGAATTTGGAGACAAGCTATTTCGACATAAATGGTGTGCTTGCCCTGAGTGAGTCACACTTTATATTGATCATGATACACGTAGCACATCATGCGTGTTGTTCCAATTACAGTACATAAGCTGTCTGGCTAACTGTGTACTAACAAAACATGAAATAATACTTTACAGATACTGTTATATGGTTGTTTATATTTTTAAGTCAGTACAGATTGGTGTCTTATCGCCTTGTGTTGTGCATTGTCGCAACTGTTTAGTTATTAGACAAGTTACGGAATGTAAATTAAGTATTGGTGACGTTTTTAAAGCGATTTAAAGGTACAATTGATTGCTCCCATTTGCTGCATTGCTAGCTACCAAGAATGAGCAGGATGTTGTAGGTTAGAATGGAAAAAAAACAAAAACCTTTTGTCTTCTTGTCCCTCATGATAGTGAACAACACGAAAAATTCCCAAAAAGTGCAGTTCTCCTTTAAATTATCCATCCCATCCATTTTCTACCGCTTATTCCCTTTTGGGGCCTCGGGGGGCGCTGGCGCCTATCGCAGGTACAATCGGGCGGAAGGCGGGGTACACCCTGGACAAGTCGCGACCTCATCGCAGCCTTTAAATCATAAATTGTCAAATTTCCCAAATGTACAAAAATCGTTCCCAGTTTCATTGCTTTATGATACAAACACAAACGTATGTGCCACAGACATTAATCAATCAATCAAAATGTATTTATATATATAATCACACTGTTTATATAAAAACAGTTCAACTCTGAATTGACTTGAATGTGGTCAACTCCTCAGCCTTCCCGGTAAGGTTTATTCAGGTCTACTACAGAGGAGGCTACGCCGGATAGTTAAACCTTTGATTCAGGAGGAACAGTGTGGTTTTTGTCCTGCTTGTGGAACTGTGGACCAGCTCTATACTCTTGGCAGGGTCCTTGAGGGTGCATGGGAGTTTGCCCAACCAGTCTACATGTGCTTTGTGGACTCGGAGAAGGCATTCGACCGTGTGCCTCGGGAAGTCCTGTGGGGAGTGCTCAGAGAGTATGGGGTATCGGACTGTCTGATTGTGGCGGTCCACTTCCTGTACGATCAGTGTCAGAGCTTGGTCCGCATCGCCGGCAGTAAATCGGAAACATTTCCAATGAGGGTTGGACTCCGCCAAGGCTGCCCTTTGTCACCGATTCTGTTCATAACTTTTATGGACAGAATTTCTAGGCGCAGTCAAGGCGTTAAGGGGATCCGGTTTGGTGGCTGCAGGATTAGGTCTCTGCTTTTTGCAGATGATGTGGCCAGGATCTTCAGCTCCCACTGGATCGGTTCGCAGCAGAGTGTGAAGCGACCGGGATGAGAATCAGCACCTCCAAGTCCGAGTCCATGGTTCTCGTCCGGAAAAGGGTGGAGTGCCATCTCAGGGTAGAGGATGAGACCCTGCCCCAGGCGGATCGGTGCGGCGTCTTCAGTAATACGGATGCTGTATCGATTCATTGTGGTGAAGAAGGAGCTGAGCCAGAAGGCAAAGCTCTCAATTTACCGGTCGATCTACGTTCCCATCCTCACTGGTCATGAGCTTTGGGTTATGACCGAAAAAACAAGATCACGGGTACAAGCGGTCGAAATGAGTTTCCTCCGCGGGGCTCTCCTTTAGAGATAGGGTGAGAAGCTCTTTCATCCGGGAGGAGCTCAAAGTAAAGCCGCTGGTCCTCCACATGGAGAGGAGCCAGATGAGGTGGTTCGGGCATCTGGTCAGGATGCCACCCGAACGCCTCCCTAGGGAGGTGGTTAGAGCACGTCCAACTGGTAGGAGGCCACGGGGAAGACCCAGGACAAGTTGGAAAGACTTGGGAACGCCTCGGGATCCCCCGGAAGGAGCTGCATGAAGTGGCTAGGGAGAGGAAAGTCTGGGCTTCCCTGCTTAGGCTGCTGCCCCCACGACCCGACCTCGGATAAGCAGAAGAAGATGGATGGATGGGTGGTCAATGCTTTTTTTCTCATGTGGGCTCCTGGTTGTGGGCCTTAACAACTGCATAGTGTTTATGCCAGGAGCCGGCCGTAAATCCATCGTCAATCTGTGCACTGCATGGAGACAGGGAGGATATGTCAATGGTCCTCATTTATAGGAGTTTTTAATGAGGTAAAAACTGCATTATCTACTCCTCATTTCGTAATAAATTAGTGCAGTAATTTGCTAGTGTAATAAATGTATGTCACTTTCAAACTATTGAACAAATCCAAATGAAAGGACAGTATGCAGCTCGGGACCAAATGTATTCAACATTCACATGCAGCAGCTGAGCGCCTAAGAAAGAAGAAGAAGAAAAAAACGAGTTTCCCAATAGATACAAATCCTCTTCGATCTCATGGGTGTTATAATTTTCCCCCCGGCTAAGCACAAATTCACTGGGCCTGCTGCCGCGGGACAAAAGACTCAAAGCTCACGTCTGTAATGGGTTTGAAAGAAGTCAAACTTGACAAGAATGACAAGGAGGGTCTCGCCTGGATCAGGAATTCCACATAATTAAACTTAATGAATCGCTTCACGCAGACGAAGGCAAGAGGAGATTATCTGTTGCTTTTAACTGCAGACGAGATAGAGATGTTAATCTGACCTGACTTTTCATCTTCTCAAAAGAGAGAGAGCGGCGGCGGCATTAGTGTGTGTGTGTGTGTGTGTGTGTGTGTGTGCAGGCGCGTGTGTGTGTGCGTGTTTTTGCGTGCGTGCGTGCGTGCGTACGTGCGTGCGTGTGTGTGTCTGTGTGCGTGCGTGCGTGCGTGTGTGTCTAGTGGGGATAGAAGCAAGGACATGAAATGTGTTGCATGTTTTAGTTGCAATGCAGCAACACATTTGATAATAATTCAAAAATGTACAAACCCCGTTTCCATATGAGTTGAGAAATTGTGTTAGATGTAAACATAAACGGAATACAATGATTTGCAAATAATTTTCAACCCATATTCAGTTGAATATGCTACAAAGACAACATATTTGATGTTCAAACTGATAAACATGTGTTTTTGTTGCAAGTATTCATTAACTTTAGAATTTGATGCCAGCAACACCTGACAAAGAAGTTGGGAAAGGTGGCAATACATACTGATAAGGTTGAGGAATGCTCATCAAACAATTATTTGGTACATCCCACAGGTGTGCAGGCTAATTGGGAACAGGTGGGTTCCATGATTGGGTATAAAAACAGCTTCCCAAAAAATGCTCGGTCTTTCACAAAAAAGGATGGGGCGAGTTACACACCTTTGTCCACAACTTAGTGAGCAAATAGTCAAACAGTTTAAGAACAACATTTCTCAAAGTGCAATTCCAAGAAATGTAGGGATTTCAACATCTACAGTCCATAATATCATCAAAAGGTTCAGAGAATCTGGAGAAATCACTCCACGTAAGCGGCATGGCCGGAAACCAACATTGAATGACTATGACTTTCGATCCCTCAGACGGCCCTGTATCAAAAACAGACATCAATTCACTTGGTCACTACATCTGTAAGTGCAAGTTAAAGCTCTACTATGCAAAGCGAAAGCCATTTATCAACAACATTCAGAAACGCTGCCGGCTTTACATCTAACACAATTTCCCGACTCAGTTGGAAACGGGGTTTGTATATTTAATGTATAATTAAGGTGAAAATACACAATGCTAAATGTAAATAGAAGTAAAGCTACACAACATGCAGTATGTATGCCATGTCCATGTCTCACCTGGAAATGAGGTGCAAATTGTCATGACCTCCGTGACTGTGGTGGACTTAGGTTGTTTTTTTCCCCCGTGTGTGTGGTATTTGAGTTCCTGTCCAGTGCTCTTTAATTTGTAATTTCACTTTCCCTGTCTGCCCCTGAGTACTGACTCCCACACCTGTCTCAAATTGGCAACCTGGACACCCTGGTTTCTGGTTGCCAATCAGGCTCCTACAAATGCCCGCGGTGGATCACTGTTCATTGCACACGTTTGTCTCTGTCAAAACTTAGTCTTTTGCTCTACTGAGAGTTAATTTCAGAGGAAGTTTTGTGTCTTCATCCAACGTCTTTTGTTAGTTGATATTATTTTACTCACGTTTTGCCTGCTGCTCTCTGCATTCTTGGTTTCACACTACAAGCTACGATTTCCGATAGTCACACACATTTTGTCTATCAGTGGCGGATGCTGGTCTCTCAAGGAGGGGAAGTTCAATTTCGGCCTGCATCATAAAATGTGTTGGTTTATTTATACGTAAATTCTACCTTCCGTTAATTTTTAAGAAAATGATCTGTAACCTTGTCGTAGGGCTGGGCGATATATCAATATACACGATATATCGCGGGTTTGTCTCTGTGCGATATAGAAAATGACTATATCGTGATATTTGAGTATACGTTCTCACGCAGTTGATTTTAGCTGCGTGCATTATACTACAGGCTCTTCTCGCTCTTTCCTGTGTCTCCTTCTCACAGACAAGCGCACCTTCTTACACACGTCACATTCTGTCACGTCATACGTCACATACGTATACACCCTCGCGGGGCAGAGAGGTAGCAGAATGGGTAACGTTAGCTGTGATGCTAGCAGAGTCGTGCGAGTGGTAATACGAGAGAAAGAAGGTGCGAATGAAGGAATAATTTTTCCCAAGAAAAACAGCAGACGGTCCATCGTCTGGCGGTGGTTTGTCTTCAAGCGGGAATATGTCGAACAGACAACCGTAATTTGTCAAGTGTGGGCCAAAAGCGTTGTTACAAAAAGTAGCATTACTGCTAATATGTTGCATCATTTGAAAAGTCCCCTGCTAGAGAATGAAGTGTTTGAAACTCCGCATGTCAACATCTCCATTTGATGCCACACGCCCACACACCATCAAAATGACGAGGCAAACATTTCCAGATCAACACCATATGAAAAAAATAGTCAACAAGAGAATTTAATAACGTCCGTAGTAACCTACCACGTAGCGAAGGATGAACACTATTTGATTTCCTATTATGCAGCTCAATTTTATTTGACATTTAAAATGTCTCCTACAATCTTGCACTTTCTGTTTTGGAACTGACATGAATGTTTGTGCAATTGCTTAATAACTCTTTAATAAATACCATTTTGGTCAATTGACTTAGTTGTGATTTCTTTCTCTGCATGAAAGTTTAAAATGAGCATTTATTAATGCATTATGAAGAAGAATGTTTTTAATGTAGACACATTCCCAGGAGATGGATGGGTCAAATGCAGAGGACAAATTTCGCCACACCTACAATCATTGGTACTTTACCTTTAAAATCATCGTAACCTGGTCCCTACACACCGAAGCTCTTGTAAAAAGAGCTCAGCAGCGCATGCACTTTTTGCGTCGGATGAAAAGAGCACAGCTCCCTCCCACCATTTTCACCACAGGAATGCAATGCCTCAGTCTCTCCAGAGAGTGGTGAGGATGGCGGAAAAGATTATCAGGACTCCTCTTCCTTCTATCCAGGAGATCGCAAAAAGCTGCTGCCTGACAAGGACTCAGAAAATCTGCAAAGACTCCTCCCACCCCAACCAAGGACTTTTTTCACTGCTGGACTCTAGGAAGAAGTTCAGCAGCCTCTGTAGCAGAACCTCCAGGTTCTGTAACAGCTTTTTCCCTCAGGCCGTAAGACTCTTGGACACATCATAATTAAATTTTCCCCTCAACTCCCCCCAAAATGGATTAACTTGCTGGAATAAAAAAGACAATATAACATACATCCATAAACCTGAATGCATATGAAAAAGTACAATATATTTATCTGTACAGTAATCTATTTATTTATATCTGCACCTTATTGCTTTTTTTATCCTGCACTACCAAGAGCTAATGCAACAGACTGTTGTTCTTATTTGTACTGTAAAGTTCAAATTTGAATTACAATAAAAAGGAAGTCTAAGTCTAGTCTAAGTCTAAGTCTGCTGTGATTATATGCATCAAGTGTTCATTCAAGGCCAAGGCAAAATATTGAGATATAAATTGTGTTTCGCGATATGGCCTAAAAATATTGAGATATTTAAAAAAAGGCCCTACCTTGTCGTACCAAGAAGGCGTCTTTTCCAGGGATTGGACAAGTGTCCTCTCAATGGCCAGCAGAGCGAGGCTGCTTAAACGGCCTTGGCCCATGGTATTGCGGGTGTAAGACTTGAGCCGCTTTAATCAGGAGAAGCTCCTCTCTACACCTGCAGATGTAGCTCCAATCTTTGCAACTAATGACACTAGTTTGTACACCACTGTGCTTTATAAATAAATGTTTGTTGTTCAGTAAAAAAAAAAATAAATGAATAAAAAATTATCTGCCATTAAGTGCAGCACAATACGAAGGTCCTGAGTAGTCCTGATCGCGGGCTCAGGATCTTTCTGTGTGGAGTTTGCATGTTCTCCCCGTGACTACGGCTTCCTCCCACCTCCAAAGACATGCACCTGGGGATAGGTTGATTGGCAACACTAAATTGGCCCTAGTGTGTGAATGTGAGTGTGAATGTTGTCTGTCTATCTGTGTTGGCCCTGTGATGAGATGGCGACTCGTCCAGGGTGTACCCCGCTTTCCGCCCGAAATGCAGCTGAGATAGGCTCCAGCACCTCCCGCGACCCCGGAAAGGACAAAGCGGTAGGAAATGGATGGACGGATGGATAAGTGCAGCTTGCTACCTAGCCAGCTCGCTAGCTGGGACTGGTGCGAGACTAGTGCGACCTGTGTCTGCCTGTGAGTGCTTTGAGACGGTGGAGGGGATCAGCAGCACCCGCTGCTGGGTAAGGACAGAAATTGCGGAGTGAAAGAAGTTAGTCTCCAAACACAAAAAAACAAAACAGAAATTGAAACTCTATTTGTCACTAGTTGTTTTTAACAAAGAAAATGTCGCTAAAAGGATCAAGAAAGTATCCGGTTCAACTCAGAACGACAGAATGAATATTGAAAAATGCTCCCAAGGATGTTTACAACACAATCAAAAAGGGAAATCAGCCTTAGACAGATCATTCAATCATCATGCAGATTGAGCGCCCCGTAGACCCCCAGAGTCGCTGAGCGTCCGATGGGCAGGACAATGACTCGTCTCGTTTCGCTTCCCCATTGAACTGTGTGGATGGCCAGCGTCTCCACTGTTTAAAGCACCTTGAAGCTGCGGGAATGAGACGATGAAAGCCTGCATCCTTACCAGTGATAAGAAGCTGATTCTGAACAAAAGAGCGCGTTGTAGCGCATATTTAATCAACGACATGTACACACGACACTATGTATATATTGAATTACTTAGTTTTTTACATTTTAGGGGAATCTGAGCTTCCCTTGCAGTCTTAGGGCAATGGCCTCTGATGTCTACATACAGTACTGTAAGTGGCAGAAGTCTGCTTCCGTGCAAAACTTAAGTACTATCTTTCTATCTGTGTGTTTCTACAAACCCCGTTTCCATAAGCGTTGGGAAATTGTGTTAGATGTAAATATAAACGGAATACAATGATTTGCAAATCCTTTTCAACCCATATTCAATTGAATGCAGTACAAAGACAAGATATTGATGTTCAAACTCATAAACTTAAATTTTTTTGCAAATTATAATTAACTTAGAATTAATTGGCTGCAACACTTTCCAAAGTAGTTGGGAAAGGACATGCTCACCACTGTGTTACATCACATTTACTTTTAACAACACTCAATAAACGATTGGGAACTGAGGAAACTAAATATTGAAGCTTTGAAAGTCGAATTCTTTCCCATTCTTGCTTGATGTACAGCTTAAGTTGTGCAACAGTCCGGGGTCTCCGCTATCGTATTTTACGCTTCATAATGCGCCACACATTTTCGATGGGAGACATGTCTGGACTGCAGGCGGGCCAGGAAAGTACCCACACTCTTTTACTACGACACCACTCTGTTGTAACATGTGGCTTGGCGATGTTTTGCTGAAATAAGCAGGGGCGTCCATGATAACATTGCTTGGATGACAACATATGTTGCTCCAAAACCTGTATGGAGCATTCAGTATTAATGGTGCCTTCACAGATGTGTAAGTTACCCATGCCTTGGGCACTAATACACCCCCATACCATCACAGATGCTGGCTTTTGAACTTTGTGCCTATAACAATCCGGATGGTTGTTTTAATCTTTGTTCCAGAGGACACCACGTCCACAGTTTCCAAATATTATTTGAAATGTAGACTCGTCAGACCACAGAACACTTTTCCACTTTGCATCAGTCTATCTTAAATGAGCTCGGGCGCAGCGAACCCGGCGGCGTTCTTGGGTGTTGTTGATAAATGGCTTTTGCTTTGTATAGTAGAGTTTTAACTTGCACTTACAGATGTAGCGACCAACTGTAGTTACTGACAGTGGTTTTATGAAGTGTTCCTGAGCCCATGTGGTGATATCTTTTACACACTGATGTCTGCTTTTGATGCAGTACCGCCTGAGGGATCAAAAGTCCGTAATATCATTGCTTACGTGCAGTGATTTCTCCAGATTCTCTGACCCTTTTGATGATTTTACAGACTGTAAATGGTAAAATCCCTAAATTCCTTGCAATAGCTCGTTGAGAAATGTTATTCTAAAACTGTTCGACAATTTGCTTACAAATTGGTGACCTTCACCCCTTCCTTGTTTGTGAATTACTTAACATTTCATGGAAGCTGCTTTTATACCCAATCATGGCACCCACTTGTTCCCAATTAGCCTGCACACCTGTGGGATGTTCCAAATAAATGTTTGAGGAGCATTCCTCAACTTAATCAGTATTAATTTCCACCTTTCCCAACTTCTTTGTCACGTGTTGCTGGCATCAAATACTAAAGTTAATGATTATTTGCAAACAAAAAAATGTTTATCAGTTTTAACATCAAATATGTTGTCTTTGTAGCATATTCAACTGAATATGGGTTGAAAATGATTTGCAAATCATTGAATTCCATTCATACTTACATCCAACACAATTTCCCAACACAATTTCTTTATTCCTTCAACATATTTAGTAGTCTTATCAAACTTACACAGCACCCACTCTTTGTCTCATCGCCTCACTCTCAGCTAACTGGCTTAAGTTAGTCCCGGTCCAAAGCAACTGCGCTCCGAAGGCCTCTGCTACTCTTCCTCTATTGCTCCGAAGACAGCAAGAACTTGACTGTGAAAGAATCAACGCGAGTATGTCTCCTTGCTCTTTGCGCACCATTGTCATGGATAGCTTGCCAGTTTGACTACCACACTCACCCACTGGTGTAGAATTGCAACATATGCATAAGAAGCTCCACACTCACCCACTGGCGTAGAATTGCAACATATGCATAACAAGCTGTAAATTAAATGTGATTAATGTATTCCACGATAATACATACTGTATGTACATGCTCAGTGTAGACCTTGTAATCCATCCATCTATTCATTTTCTACTACTTTTTCATCTTGGTGTGGCAGGGGGAGACATTGTAGTAACAATAGACTGACCATACATCCTCTTGTCCCCGGACATGTCCTCTTTTGCGGGACTGTCCAGGGTGTCCGGGCGGGGTTTCTTTAAAGTCTCAAATGTCCGACGTTTTTGAGTCAGGGTTCCGTGTATTTTAATGTACGTATAGGGCTTACAAGGGGTTAAAAACAAAACAAATTGTGAAGGTGTGTGCACGCAGAAAAATTCGTGAGGGAGGGGCAGAGGGAGAGAGAGCGAGAGAAGACAGAGCCAGACAGCAGCTTTATTTTGTCCATTCTTAACATGTACAAGACACATACGAACTGAAATAAAAATGTTCGGCACTGTCCCGCTAAGAGCAGACATACGTTACAGGGGGGACAAGACGGAACCGCAAACGGATCAGCCACTTACGGCGCTCCTTAAAAAGGTGAGAAAAAGGGGACATTGGGAGAGAGGGAAGAGTAAAAAAAAGGTCAGTCTATGGCTAGACCCTCAGGAGGGGTCCAGACTGAGTCCAAGGAAAAAAAACTCACATAGCATGGCACACATAAACATGATACATATAATCACACCAACTTGCAACAGGGAGAGGGGGGGGGGGTTGAGGCCCTGGAGGCCAGCTGCCGCTACAGAGCACTACTCAGCCATCCACAACCCCAGAGGAATTAAGCGGTGGTGAAGGCGTTGATTTGGGGAGGTGCGTGTGCGTGCATGTATGCCCAATTAAATTGGGTGAGATGTTGAATGTTTTTGTGGACTGAGTCCGATCTCAAGTTCGACACCAGGTGTTGTTGAAAAAAAAGGAAGGTCAAAAGCGTCAATCTTTGAGGAGGGAGTCAAATCATAGATTAAGATGTTGTCTTTCTTCGAGAAGACTAAACAGTGACTTGCTTTCTCCGTGTGTTCGAGCAGGATTCTCCAATTCCAATTTAATTATTCCTTCTCAGCAAGCTTTTCCAAGATGAGATCCATTTTGTGATTCAAATCAGAAATCGCTCCAGTCTGTGTTCCTACAGCCCGACCCAATCCTTCCATAGCGTTGAACAGCCGTTAGGCCCCTTGAGCGGCTGCTATCGTTTTCCGAATTTGACGATACACCAGAGCAATGCCCAGCCCAATCAGCAGGTGCCCCGCGATCTCAGTTCCAAATAGGTAGATGTCTTCCACGTCCTCGACGGAAAGGACTGAGAGGCACATGATTCTCCATTGTTCCAGGAGTCCCTCACCCCGCAGCAATGGTTCCATCAGGGCAGCCAGGCTCCCCCGAACCTTTTTTCCTTGTTGAAAAGACTGTGTCAATTGCGTCGAGAGTCCAGCGGATCACATTCATATTTGATGTTTAGATTAGGCAAACGACTGATTGTCAGGCATAATTGTTCAACAGTCATAAAGTTCACACTGAGAGTGGCTGTATAAACAACTTTAACACTGTTACAAATATGCGCCACACTGTGAACCCACACCAAACAAGAATGACAAACGGGAGAACATCCGCACTGTAACACAACATAAACACAACAGAACAAAACCCAGAACCCCTTGCAGCACAAACTCTTCCGGGACGCTACAATATACAACCCCCGCTACATAATATACATTTTACTTTATTGAATCCGATAAATCCAGTCCAATGAAACAAAAGTGATGTTGTGACGATCTGTCACGTCTTATGAGTCCTTAGTTTGTGTTTAGTTCCGGTTTAGCGCTCTTATTTTCGGTTCCTTTTCCTCCACGTTTTCCTGAGCGCGCTTTCCCCTCACCTGGCGCTGATTGGCAGCCTGGCCACACCTGGTAGCGATTGTCAATCAGCTGGCTTCTATAAATGTCTGCCTCGCCCTTTTGTCAGGGCTCAAGGATTATTTTGGGTTAAATGTCACATACTGTCTGGCTCTCCTTGTGTGCGGTTTATTGCTTTCGTGCACCTCCCTACTGCACCTCCTGCCTTCTTGTGGACATTAAAATATTCTCAACTGTACTACATCTTGGGGTCACAACTACCTCAGCCATGCGAGTTCGTGACAGATGTTGCTTAAAGGAAAACTTTTAAGGTTATGTGAGGTCATGGTCATAATATGGGACTTATAAACAAATGTACCATCAAATAGCATTGTGAGACTGAACAATAGGACCCAATGACTGAATGTAAATGTGGTAAAATATAAAATAAAATACCGTATTTCCTTGAATTGCCGCCGGGGCGCTAATTAATTTAAAACCTCTTTTCACTCCTGCGCTTACCAAAGGCATGCGGTAAAAGTAAGCATGCGCTAATTATTTTAAAACCTCTTCTCACTCAGACACTTACCAAAGGCATGCAGTAAAAATTTGAGTGAGATGTAAGCTTGGACCGTAAATTCCACTGAATAGCTTTTAATCTTTTTTCCCTTTATGCGATTTCAAATTACTGGTATTGAAATAAGCTTCCTCCATTTGGAAAATGATGACAGGGGAAGTGTCACTCGTGACGTCACCAGTTCGACCAGGCGGTAATACTAAGCATGCGCTAATTATTTTGCGAAGCGAGTTTGACCCGGCAGTAATTCAAGGCAGGCGCATACTATATGCCCTGCGGCAATTCAAGGAAATACGGTATATAATATTGTTTTTTAGGATGGCTAAAGTTATCGGGTGTTACAGGGTTAAACATTTGTTGAAACAAACAAGCATGTTGGCGCAGTGGTAGAGTGGCCGTGCATAACCCGAGGGTCCCTGGTTCAATCCCCACCTAGTACCAACCTCGTCACGTCCGTTGTGTCCTTGAGCAAGACACTAAACCCTTGCTCCTGATGGGTCGAGGTTAGCGTCTTGCATGGCAGCTCCCTCCATCAGTGTGTGAATATGTGTGTGAATGGGTGAATGTGGAAATAGTTTCAAAGCGCTTTGAGTACCTTGAAGGTAGAAGAGCGCTATACAAGTACAACCCATTTATCATTGATCATTTAATCTTTTTCAGATGACAATGCTTTTTTTGGTACATTGCGACCCCAGCTTGTTGTGATTACTTACAAATGTCCAACATTCTCCAGGAAGCAAAATCAATTCCTATTTAGTCTGTTGTTGCAAGTTGATGCTCTTGTTTATGTTGTACAAAACCCAAAACCAGTGGACTTGGCACTTAACATTCGAACCGGAAACCTTTGTTATGTTTTGCAAATATTAGCTCATTTGGAATTTGACGCCTGCAACACGTTTATAAAAAGCTGGCACGAGTGGCAAAAAAGACTGAGAGTGATGCTCATCAAACCTTTATTTGGAACACCCCACAGCTGAACAGGCTAATTGGGAACAGGTGGGTGCCATGATTGGGTATAAAAGCATCTTCCATAAAATGCTCAGTCATTCACAAACAAGGATGGGGCGAGGGTCACTACTTTGTGAACAAATGCATGAGCAAATTGTCCAACAATTTAAGAACAATATTTCTCAAAAAGCTATTGTAAGGAATTTAGAGATTTCACCATCTACGGTCTGTAATATCAACAAAAGGTTCAGAGAATCTGGAGACATCACGTGGTCTTCAATCCCTCCGGTGGTACACTGCAAAAACTGAAATCTAAGTAAGACTAAATATCTCAAATAAGAGTGATATTTGCTTATTTTCTGTCTGATAAGATAATTCTTCTCACTAAGAATATTTTATGTTAGAGCGTTTTACTTGTTTTAAAGATTTTGGTCGTAAATGATCTCTGTAAGATATTAAGGCTTGTAGCTGAGATTTGATGACCTATATTGAGTAAAACATGCTTGAAACTAGAATATCTACTGATGCAAAGCTGTGTCGTCAACACTCAGTACAAAACTACTTTTTTTAAAGTAATAATTTCTTACTTGAAGCATGAAAAAAAAAATAATGACGCCGAGCGCATATCAATATGTCAAGATAATGGCATGAGCATTTACCTGATTTAAATCAATTTAAAGAATATTTTTCAACATATTGAACAAAAAGTTCTGATTTGTTTTTCTACCAAGAAAAGTGCACTTGTTATTAGTGAGAATATAATTATTTTTGGGTATTTTTGGGTTCATTGAGGTTAGCTAATTTTACTTGTTTTGGAAAGTCTTGACAAGCCTAATTTGTTTGGTCTATCGGCAGATAATTTTGCTTAATAAAAAAAAAATACCCCACATTGTTGTTGTTGTTTTTTTCTTGTTTTTGAACACTGACGTTTTGCTGTGTACTGCATCAAAAAGCGACCAACATCAGTGTGTAAAGGATATCACCACATAAGCACAGGAACACTTCAGAAAACCACTGTCAGTAACCACAGTTGGTCGCTATATCTGTAAGTGCATATTAAAACTCTACTATGCAAAGCCAAAGCCATTCATCAACAACACGCAGAAACGCGGCTGGCATCGCTGGACTGCCGCGAAGTGTAAATGTGACGTGGGTAGTGGCTTAAATGGAAAAGTGCAAGAATTACTACTTGCAGATTTTGTGGTTCTCAGGTGGAGAGCAGTGCTACAATGATAAAAGATGCTACACAAAATGGGTCACTGAGTTAAATGTAATTCATTCTTTTAAAACGGTCCCTGACCAGACTTAGTTAAAAAATACTAAAAGCCAGTGGGCTAAAACTATACTAAAACTAAGGATGCTAAAAAGTATATTTGCATGAGGGGGAGTCCTTTAACTCCTCTTTGAGCTGCAACCTTATCGTGGTAGAGGAGTTTGCGTGTCCCAATGATCCTAGGAGCTATGTTGTCCGGGGGCATAAAGTCCCCTGGTAGGGTCTCCCAAGGCAAACAGGTTCTAGGTGAGGGATCAGACAAAGAGCAGCTCGAAGACCTTTTATGAAGATGAAAAATCATGGACCCAGATTTCCCTCGCCCGGACGCGGGTCACCGGGGCCCCCCTCCGGAGCCATGCCCGGAGGTGGGGCACGATGGCGAGCGCCTGGTGGCCGGGCCTGTTCCCATGGGGCCCGGCCGGGCACAGCCCAAAGAGGCAACGTGGGTCACCCCTCCAATGGGCTCACCACCCATAGCAGGGGCCATAGAGGTCGGGTGCATTGTGAGCTGGGCGATAGCCAAAGGCAGGGCACTTGGCGGTCCGATCCTCGGCTACAGAAGCTAGCTCTTGGGACGTGGAACGTCACGTCACTGGGGGGGAAAGAGCCTGAGCTAGTGCGCGAAGTCGAGAAATTCCGGCTGGATATAGTCGGACTCACTTCGACGCACAGCAATGGCTCTGGAACCACTTCTCTCGAGAGGGATTGGACCCTCTTCCACTCTGGGCTGGGTGGCAATTCTTGTTTCCCCCCGGCTCAAAGCCTGTAGGTTGGAGTTCAACCCGGTGGACGAAAGGGTAGCCTCCCTCCGCCTTCGGGTGGGGGGACGGGTCCTGACTGTTGTTTGTGCTTATGCACCAAACAGCAGTTCAGAGTACCCACCCTTTTTGGGAACACTCGAGGGAGTACTGGAAAGTGCTCCCCCGGGTGATTGCCTTGTCCTACTGGGAGACTTCAACGCTCACGTTGGCAAGGACAGTGAAACCTGGAGAGGCGTGATTGGGAAGAATGGCCGCCCGGATCTGAACCCGAGTGGTGTTTTGTTATTGGACTTTTGTGCTCGTCACAGTTTGTCCATAACAAACACCATGTTCAAACATAAGGGTGTCCATATGTGCACTTGGCACCAGGACACCCTAGGCCGCAGTTCCATGATCGACTTTGTAGTTGTGTCATCGGATTTGCGGCCTCATGTTTTGGACACTCGGGTGAAGAGAGGGGCGGAGCTTTCTACCGATCACCACCTGGTGGTGAGTTGGCTGCGATGGTGGGGGAGGATGCCGGACAGACCTGGGAGGCCCAAACGCATTGTGAGGGTCTGCTGGGAACGTCTGGCAGGGTCTCATGTCAGACAAAGTTTCAATTCCCACCTCCGGAAGAACTTTGAACATGTCACGAGGGAGGTGCTGGACATTGAGTCAGAGTGGACCACCTCTATTGTCGAGGCGGCAGATCGGAGCTGTGGCCGCAAGGTAGTTGGTGCCTGTCGGGGCGGCAATCCTAAAACCCCTTGGTGGACACCAGCGGTGAGGGATGCCGTCAAGCTGAAGAAGGAGTCCTATCGGGTCCTTTTGGCTCATAGGACTCCGGAGGCAGTGGACGGGTACCGACAGGCCAAGCGGTGTGCAGCTTCAGCGGTCGCGGAGGCAAAAACTCGGACATGGGAAGAGTTCGGGGAGGCCATGGAAAACGACTTCCGGACGGCTTCGAAGCGATTCTGGACCACCGTCCGCCGCCTCAGGAAGGGGAAGCAGTGCACTATCAACACCGTGTATGGTGCGGATGGTGTTCTGCTGACCTCGACTGCGGATGTTGTGGATAGGTGGAAGGAATACTTCGAAGACCTCCTCAATCCCACCAACACGTCTTCCTATGAGGAAGCAGTGCCTGGGGAATCTGTGGTGGACTCTC
The DNA here is from genome assembly GCF_033978795.1 of Nerophis ophidion. Taxonomy (NCBI): domain Eukaryota; kingdom Metazoa; phylum Chordata; class Actinopteri; order Syngnathiformes; family Syngnathidae; genus Nerophis; species Nerophis ophidion. Next base: position 24,978,087 of record NC_084635.1, read on the forward strand.
CTATTTCTGGGGATGAGGTCGCTGAGGTAGTTAAAACCTCCTCGGTGGCAAGGCCCCAGGGGTGGACGAGACCCGCCCGGAGTTCCTTAAGGCTCTGGATGCTGTGGGGCTGTCTTGGTTGACAAGACTTTGCAGCATCGCGTGGACATCGGGGGCGGTACCTCTGGATTGGCAGACCGGGGTGGTGGTTCCTCTCTTTAAGAAGGGGGACCGGAGGGTGTGTTCCAACTATCGTGGGATCACACTCCTCAGCCTTCCCGGTAAGGTTTATTCAGGTGTACTGGAGAGGAGGCTACGTCGGATAGTCGAACCTCGGATTCAGGAGGAACAGTGTGGTTTTCGTCCTGGTCGTGGAACTGTGGACCAGCTCTATACTCTCGGCAGGGTTCTTGAGGGTGCATGGGAGTTTGCCCAACCAGTCTACATGTGCTTTGTGGACTTGGAGAAGGCATTCGACCGTGTCCCTCGGGAAGTCCTGTGGGGAGTGCTCAGAGAGTATGGGGTATCGGACTGTCTTATTGTGGCAGTCCGTTCCCTGTACGATCAGTGCCAGAGCTTGGTCCGCATTGCCGGCAGTAAGTCGAACACATTTCCAGTGAGGGTTGGACTCCGCCAAGGCTGTCCTTTGTCACCGATTCTGTTCATAACTTTTATGGACAGAATTTCTAAGCGCAGTCAAGGCGTTGAGGGGTTCCGGTTTGGTAACCGCAGGATTAGGTCTCTGCTTTTTGCAGATGATGTGGTCCTGATGGCTTCATCTGACCGGGATCTTCAGCTCTCGCTGGATCGGTTCGCAGCCGAGTGTGAAGCGACCGGAATGAGAATCAGCACCTCCAAGTCCGAGTCCATGGTTCTCGCCCGGAAAAGGGTGGAGTGCCATCTCCGGGTTGGGGAGGAGATCCTGCCCCAAGTGGAGGAGTTCAAGTACCTAGGAGTCTTGTTCACGAGTGAGGGAAGAGTGGATCGTGAGATCGACAGGCGGATCGGTGCGGCGTCTTCAGTAATGCGGACGTTGTACCGATCCGTTGTGGTGAAGAAGGAGCTGAGCCGGAAGGCAAAGCTCTCAATTTACCGGTCGATCTACGTTCCCATCCTCACCTATGGTCATGAGCTTTGGGTCATGACCGAAAGGATAAGATCACGCGTACAATCGGCCGAAATGAGTTTCCTCCGCCGTGTGGCGGGGCTCTCTTTTAGAGATAGGGTGAGAAGCTCTGCCATCCGGGAGGGACTCAAAGTAAAGCCGCTGCTCCTTCACATCGAGAGGAGCCAGATGAGGTGGTTCGGGCATCTGGTCAGGATGCCACCCGAACGCCTCCCGAGGGAGGTGTTTAGGGCACGTCCAACCGGTAGGAGGCCACGGGGAAGACCCAGGACACGTTGGGAAGACTATGTCTCCCGGCTGGCCTGGGAACGCCTCGGGATCCCCCGGGAAGAGCTAGACGAAGTGACTGGGGAGAGGGAAGTCTGGGTTTCCCTGCTTAGGCTGTTGCCCCCGCGACCCGACCTCGGATAAGCGGAAGATGATGGATGGAGTCCTTTAAGGAATGCAGGCCCAGTAATATGATGATGATATAATAATAATAATAATAATAATAATACTAACTTAGAATTATATCGCGCTTTTTTTAAACACTCAAAGCGCTCACAGAAAAGTGGGAACCAATCATTCATTCACGCCTGGTGGTGGTAAGCTACATCAGTAGCCACAGCTGCCCTGGGGTAGACTGACGGAAGCGTGGCTGCCAGTTTGCGCCTACGGCCCCTCCGACCACCACCTATCATTCATTCATCATTCATTCACCAGTGTGAGCGACACCGGGGGCAAAGGGTGAAGTGTCCTGCCCAAGGACACAACGGCAGCAATTTTTTGGACCGTAGATGTTGAAATCCCTAAATTTCTTGCAATTGCACTGTGAGAAACGTTGTTCTTAAACTGTTTGACTATTTGCTCACGCAGTTGTTGACAAAGGAGTGAACCTCGCCCCATCATTTCTTGTGAAAGACTGAGCATTTTTTGGGAGGCTGTTTTTATACCCAATCATGGCACCCACCTGTTCCCAATTAGCCTGCACACCTGTGGGATGTTCCAAATAAGTGTTTGATGAGCATTCCTCAACTTTATCAGTATTTATTGCCACCTTTACCAACTTCTTTGTTACGTGTTGCTGGCATCAAATTCTAAAGTTAATGATTATTTGCACACAAAAAAAATGTTTATCAGTTTGAACATCAAATATGTTGTCCTTGTAGCATATTCAACTGAATATGGGTTGAAAATTATTTGCAAATCATTGTATTCTGTTTATATTTACATCTAACAGCATTTCCCAACTCATATGGAAACGGGGTTTGTATTATCTGGCGTTTTGTTTCGCGAAAATATGCAAAAAAAAAACTTTTTCTACCTTTTGGTTCCTGCTTATGTGTATTTTAGATGTGCATAAATCTTGAAAAATGTGCGCATGTCCACCATTGTAGTGAAGCGAAGTGGATTACGTTTATATAGCGCTTTTTCCCTAGTGACCCAAAGCACTTTTTCATAGTGACACCCTATATCTAAGTGCATATAGTGCGTAAAGTGTCTTGCCCAAGGACACAAGGGCAGTAGTCCACGCCGTAGTGGAGAATCTCCTTCTTAATCTCTATCCTCTTGTTGTGAGGCATTCATTCTTCGCTGTTGCCATTTCTGATATAAAGTAACTTTCAGTTCTAACTCATATCTGTCATTAGACTCATTATGGAAGCGCTAAAAATGACGGGTGCAACAAAGATGATGGGAGAAGATGCTGTTGAAGTGGACCCACGTAATTAAGACCGCCCACAAAAGGACGCATCCTGAAGAGACCGTCAAAAAGCGACTTGAAGATGGTCTATAAAACATCATCTATGCAACATTAACACCAAAGAACCACCATTACATGTTATGTAAACCACAAGGAAGTGTTTAAATGTAGAAAAGAAAATCATAACATGACCCTTTTTATGTGCCTCGTAATCGGGTGCGAGAGCTGAATAATCCCGCTCATCAACATGCTCATTTTGCTCACCTTTCCATTGTGCACTCTCATATCTCCACCCCCATCCCTCCTGTTGCTGTGCTCACCACGGTGCTGTGTGTGTGCGACACCTCCTTCCCTCGTCTGCTAGGTGTGAGGGCATCGCACCTTTTAGTCTGAGAAGTGTGGGAGCGGTAATCTCCTTTCATGTCATGCATGCGCTTTGCCGGTTTGTGGCGTTTGCAGCATTTTCTTTCTTTTAATGTTGATCCTGTAGCAATTAAGTGATTGCAGAATTTTTAATTTGCAGCATTTTCCCATTGTTTGTACTATGTTGGTCTGTTCACTTGGATCAATTTCTGTGTATGGACGTTGCTGCGTGTTTGCCCCTCTCAGTAAGAACAGCAGAAGCATTTAAGTCCCATCTTAAAACTCTTGTATACAGTAGCATTTAAATAGACCCCCCTTTTAGACCAGTTGATCTGCCGTCTCTTTTCTGCTCTGCCACCCTCTCCTGCGTGGAGAGGTTATTAGACAACCACAAATGAAGCGCTTGCGGTTCAAAGTCGGGACCTGGGGTGGACCACACATCTGTGTACCAGTTGGTGACGTCTCTGCTTCTGACTTGTCTCAACTCAAGATGATCCCTTGCCGGCCCCACTATGGACTGGACTCTCACACTATTAACTAGATCCACTTGATGTCAATTGCACCAGTTGCCCAGGGCGGGGGTCCCCATATCTGCAGTCCCCTCCAAGGTTTCTCATTGTATCCCATGGGGTTGAGTTTTTCCTTGCCCTGATGTGGGATCTGAGCCGAGGATATCGTTGTGGCTTGTGCAGCCCTTTGAGACACTTGGGATTTAGGTCTATATAAATAAACTTTGATTGATTGGTTGTTGAGTGAAATCAGTTTGATTAAAAAAATATGGATTTTTTTTTTAGTTGTTTTTGCAGTACATTAACTTACAATAACTGAGTAAACAGTAATAATTAAAAAAACAGGTCATAGCATTTCTCTCTGGCACTCATCAAGGGTGGACGCTCCTGTTTCCTCTCCCTAATCTCTCCTGCTTGTTTCTTTGTCTTGTGTTAACATTTTTGTTGCCTCTTTTTGCACTGCTCTCCAAATCAACATTGGAACTCTTTAACTGACCTCAATGAAATTGACAAGATCTTGAGTTTGGGGGAACCTGCTTGTCGTGACGGAGCGGTTGTTGCTGGACACACGACGGACTCTTGGGCGACCATTTTCTGTCGAGGACATGAAGATATATATCTATTGGAAATTATGACAACAGGACACTGCTGATTGGAGTAAGCGTTGCTCTGGTTTGTCGACAAATTGGAAGTTGCTGGCAGTCTTCAAAGTACCCCAAAGCTGCCACAAATGTTAGGAGGATGCTGGAAGAACTGTGGACACTCTTGTGATTTTGGATCACATTGGACTGTCTGCCCCACAGGATGAATTTGAGGACCAGTCATAGACAATTTAGAGTGAAAGGGACGTTTTATTTTCACTCGTATACAAAACATTCTAACTTGGATTGTCTCCCTGGCTTCGAGACTCTCCCGAAGGACAGTGCAGGGAAGACACAACAAACTCCTTTCTTGTCTCTCATGGTCACACACCTGTTGTTGTTGACTTTGGAGTAGCGACTGCAAAATATCAAAGCCGCGGAACAGAGACACACTGCAGGCTTACACACAAACATGCATCCGCAAAAATATACCCCCCCCTCCCCCCCCCACACACACACACACAATCCAACGCCCTCGACGCAAATCCCATATGAGTGATGGAAGGCTGCTCAGCGCCTGAGAGCTGCGGCCTACCACCATGACCCCGCACTCTCTTCCCCCTGTTGCAAGATATCTCGAGATGTATGTCGTAATATGTACGTATATGTGCTTAGCCATGGAGGTTATTTTCCCCCTCGAGACTGGGCCCCCTTAGGAGCCCAGTCTAGATTGTATTTTTTTTCACTCATCCTCCCCCAGCGTTTTACCTTTTTTCCCCATCTTTTATGGGGCGCCCTGTGGCGAAAAAAAAGTTTTGTTGTACTTGTGCAATGACAATAAAGACCTATCTATCTATCTATCTATCTATCTATCTATCTATCTATCTATCTATCTATCTATCTATCTATCTATCTATAGAAATTGGCGGCCGCAACCACTTCATGGCTTCACAATAGTTATGGAGTACAAAACTAAACGTTGGGTAATCGCTTGACATACATCGTGGACAATAACTGATCGTCTGCTTTACCAGTCCAAATGCATTTGCTGTTTTCCGTAGTACTCCCTCGTCCATGGGGTCCCACATTCTCGTTGTCTCTCCTTCGACAAATGGACAAAGTTTTTCGCTAAGTAGAATCACAGCTGACTTGGACATTCGAAAGTACTCTTGCCGTTCCTGTGCTAGGAGTCCAGTCTAGATTCTTTTTTTTTTTTTTTTACTCATCCTTCCTCAGCGTTTTAAATTTTCTCCCCATATTGTGGGGACCCATCAGCGTTCCTGTTCTCTAATCCTGTACACTGTTTGTTAGTCTAATCTTGAACGGGTTTGTGCTGAAAACAAAGTTTCGTTGTACTTGTGCAATGACAATAAATACCAATCCTATCTTAACCTGTTTGAATTTAGAAGATATCGCCGCCATATTTGCGGCGGACAGTGTGGGACGGATCGTGATGAAGACGTTTCAGCCTATTTTTTCCTGTTCAAGGTGAGTGGTTCCCTTTATTTATTCAGATGCATCATTAAATATGGATTAGTCGACATTAAAGTTGTATAGATGTTGCTCGTATAATACACTAAATCTCATTACTTCCCGGTAATTATGTCTCCCCTTCCCTGGCAAAGCCCCTTCCGGTGTTCCTGGGCGTCAGTTATTGTCTATTAACATTTATATCTACTGCCTTCAATTGCTACATAACAAAGTCAGAAAAAAGACATTCACGGTAAATACTTTATATTTCTGGAGGTAACATTGTTAAAGAAGATCTTTAAAACGAGGTACTGACTGGATACTGCATGGGAGCACCGCCTTTTCTCATGGCTCCTCTCATAAGATGGCCTTGTGCATGAAATAAACTGAATAGAATTAATTTCAGCCTGTTGTGTTGCGTGCACAAAGGACAAACTACTTCAGCTGTCTAATTTCTTCATCTAAAAACAAGATATGGGTAATTTACAATCTAATTACGAGTAATCCTTATCCACTTGAACATTTGAAAATTAATGGAAAATTGAAATGAATTTGAAGATGTTTTTGTTAACAAAAGTGAAGGCACCGCTATCTGCCTTACTTGTAACCAAGTATATATTTTTTAAAAAGCAATTTAGAGGCTCACCACACCGCTGACCACAGGAAGCTTAGCGAGAGCTACACAGCCAAATGCAATAAGAATGATGAAATTAATGCGGACATCTGAGCTGATTTTCTTTTTTTTTCAGGCCTGTGCTTTCTGTTATTACATTTATGGCTTTAGAATATATTCTTATCCAATGTAAAACAGTAGAGCTTAGCTGTTTGTGTGACATAACAGGTGAAGGAAAAAGGTTGGCAGCCACTAAATAATAGTCGATGTCGAGGATCCTCAAACTACGGAGTGTCAAATATAAAAATGCAATCATACTTTTCTACAGGTACATTTTGAATAATTTTTCACACATTAGACCCATCCATCCATCCATTTTCTACCGCTTATTCCCTTTCAGGTGGCGGGGGGCGCTGGTGCCTATCTCAGCTACAATTGGGCGGAAGGCGGGGTACACCCTGGACAAGTTGCCGCCTCATCGCTAGGCCAACACAGATAGACAGACAACATTCACACTCACATTCACACACTAGGGCCAATTCAGTGTTGCCAATCAACCTATCCCCAGGTGCATGTCTTTGGAAGTGGGAGCAAGCCAGAGTACACGGAGGGAACCCACGCAGTAACGGGGAGAACATGCAAACTCCACACAGAAAGATCCCAAGCCCAGGATTGATACTCAGGACCTTCTTATTGTGAGGCAGACGCACTAACCCCTCTTTCACCGTGCTGCCTTGGTGAACAATCCTCGCATAAGATGCGAATCTCATGTGACAGAAATAAGCCAGCCAGGAGAAGTTCTGTCGCAGCGGACGTGGAGGAAGTGGATCAAGGTAAGTGGGAGGTGTTGCGCGCAATGGAGGCTGAGACGCTCAGTCATTCCCCCATGGAGCGCCAGGACCTAATGTGGGGTTCCAACGGCACGCTGGTCACGATCAGCTCTGTGTGGCCCCGGGGACGTTGACGCACCGCCGCGGTACCGGACACGTCGCCTTGGCAGGCGTGGATGCAACAAGCCTGGGGTCTTGGCTCGGGTCTTGGTGGGAAGCTGCTGCTGGAGGCACTTTGCAGCTCCACGCCGCCGAGTGCCGCCAGTTGCAGCTCCACGCCGCCAAGTGCCGCCAGGCACTTGAGAGTCGCATCTTTATGTGAGGATTGTTCTCCCAGGGATGCAGAACGGACAGCTCCGGACAACAGCGTGAGGTAGGAGCTGTCTATCTATCTATCTATCTATCTATCTATCTAATCAAACCAAAAACAAGCAAAAAGCATGCGGGCGCTAAGGCAAAACTTAGCACAGGAAAGGCGGAAGCAAGAACCGGGAACATCGGAACATAACAGTTGCAAGGAGCAAACAAAAAAGCCAGGACGAGTGAACAACATAGGCTGGCTTAAATACTGTAGTGTCTCTTGATTACAAACAGGTGTGTCCCAAACAACAGAGGCAGGTGAAAATTACAAGTAACCATGGTGACTAAACTCAGGAGGTGCATCTCCTGAGTTTAGTCGCCTTTACTTCCTGTTTGTGCATGCACAGGTTGCCAGTCAGTCAGAATCGGCAACCAGACATCAGGCACAAAAGTTCTAAGCATAGGGACCCCCCAAAGCTGCGTGCTGAGCCCCCTAATGTACGCCCTCTTCACACACGACTGTGTGGCCTCCCAGAACAACACCAGTATCAACAACTTTGCAGATGATACTACGGTCATCGGACTGATCACTGGGGGAGCTGAGGCAGCGTACAGAAGGGAGGTATCGGAACTGGTGGCCTGGTGTCAGGATAATACTCTCTCCTTGAAAACAGACAAGTCCAAGGAGATGATTATTGACCCACGGAGAAGGCGTGCACAGTACACAATTCTGTACATGGGGGGACAAAGGTGGAGAGGGTAAAAACCTTTAAATTCCTCGGGACCCACATCAGCGAGGAACTCACCTGGGATCACAACACCCAACAAACAATAAAGAAAGCCCAGCAGCAACTGTATTTCCTAAGAAGGCTGAGATAATTTGGCATGCCACCCAAAATTCTCAGCAACTTCTATAGAAGTACGATTGAGAGTGTCCTTACCAGCTCAATCACGGTCTGGTATGGAAACTGCACTGCTAAGGACAGGAAGGCACTCCAGCGAGTGATTAAAACTGCTCAGTACATATCAGGAGCAGCCTTTCCCTCACTACAGGACATGTACTCTACCAGGGCCACCAGGAGAGCACACAACATCATAAAGGACAGTACACACCCCCAGCACAGTCTCTTCAGCCTCCTACCATCAAGCAGACGATACAGGAGCCTGAAAATCCAGGACTACGAGACTGACAAACAGTTTCTACCCACAGGCCATCAGGCTTGTGAATGCTAACTTGTTTTTATTTTTGTCTTTTTGAACAAAGGCTAGCTACCTTGACCACCCCCGAACTGTGAACCATCACTGTAGACACACTTTAACTGCTGCTGTGACCCAAGGTCACCTCCATATTCATACTGTTGACTGTCAATCAGAATGTGCAATAATTTTATGTTACTTACTGTGCCTTGTATATAGATTTTTATTTTATTTTTATTTTTTTTTTTGTTTATTTTTAGCTAAGTACCGTGTGACTTATTGAAGGGTGGACTAGCAATGTAAGATTTTCATTGTACGGCAAACTGTCTGTTTAACTGTGCAAATGACAATAAACAATCTTGAATATTGAATCTTGAATCTTGAATCTTGAGTCTTGAATCTTGAACATATGTTCATTCCATTTCAAGATTCTTTGTCATGTCTACATTTGGATGCGGGTCTGTAATATAATGGCTTTTGTTCCCTTTGGAATTCATTCTGCAGTCGTCGTTACTGTCACATGGCTGTCAGTATATTCCTGTCTTTAAGCCGTTTTGTTATATCTGCTGCCTCGTTTAGTGTCTTCTAGTTGCCTGCATGGAAATTAAGCGGCGTAGTGAGACGTGCTTCAGGTGCCTCCATTTAGTTCCCTACTTAGCTTCCTTTGCTGCAGCTTAAGGGCACTTGGTGATTGTTCAGGCCGGAGCTTCGACACCACTCTTTGGCTTGTTAAAGGGAAACTGCACTTTTTTTTTCGAATTTTGGCTATAATCCACAATCCTTTTGTGAGACAAACACACATACATGTTCTTCTTTGATTACTGCATTCTAAATCATAAATAAATGCTGGTAAATAGTCTGTTAAGAATGAAATTTGCTCCATTCCGCGTTTTAACGCTCTAAAACAAGGGCCCCCAAACTACGGCCCGCGGGCCGGACACGGCCCTCCAGCGTCCAAAATCCGGCTCGCGGGAAGTCCCAAGTTAAAAAAAATTAAATAATTACATTATTTTATTTTTAATTTGAATTTTTTTTAAATCTGTCCTTTCTAATCCATTTTACTCTCCTAGCCGCTCAGGCAAATCATATCGTCGAAAAAATGCATTTTTCCATCGATAAAGTGACATCATCAGCGGCAAGTGCGCCCTCTTTCAGTCAATTAGTGTGCGAGGAATATATATATATATATATATATATATATATATATATATATATGTATATATATTTATATATATATATATATATATATATATATATACATATACATACATACATAAATATATATATATATATATATATATATATATATATATATATATATATATATATATACTATAAAAACAGTACCACTTTATATATTTTCCTTTGTTTGTTTTTATTGTAGCAACATGGTGCTTAATGTTTTGGAGACTTGTGTATGCGTGTGCATGTTAATATAATATATATATATATATATATATATATATATATATATATATATATATATATATATATATATATATATATATATATGTATATATGTATATATATATATATATATATATATATGTATGTATGTATATATATATATATATATATATATGCTAGACACCAAACTCTATTTAATAATACAACTCTAACATTTGACAACCAAACAATTAAACAAAGCGACACGGTAAAGAATCTGGGTGTTATCTTCGACCCAACTCTCTCCTTTGAGTCACACATTAAAAGCGTTACTAAAACGGCCTTCTTTCATCTCCGTAATATCGCTAAAATTCGCTCCATTCTGTCCACTAAAGACGCTGAGATCATTATCCATGCGTTTGTTATGTCTCGCCTCGATTACTGTAACGTATTATTTTCGGGTCTCCCCATGTCTAGCATTAAAAGATTACAGTTGGTACAAAATGCGGCTGCTAGACTTTTGACAAGAACAAGAAAGTTTGATCACATTACGCCTGTACTGGCTCACCTGCACTGGCTTCCTGTGCACTTAAGATGTGACTTTAAGGTTTTACTACTTACGTATAAAATACTACACGGTCTAGCTCCATCCTATCTTGACGATTGTATTGTACCATATGTCCCGGCAAGAAATCTGCGTTCAAAGGAGTCCGGCTTGTTAGTGATTCCCAAGCCCAAAAAAAGTCTGCAGGCTATAGAGCTTTTTCATTTCGGGCTCCAGTACTCTGGAATGCCCTCCCGGTAACAGTTCGAGATGCCACCTCAGTAGAAGCATTTAAGTCTCACCTTAAAACTCATTTGTATACTCTAGCCTTTAAATAGACTCCCTTTTTAGTCCAGTTGATCTGCCGTTTCTTTTCTTTTTCTTCTATGTCCCACTCTCCTTTGTGGAGGGGGTTTGGTCCGGTCCGGTGGCCATGTACTGCTTGCCTGTGTATCGGCTGGGGACATCTCTGCGCTGCTGATCCGCCTCCGCTTGGGATGGTTTCCTGCTGGCTCCGCTGTGAACGGGACTCTCGCTGCTGTGTTGGATCCGCTTTGGACTGGACTCTCGCGACTGTGTTGGATCCATTATGGATTGAACTTTCACAGTATCATGTTAGACATCCATTGCTTTCCTCCTCTCCAAGGTTCTCATAGTCATCATTGTCACCGACGTCCCACTAGGTCATTATTGTCACCGATGTCCCACTGGGTGTGAGTTTTCCTTGCCCTTATGTGGGCCTACCGAGGATGTTGTGGTGGTTTGTGCAGCCCTTTGAGACACTAGTGATTTAGGGCTATATAAGTAAACATTGATTGATTGATTGATTGATATATATAGGGGACGGCGTGGCGCAGTGGGGAGAGGGTCCGTGGTTCAATCCCCACCTAGTACCAACCTCGTCAAGTCCGTTGTGTCCTTAGCAAGACACTTCACCCTTGCTCCTGATGGGTGCTGATTAGCGCCTTGCATGGCAGCTCCCTCCATCAGTGTGTGAATGTGTGTGTGAATGGGTAAAATGTGGAAGTAGTGTCAAAACGCTTTGAGTACCTTGAAGGTAGAAAAACGCTATACAAGTACAACCCATTTATTTATATATATATATATATATATATATATATATATATATATATATATATATATATATATATGTACAGTATATACAGCCCGGCCCCGGCCAAATTGTTTTAACCAGATGCGGCCACCGAGTCAAAACTTTTGGGGACCCTGCTCTAAAAAAACTCAATCAACATTTAATATACACGTTGAAAATATAGATGTAATGTAATAACATGTAATATTCAAATATTTTGGTCATTTTTAGGCATACGGCGGTCCATTTATTTAACAGATCCATCACAACATTTGCTATTTCCTTCAACAACAACAACAACTACTACTACTAATCATGGCAGACATCATGAGAGACAACAACTTCTTTTGGACAAATGATGATGCAGAAACTTATCTTTTCTGGGTGGAAGAGTGTACTTCCATTAGCTGCATTGTTAGCCACTCCGTACTTAAGGTATATCACAAATAACAGTGGGTAAAAAAAATTAAAGACAAAGTGTCATTTTGCTTGAGAAACCACGGTTCTAACAGATGTCTGATCAGTGAATATTGGTCGGCATTGCCAGCAGCAAGTCGGACACGTTTCTTGTGAGGGTTGGACTCCGCCAAGGCTGACCTTTGTCACTGATTCCGTTCATAACTTTTATGGACAGAATTTCTAGCCGCAGTGAAGGCGTTAAGGGGATCCGGTTTGGTGGCTGCAGGATTAGGTCTCTGCTTTTTGCAGATGATGTGGCCAGGATCTTGAGCTCTCACTGGATCGGTTCGCAGCAGTGTGAAGCGACCGGGATGAGAATCAGCACCTCCAAGTCCGAGTCCATGGTTCTCGCCCGGAAAAAGGTGGAGTGCCATCTCCGGGTTGGGGAGGAGACCCTGCCCCAAGTGGAGGAGTTCAAGTACCTTGGAGTCTTGTTCACGAGTGAGGCAAGAGTGGATCGTGAGGTCAACAGGCGGATCGGTGCGGCGTCTTCAGTAATGCAGACACTGTATCGATCCGGTGTGGTGAAAAAAGAGCTGAGCCGGAATGCAAAGCTCTCAATTTACCGGTCGATCTACGTTCCCATCCTCACCTATGGTCATGAGCTTTGGGTTATGACGGAAAGGACAAGATCACGAATACAAGGGACCGAAATGAGTTTCCTCCGCCGAAATGAGTTTCCTCCGCCGCATGGCGGGACTCTCTCTTAGAGATAGGGTGAGAACCTCTGCCATCCGGGAGGAGCTCAAAGTAAAGCCGCTGCTCCTTGACATAGAGAGGAGCCAGATGAGGTGGTTCGGGCATCTGGTCAGGATGCCACCCGGACGCCTCCCTTGGGAGGTGTTTAGGGCACGTCCAACCGGTAGGAGGCCACGGGGAAGACCCAGGACATGTTGGGAAGACTGTGTCTCCCAACTGGCCTGGAAAAACCTCGGGATCCCCCGGGAAAAGCTGGACGAAGTGGCTGGGGAGAGGAAAGTCTGGGCTTCCCTGCTTAGGCTACCGCTTATTCCCTTTTGGGGTTGCGGGGGGCGCTGGCGCCTATCTCAGCTACAATCGGGCGGAAGGCGGTGTACACCCTGGACAAGTCGCCACCTCATCACAGGGCCAACACAGATAGACGGACAACATTCACACTCCAATTCACACACTAGGGCCAATTTAGTGTTGCCAATCAACCTATTCCCAGGTGCATGTCTTTGGAGGTGGGAGGAAGCCAGAGTACCAGGAGGGAACCCACGCATTCACGGGGAGAACATGCAAACCCCACACAGAAAGATCCCGAGCCTAGGATTGAACCCAGGACTGCAGGACCTTCGTATGGTGAGGCAGACGCACTAACCCCTCTGCCACCATGAAGCCATGATTGGTATATTTTACCAAACTAATTCAAAATCAAAATGACATCTAAACTTGCCAGTTGTTATTTGAAGAGCAGGCTGCCTCTGGGAGCCATGGTAACAAGATATGTATCGTCAAGTGTGTCTGCTTTAAGTATCTACTTACGCGGTCTATGTGTGCATGTACTGTATATGCATTTGGCCTGTTATTCTTGTGTAAATAAAATATACCTCGGCATATCCAGAAATAGATTTTTTGATTGATGTAAATGTTGAGCTCGTCTGTCAGCCACGTTTCATTCACTCTTGCCAATGTGTATTTTCATTTTCACACTAAATGCAACACCCCTTGAGCTGACTGAACCTGGCAAAGAAGAGGAGAAGCTCGTGGAAATGTGGTTTTAAAAAATAAAACACTCAGCATCTCAGATTTATTGAGTAATCATCAGTCACGGGTTAAAGACAGGTTCGGAACTCATTAGTCGTCATGGAAACTAAAACAAACAAGAGTGCACAAAAACAGGAACTAATGGAGTCCAAAACTAACAGAACATAACTAAACAAAACATGATCTGGACCACAGATCGTGACAATTATCTTAGCATGTTACAAAAAGAGAATGATCAGTTGGAATAATACATAATGAGTGATGTACAAACCCCGTTTCCATGAGTTGGGAAATTGTGTTAGATGTAAATATAAACCGAATACAATGATTTGCACATCATTTTCAACCCATATTCAATTGAATATGCTACAAAGACAAGATAGTTGATGTTCAAACTCATAAACTTTTTATTTTATTTCTGCAAATAATAATTAGCTTAGAATTTCATGGCTGCAACACGTGCCAAAGTAGTTGGGAAAGGGCATGTTCACCACTGTGTTACATCACCTTTTCTTTTAAAGGCCTACAGAAACCCACTTCTACCGACCACACAGTCTGATAGTTTATATATCAATGATGAAATCTTAACATTGCAACACATGCCAATACGGCCTTTTTAGTTTACTAAATTGCAATTTTAAAGTTCGCGCGAAGTATCCTGTTGAAAACGTCGGTCTGTTGACGGGTATAATGACGCGTGCCCGTGACGTCTCGGATTGAAGCAGACATTTTTTTCCAGCCCGATCCCAGCTATAAGTAGTCTACTTTAATCGTATTATTACACAGTATTCTGGACATCTGTGTTGCTGAATCTTTTGCATACAGTACTGTAAGTGGCAGAAGTCTGCTGCCGTGCAAAACTTAGGTACTATCTTTCTATCTGTGTGTTTCTACAAACCCTTTTTCCATAAGAGTTGGGAAATTGTGTTGGATGTAAATATAAACGGAATACAATGATTTGCAAATCCTTTTCAACCCATATTCAGTTGAATGCACTACAAATACAAGATATTTGATGTTCAAAGTCATAAACTTTATTTTTTTTTTCAAACAATAAATAACTTAGAATTTCATGACTGTTACACGTGCCAAAGTAGTTTGGAAAGGGCATGTTCACCACTGTGTTACATCACCTTTTCTTTTAACAACACTCAAAAAAACGTTTGGGAACTGAGGAAACTAATTGTTGAAGCTTTGAAAGTGAAAATCTTTCCCATTCTTGTTTTATGTCGCGCTTTAGTCGTTCAACAGTCCGGGGTCTCTGCTATCATATTTTACGCTTCATAATGTGTAACACATTTTCGATGGGAGACATGTCTGGACTGCAGGCGGGCCAGGAAAGTACCCGCACTCTTTTACTACGAAACCACGTTGTTGTAACATGTGGCTTGGCATTGTTTTGCTGAAATAAGTACAGGCAGCCATGATAACGTTGCTTGGATGATAACTATGTTGCTCCAAAACCTGTATGGGCCATTAAGCATTAATGGTGCCTTCACAGATGTGTAAGTTAACCATGCCTTGGGCACTAATACACCCCCATACCATCACAGATGCTGGCTTTTGAACTTTGCGCCTATAACAATCCGGATGGTTATTTTCCTCTTTGTTCCAGCTGCCGCTGGGTGACGTCATACGCAAATACGGTATTAGCTTTCACTGCTATGCTGATGACACCCAACTCTACATGCCCCTAAAGCTGACCAACACGCCGGACTGTAGTCAGTTGGAAGCGTGTCTTAATAAAATTAAACAATGGATGTCCGCAAATTTTTTGCAACTTAATGCCAAAAAAACGGAAATGCTGATTATCGGTCCTGCTAGACACCTACCTCTATTTAATAATACAACTTTAACATTTGACAACCAAATAATAAAACAAGGTGACTCGGTAAAAAATCTGGGTATTATCTTCGACCCAACTCTCTCCTTTGAGTCACACATTAAAAGCGTTACTAAAACGGCCTTCTTTCATCTCCGTAATACCGCTAAAATTCGCTCCATTTTGTCCACTAAAGACGCCGAGATCATTATCCATGCGTTTGTTACGTCTCATCTCGATTACTGTCTCGTCTCGATTACTCTCCAAGGTTTCTCATAGTCAGCATTGTCACTGGCGTCCCACTGGGTGTGAATTCTCCCTGCCCACTGGGTGTGAGTTTTCCTTGCCCTTTTGTGGGTTCTTCCGAGGATGTTGTAGTCGTAATGATGTGTGCAGTCCTTTGAGACATTTGTGATTTGGGGCTATATAAATAAACATTGATTGATTGATTGATTGTTCCGGAAGACACCACGTTCACAGTTTCCAAATATAATTTGAAATGTGGACTCGTCAGACCACAGAACACTTTTCCACTTTGCATCAGTCCATCTTAGATGAGTTCAGGCCCTGGTTATTGTTTATAAATGGCTATCGCTTTGCATAGTAGAGTTTTAACTTGCACTTACAGATGTAGCGAACAACTGTAGTTACTGACAGTGGTTTTATGAAGTGTTCCCGAGCCCATGTGGTGATATCCAATGATGTCGGTTTTTGATGCAGTACCGCCTGAGGGGTCAAAGGTCTGTAATATCATCGCTTACGTGCAGTAATTTCTCCAGATTCTCTGAACCTTTTGATGATTTTACGGACCGTAGATGGTAAAATCCCTGAATTCTTTGCAATAGCTCGTTGAGAAATGTTGTTCCAAAACTGTTCGACAATTTGCTTACAAATTGGTGAGCCTCGCCCCATCTTTGTTTGTGAATTACTTAGCATTTCATGGAAGCTGCTTTTATACCCAATCATGGCACCCACCTGTTGCCAATTAGCCTGCACACCTGTGGGATGTTCCAAATAAGTGTTTGATTAGCATTCCTAAACTTTATCAGTAATTACTGCCACCTTCCCCAACTTCTTTGTCACGTGTTGCTGGCATCAAATTCTAAAGTTAATGATTATTTGCAAAAACAAAAAATGTTTATCAGTTTAAACTTCAAATATGTTGTCTTTGTAGCATATTCAATTGAATATGGGTTGAAAATGATTTGCAAATCATTGTATTCCGTTCATATTTACATCTAACACAATTTCCCAACTCATATGGAAACAGGGTTTGTACTTGTTTAGCGCTTTTCTACCCTTTTTTAAGGAGCCCAAAACGCTTTAACAGTATTTCCACATTCACCCATTCACACAATGATGGCCGGAGCTGCCATGCAAGGCGCTAACCAGGACCAAAAACGAGCAAGGGTGAAGTGTCTTGCCCAAGGACACAACAAACGTGACTAGGAGGGTAGAAGGTGGGGATTGAACCAGTAACCCTCAGATTGCTTGCATGGCTACTCTCCCAACTTCACCACGCCGTCCCCAAAATGAAAACAAAAAGAACCATCTTCCATGAATCCATCAACTATGACTTTAGTCATTTATCCTCTTCTTGAAGAGGAGAGACCCCAATTCCACCCCAGTCCATCTCCCTGCCTGTCTGTCACATATTGTAATCACAGCTCCAATGATTGGGTTTACCGCCAAACCTGTGAAAATTAAACGTTTGGGTTCAGGCGACTGAAACCCATCCAGAAAATATAAGAGACCCGTCAATCCATCTCAAAACACCCACCGAGAGACACGCTTAGTGGACCAGCAGATTTAATTTGCCAACAGAAAATGCTGATCAGTGTCAGTTGTGCTGTAATTGTAACATAAAATATTTTAATACTTTGTCCTTTTAGGATTACTTACTTTTTCTCTGTGACATTTGGTGGTGGCTAATTTGACCCCACACACAGTCGCCGCTATGATAAGTTAATCGTATCAGGTAGGAGCACGTAGGGCAGGGGTCCCCATTCCATAATCTGCCACCACCCACTCCGGTGGATGGTGGCAGGTTCTACCATCCAGCGGATGACCGGGACACCAGGCTCTACTTATACTATTGCTAGTATAAGTAACTACTAGTAGCTACTTATACTACCTACTAGTAGTATCTAGTATAAGTAGTCTCTATACTATTTATACTACTTATAGCTAGTATAAGTAGTATAGGGACTACTTATACTAGCTATTACTAGAATAAGTAGTAGCTAGTAGTAAGTAGAAGTAGTAAGGTTTTACTACGTACGTATAAAATACTACATGGTCTAGCTCCAGCCTATCTTGCCGATTGATTTGTACCATATGTCCCGGCAAGAAATCTGCGTTCATAGAACTCCGGCGCCCAAGAACTCCAGCGCCCAAAAAAGGTCTGCGGGCTGTAGAGTGTTTTTTATTCGGGCTCCAGTAATGCCCTCCCGGTAACAGTTAGAGATGCTACCTCAGTAGAAGCATTTAAGTCCTATCTTAAAACTCATTTGTATATTCAAGCCTTTAAATAGACCCCTTTTTAGACCAGTTGATTTGCCGTTTCTTTTATTTCTCCTCTGCCCCCCTCTCCTTTGTGGAGGGGGGGGGGGGGGGGGGCACAGGTCTGGTGGCCATTGATGAAGTGATGGCTGTCTAGAGTCGGGACCTGGGATGGACCGCTCGCCTGTGCTTTGGTTGGGGACATCTCTGCGCTGCTGACCCGTCTCTGCTAGGGATGGTTTCCTGCTGGCCCCACTATGGACTGGATTCTCACTATTATGTTAGCTCCACTATAGACTGGACTTTCACAGTATTATGTCAGACCCACTCGACGTCCATTGCATCCGGTCCTCTCCAAGGTTTCTAATAGTCATTCTCATCGACGTCACACTGGGTTGTGAGTTTGTCCTTGCCCTTATGTGGGCGCTGATGCGCAGATGTCCTAGTGGCTTGTGCAGCCTTTTGAGACACTTGTGATTTATGGCTATATAAATAACCATTGATAGATTGATTTTATTCCACATACTGATGTACTAAAGGTCTTAAGTGTTGTACATGCATACACATGTTTTAAATTCCATTTTTCTCCAAGGTTATATCGCTCCTCTTTTGGTGAAAATAATTGTTGGACATTTTTGGGTAGCAGTTTTAGCTGTTCACAAATTCACCAAACTTTTGAATCAATAAATAAAGGGTTTGAATGTTCCCGATGGCCAACATTATGTATTATTCTAACTGACCTCTTTTGTAACATGGTTAGTGAATGAAGCCTATTTCTGAAGTTATTCCCCATATTTCTACAAAATTACTCAGATATGTCAACACTAGCGAGCAGTAGGTAAACTGATTTTTAGTCCAGTAGTTTTCTTCATTACTGAAGTGTCTTGCCACCTTATGTTATGTAATTCCTGTACTTTTTGGATCATAAGTCGCAGTTTTTTTCATAGTTTGGCTGGGTGTGCGACTTATACTCTGGAGCGACTTATGTATGAAATTATTAACACATTACCGTCAAATATCAAATAAATATTATTTATCTCATTCACGTAAGAGACTAGGCGTATATCAGCAATCGTCTCACACACACACTTCAGCCAATAAAAATTTGGCGGGGGCGGGAAATTGATCATTTCAACATTGGCGTTAACTTATAAAAACTGAGAAGGGCTGAACAAAAATGGCACCGAAAAGGAAATCACATACTGCGGGTTACAAGCTGGAAGTAGTGAAATATGCAGCAGAAAACGACAATCACTATTCTTTATTAATTTTAAATTGCCTTTCAAATGTCTATTCTTGGTGTTGGATTTTATCAATTAAATTTCCCCCCAAAATGCGACTTATACTTTAATGTGACATATATGTATTTGTCCTTCTTTATTAAACATTTTCGGCCAGTGCGACTTATACTCTGGAGCGACTTATAGTCCAAAATATACGGTATTATATATTATATTATTTGTACCCTGTCAATGTCTACTCCATCAATTTGTATTTGTGTTTAACTTTCTATTCTACTGTTACCGAATAGCATTATTTTAGATAGTCTATTTTTTTCAAACCATCTATTTAACTTTTTCATTTCTTTTGATATTTGTATTCATGTCTGTGTGTTTGTATATAGATTGAACAATTTGGGTCTCAGTATTGATCCCTGGGGTGCACCGCAAGATATAGCGCTGTAGACGTGTGTTCGCCTAGCTTCATGTCTTGTTAGCTCCATGTTGGTTTTGTAGCTTCTAACCCAGTTCAAGACCAAACCCTCTGATGCCATACCGTTTATTAAGATATTATGATAATTGTATCAAATGCTTGTGTTTATTCCATAAACTGTAACTGCACACTGTTTGCCATCTGTTGCGTTGGTAATCTCTTTAGTTATTTTGATTAATACCATCAAAGTTGAAATGTTAGCTCTCTATCCTTATAGGCTGTTTACGACTGGGGAGGATTTAAATTCTATGTGAACCTAGAACTGGTTCCGTGAGAAGAGATCTGTTATTGACATGCTTTTTTTACGTTGCCCAGTGGTGGAATAATGCTCTTGACAGAGAACAAGAAATTTGAGTTCTTGAATATGATTTGAAAATCCTTTGATCGTTTATTGCATAGTGGTCTCCTGTCAAAACGGACCTCATTTGGCATCCAAGGAGATGGTTGGGTATAAACACCCACATTACAGGATGGAAGTGTGCTCAGCCCACTCCTCTTCTTCATTTACAGTATATTGATGACCCTTTGCCTCATTTAGAGAATTATTTCCACCCTTTTTGCAAATAACTCAAATCTTCATCCATCCATCCATCTACTATTTCAACCTTTTTGTTATGTACTGTATGAGGCAAAGGGAAGGAGGTGACAGACACCAAGGCAGAAGTGTGTTTTCGGAGGTTTATTTAAACCTTTGTTGAATGTGTGGGATGTATATGCTACCACTAGTGAGTGAATGCAGACGATGTGTTGAATTAACAATGTGGAATTTACTAGAGGGTGTTGTCGGTGCGTGTCGAAGCCAAGGGTGAAGGCAAAAAGGTAGTCAGCAGGGAGGCAAGCAGTCGGGGCTAGAGAGAGGCAGAGATGTCCGGGTCCAGACAGTGGTCATGGATCGGAGAAGGCAAGCAAAAATTCCGGGAGGAGGTCGTGAGGCAAGACACGATCACGGAAGACATTGTGGAAGAAACAAAGGACACCAAGACGGGAATGAGGAAGAGCACAAAGAAGGTGAGCAAGGAACGAGGGAGAGATGCCAGACTTGATGCTTACTAAGGTGAGATTGGCTACGTTCTGGCGAATGCCTTTTTTGACTCTTTACGCTGCTCCCTCTCGTCAGGACCCAGGTGCGCTGATGAGTGATTGCCTGCAGCCTTATTTCCACCCTTTTTGCAAATAACTCAACTCTTCATCCATCCATCCATCTATTTCAACCTTTTTGTTACATACTGTACTAGGCAAAGGGAAGGAGGCGACAGACACCAAGGCAGAACTGCGTTTTTGAAGGTTTATTTAAACCTTTGTTGAATGTGTGGGATGTGTATGCTACCACTAGTGAGTGAATGCAGACGATGTGTGGAA
This sequence comes from Nerophis ophidion, assembly GCF_033978795.1. NCBI lineage: Eukaryota > Metazoa > Chordata > Actinopteri > Syngnathiformes > Syngnathidae > Nerophis > Nerophis ophidion. Next base: position 24,999,342 of record NC_084635.1, read on the forward strand.
TTAACAATGTGGAATTTACCAGAGGGTGTTGTCGGTGCGTGTCGAATCCAAAGGTGAAGGCAAAAAGGTAGTCAGCAGTGAGGCAAGCAGTCGGGGGCTGAAGAGAGGCAAAGATGTCCGGGTCCAGACAGTGGTCATGGATCGGAGAAGGCAAGCAAAAATTCCGGGAGGAGGTCGTGAGGCAAGACACGATCACAGAAGACACTGTGGAAGACACAAAGGACATCAAGACAGGAACGAGTAAGAGAACAAAGAAGGTGAGCAAGGAACGAGGGAGAGATGTCAGTAGTGATGCTTACTAAGGTGAAATTGGCTACGTTCTGGCGAATGCCTTTGTTGACTCTTTACGCCGCTCTCTCTCGTCAGGCCCAAGTGCGCTGATGAGTGATTGCCTGGAGCCTTGTCGCTGCATGGGCGTGTCCGAGTGAGCAGCCAGATGAGGAATTGTGACACTCGGAAGCATGAGAGACACGGGTTCGAATCCGAGCCGTGACACTTTTGTTCCTTTCGGGGTCGCGGGGGGTGCTGGAGCCTATCTCAGCTGCATTAGGGCGGTAGGCAGGGTATGTCGTCAATAAAAACCCAAACGTCAGAGGCATCTGGGCCGAAAGCCTACAGGAAGATGTAAAAAAAAGTATGTGTAACTAAAATGTAAGCTGCAGACTGCTACATCATATTTAATACCAGCAAAACGGAAAAGATGATCAATAGCAGGAAGCGTATACAGAACCATCCTCCTCTCTACTAATGAATGAAGATCTTAATCCACCCAAGTCATCCCATGATATTCACCAACACACAGACATGGACTTAATGCATCACAAGGATTGCAAAAAAACTTCAAGGAGATTCATTCTCTAAACAAGACTTACTGTTTACAAACCATAAATAAGAGCTAATTTGTAGTGTGCTTACTTAATATGAAGTGGAGCAGGCCCAACATCATTCAAGCTCATGTAGGCTGCAGAAGAAGGCTTTGCGATTGCTGAAAACCTGTGATAGACTCAAGGCAGGAATTTTCCCTGTGGAGCACAGAAGGAAAGTTTCTTCCTTCTGCACCTTCTATCGTCGGTACTTCTTTAAAAAATCTATTGAACTGTCCCATATCAGACTCAATCTTCTAAAAGTAAGCCTTCCTTTGCTGTCAATATACCCCAAACACCCAGCTCCATCTTTATCTTTTATTCCAAGAACAGCCAGACAGTGGAAATACAGGTGCATGTTTTTGGAGTTGGGAGGAAGCCGGAGTACTCAGAGGGAACCCACGCAGTCACAGGGAGAACATGCAAACTCCACACAGAAAAATCCCGAGCCCGGGATTGAACCCAGGACTACTCAGTACCTTCGTATTGTGAGGCAGACGCACTAACCCCTCTTCCACTGTGCTGCCCTCCTTTAAAGCAACAGTTGATTCCTTACGGTAGTCAAGTACGCATCCAGAGTCCAGTAGCCGCTGGAAGAGCTTGTGATAGGCCCAGCTCTTTCAGAAACTTTTCAGCACCCTTCCTCTAAGCTTGACCTACTCAGTGGCCTGCCTATGGCGTCACATTAGTGCCAAAAACCCAAGCGCATAAAAACTGTTATCGCGCGCTAATTCTCTACTTCGCGTGCGCAACACCCTTTTGCGCGCTTGTGGTGCCTTAGCGCGCGCGCGTGGTGCCAATTTGCGTGCGCCCGGTGCCTATATGTGCGCGCTCCGTCTCGGTGTGGCATCTCTCCTCGCGTTGTCATGTTTGTTTTGGCACTTTGGGAGTGGGAATGGTTAGACGGCCCCTTCTTTCTGATTGGCTCTGAGCGCTGTCAGTCAATGGCAACTTGGTGACTGGCCCCGCCCAGTACATAGTTGTCAAGGAACATGTACTATTTAAATAACCATAACTTGCTCAATTGTCAACTCATTTGCAAACGGTTTGATTTGTTATAAATGACAGGTTTTCATGGGGCTATCATGGCTGAAGAAGTAAGTCTTACACTATTATCTCTCAGATTTAATTTGCCTAATGTATGGAGCTAGATTTTTTGGTTGTTTTTTTAAATACATATTTTTAACTCTGCCATCTGTACTGATCTGGGCTGATATGTAATTTTCCATAGTTTGGGTTGTTTGCAGAAGTGTAAATACTTTTTATAGTAATATTAAAACCATATTCATTAATTGTAGTGATAACCTGTCATTCATTATTCCATTAAAATAGTAATTGCAATCATAACATCAAAAATTAGGCCCATATGCTAATCATGTGGTCCTAATATGAAGTACGCGTAGTTAAGTGGGTTCGGGTAGACTCTGGTGTAAATTTAAAGTAGATAGAGGAAAGAAAATTAATAATCCCCCATTGTGGCATAAATACAAATATTAGATAAATAATAATATTTTTTTAAACAGACAAGTGAGGAAAGAAAACATATTTGAAAATATAGTTTCCATCATTGACTGACATGTGTGGACTGGTTGTATGTGTATGAAAAGAGAGATATTGATCTTGACACTTCATTAACTATGTGATGTTCTCTCAACAGATGAGACATTGCCTTCTTCAAAGACTTTTAGAATTTTTTTTTCTGTCAAGATGTCAATCAATGATGGAAATTATATTTTCAAATAGGTTTTCTTTCCTCACTTGTCAGTTTAAAAAAAATATTTTTATTTATTTAATATTTGTATATGTAAATATTGAATGTATGCCACAATGTGGGACTATTAATTTTATTTCCTCTATCTACTTGAAGTTTACACCAGAGTCTACCTGAACCCACTTATCTACGCGTACTTCATATCAGGACCACATGATTAGCATATGGGCCTAATTATTGATGTTATGATTGCAATTACTATTTTAGTAGAATAATGAATGACAGGTTAACACTACAATTAATGAATATGGTTTTAATATTACTATAAAAAGTATTTACGTTTCTGCAAACAAGTCACACTATGGAAAATTAGATATCAGCTCAGATCAGTATAGATGGCAGTTAAAAATATGTATTTAAAAAAACAACAAAAAAAGCTAGCTCCATACATTAGGCAAATTAAATCTGAGAGATAATAGTGTAAGACTTACTTGTCCAGCCATGATAGCGCCATGAAAACGTGATTTCCTTTCTTTTTAATCCCAGGGAACTGCCATGGACCTTTCATCATTGATATGAATAAACACTCCATGTTTCTCCATCTTACCTCGGACAGCTGGTCCCCATCATTTTATTGATGTCAATGGTACATGTACTATTTAAATATACACTTACATACAATACTCTGACATTTATAACAAATCGAAAGGAGGAAAGAAAATAAATAGTCCCACTTTGTTGCATACATTCAATATTTACATATACAAATATTAAATAAATAAAATATTTTTTAAAACAGACAAGTGAGGAAAGAAAACATATTTGAAAGTATAGTTTCCATCATTGACAGACATCTGTCAACTGGTTGTATGAAAAGAGATTTATTGATCTTAAAACTTAATGAACTATGTGATGTTCTCTCAAAAGAGGAGACATTACCTTCTTCAAAGACTTTTAGATAAAATTCAATTGGCATTTTCCACAACTCCACTAAATTTGGACTTTTTAGAATTTGTTTGTCGACAGGAGCTGTATTCTCTTGATACATATTGACGATGACCCGCCCTGCTATACTTCTGATTGGCCCTGAGCGATTTTCGCCTGACCAATCAGAAATTGAGGGGCCGTGTAAGAATAACCGCCCACAAAATGCCAAAATGAAGACGGTTCGCGCACAAAGGCACCACACGCGCGCAAAAGTGTGTCGCGCGCGCCCACGAAGTGGAGAATCAGCGCGCGATAACAGTTTTTATGCACTTGGATTTTTGGCACTAATGTGACGCCATACCTGCCTAGTGGTTAGAGCAGGGGTAGGGAACCTATGGCTCTCGAGCCAGATGTGGCTCTCTTGATGACTGCACCTGGCTCTCAGATCAATCTTAGCTTAACACGATAAGTAATGAATAATTCCGCTGGTAATCACAGTGTCAAAAATAACGTTCAAAATATAAAACATTCTCATGCATTTTCATACATCCATCCGGTTTCTACCTCACCTGTTCAAGAAGTCGCATTAATGGTAAGAAGTATTCTATTTATTTTTGGTTAGCCTCAGAATAACAATGTTATTAAAAAGAACAAGAGAGTTATTATACTCTAAAAATGTTGGTCTTTCTTAAAAATGCACGCATATAGTATTCAGTGTTAAAAAAAAAATAAAAAAGAATTATATGGCTCTCACAGAAAATCTTTTAAAAATATTTGGCTTGTATGGCTCTCTCAGCCAAAAAGGTTCCCGACCCCTGGGTTAGAGTGTCCACCCTGAGATCGGTAGGTTGTGAGTTCAAACCCCGGCCGAGTCATACTAAAGACTATAAAAATGGGACTCATTACCTCCCTGCTTGGCACTCAACATCAAGGGTTGTAATTGGGGGTTAAATCACCAAAAGTGATTCCTGGGCGCGGCACCGCTGCTGCCCACTGCTCCCCTCACCTCCCAGGGGGTGATCAAGGGTGATGGGTCAAATGTAGGGAATAATTTCGCCACACCAAGAGTGTGTGTGACAATCATTGGTTCTTTAACTTTAACTTTGTCAGGGCCAGAGGCTTAATGTGTGTTTACTCGGTCATGGATGGAGGTCACTCGTTTCTCATCTATGGTGGGGACCTGGTGAGGTGAGCTCAGTTCTGGGGAGTGACTGCTGAGAGATGTGCTGAACACGCTGAAGAAAAAAATAAGTTGTTGTCAGGTTCAAACACTGATGACATCTATTGAACAGACAAGAAGCAAGGAATAATGCAGAGACAGAGTTCAATTTAGCTCATGAGGAGAACGCATGGAGCTGAACAATTAGTCACAGTTCTAAGGTTCCGCTCGCGCGTTCCTCTTTTTATTCAGAGTTCCATAGTCAACATTACTGAGGCCGCCTCTAAAAGGAATGGTCACATATATTATGCAAAGCAGGTCCAGGACCCACAGTACGTGACAGAATGGGCTGAGGGCCTTGTTATTTCGCCTTGTCCCCGCTTCGTCTGCGTGTTGTCATCTTATCTTTGTTGAGGTCCTTGAAGTCCTTGGCTGGTAGCGGGCTAAAGCAAAAATAAAATCTGTGGCTGAGGCCACCCCTCAGACAAGAAGTTTTGTCCTTGCATAGATTAGAAAAAGTCTAACTTGAGCACAAGAGCTAACAGCTAAAGCAACAAACTTTAAGCATACTAAAGTTAGTGTGATAATATATACATCATTATTCTAACAGTTGCTCAGCAACGGGCAGTTGATCATGGCCGGTTTGGGGGCTCTCCCTATCATCACGTTCAACCCCTGCCATGCCTCTTTTGCAATTCCAGATACTAATTTCTCTTCAACTTCGTCTTTAAAGGCCTACTGAAACCCACTACTACCCACCACGCAGTCTGATAGTTTATATATCAATGATGAAATATTAACATTGCAACACATGCCAATTTTAAATTTCATGGGGTTTTTTTTTCTTGAAAACGTCGCGTAATGATGACGTGTACGCGTGACGTCACGGACTGTTAGGAAATATGAGCGCTGCACACAAACACAGCTAAAAGTCGTCTGCTTTAACGGCATAATTACACAGTATTTTGGAGATCTGTGTTGCTGAATCTTTTGCAATTTGTTCAATTAATATTGGAGAAGTCAAAGTAGAAAGATGTAGTTGGGAAGCTTTAGCCTTTAGCCACACAAACACACAGTGATTCCTTGTTTAAAATTCCCGGAGGTGAAACTTTACTATGGATCAGAGCGATCAAGCGAACATGGATCCCGACCGATTGTCAACCCGCATGTTTTGGTAGGAACATTTTGGTAAAAAGTCGCTTCTTACCGGATATCAGCTGAGCTTGCGCCGTCCATAAAGCTGCCGTCGACTTCCTTGAGACACCCGTGGACACACCTGCGACTATCAGGTACTGTTAAACTCACTAAAACACTTGCAACACAATAGAAAGATAAGGGACTTCCCAGAATAATCCTAGTAAATGTGTCTAAAAACATATGAATCCCAATCGCGTTTTGTTTTTTTTAACTTTTTTTTTTTTTTCTAGTCCTTCGCTATCAATATCCTCAAACACGAATCTTTCATCCTTGCTCAAATTAATGGGGAAATTGTCATTTTCTCGGTCCGCATAGCTCTTTTTGTTGGAGGCTCCCATTAAAAACAATGTGAGGATGTCAGGAGCCATCAACATGTGACGTCATCATCTACGACTTCCGGTAGAGGCAGGGCTTTTCTATTAGCGACCAAAAGTTGCGAACTTTATCGTGGATGTTCTCTACTAAATCCTTTTAGCAAAAATATGGCAATATCGCGAAATGATCAAGTATGACACATAGAATGGACCTGCTATCTCCGTTTGAATAAGAAAATCTCATTTCAGTAGGCCTTTAAAGTTGATATTGGCCTTCCCTCTCTAGTTTTTGATGCGCTAAATACAGCAACAAAGTCACTAAGATGGCAACACTGCATGAATGGACCTAAAGCTGACCTTACTCCTGTCTCCATCACCAATTAAACAATGGGGACACATTCGCTCTATCAATAGTGTGTTTCTGCCCTCTGGTGGAGTCTGTGTGCAGTTTCATGCTGCAACGGCAGTGGGTATTGCGTGTTTGTCCTGGTAAATATCTATTAATTTCAATATTTAATATAGCTTAGGGCAGTGGTTCTCAACCTTTTTTCAGTGATGTACCCCGTGTGAATTTTTTTTTTAATTTAAGTACCCCCTAATCGGAGCAAAGCATTTTTGGTTGAAAAAAAGAGAAAAAGAATTAAAATACAGCACTATGTCATCAGCTTCTGATTTATTAAATTGTAAAACAGTGCAAAATATTGCTCATCTGTAGCGGTCTTTCTTGAACTATTTGGAAAAAAATATATAAAAATAACAAAAAACTTGTTGATATATAAACAAGTGATTCAATTATCAATAAAGATTTCAAAACATAGAAGTAATCATCAACTTAAAGTTCCCTCTTTGGGGATTCAATACATTTCTTCACAAAAAAATAAATATTGAACATCAATATTTATGGAACATGTCCACAAAAAATCTAGCTGTCAACACTGAATAGTGCATTGTTGTATTTCTTTTCACAGTTACATTGATATTTTGTTGAAGTATTGTTCAATAAATATATTTATAAAAGGATTTTTGAATTTTTGCTATTTTTAGAATATCTTTTAAAACTCTCACATACCCCTTGGCATAGCTTCAAGTACCCCCATTTGAGAACCACTGGCTTAGGGAAATAATAGTCCGACACCGTGTTGATTCCAATTAGTGTATTATATATAAAGCACTTCAATGCGTTTTCTTTATTTTGATGACTATTTACATTGTAGATTTTCACTGAAGGCATCCAAACAGACACCTGTGAAGTGAAAACCTTTTCAGGTGACTACCTCTTGAAACTCATCGAGAGAATGCCAAGAGCGTGCAAAGCAGTAATCAGAGCAAAGGGTGGCTATTTTGAAAGAACTAGAATATAAAATATGTTTTCAGTTAGTTCACCTTTTTTTGTTAAGTACATAATTCCACATGTGTTCATTCATAGTTTTGATGCCTTCAGTGACAATCTACAATGTAAATAGTCATAAAAATAAAGAACACGCATTGAATAAGAAGTTGTGTCCAAACTTTTGGCCTGTACTGTAGATCAGCAGTCACCAACCTTTTGGTTGCCGAGGGCTACTTTATGGGTATTGAGCAACGCAAATGACTCCTAATTTGATACACACTTCAGAATAAACACATTTGCTCAGTTTACTGTTAAAACTGTATTATCAATGACTAACCTTGTGCAGATAGCCAACAATAACAATTTCTCAAAATAACTATCATCAATTATTCAACAAGGTAAGAAACTACTCCTATGACCTGATGACAGTCAGGTCATAGGAGCATCCTGTAGTGGGCATGAAGGGTATGGCATCAAAACTGGGCCAATATTTTCCACATAAAAACACACTCTGCGCATGCACAGACTATTTTTTTTTTTTTACTGTTTTGCTCGCACGCGGACTTTGTTAATTAAGTTAAATTACCAATGATTGTCACACACACACTAGGTGTGGTGAGTATTGTCCTCTGCATTTGCATTTGACCCATCCCCTTGTTCAACCACTGGGAGGTGAGGGGAGCAGTGAGCAGCAGTGGTGGCCACGCCCAAGAATAATTTTGGTGATTTGACCCCCAATTCCAACCCTTGATGCTGAGTGCCAAGCAGGGAGGTAATGGCTCCAATTTCTATAGTCTTTGGTACGACTCGGCCGGTGTTTGAACTCATGACTAGGGCTAGGCGATATATCAATATACACGATATATTGCGGGTCTGTCTACGTGCGATAGAGAAAATTACTATATCATGATATTTGAGTATACGTTCTCACACAGTTGCTTTTAGCTGCTGGCATTACACTGCAGTCTCTTCTCGCTCTATCCTGTCTCTCATTCTCACAGACAACTAGCGCACCTTCTTACACACGTCACATACTGTCACGTCATACGTCACAAATGTATACGCCCTCGCAGAGCAGAGAGGTAGCAGCATGGTTAACGTTAGCTGTGATGCTAGGGCAGCCGTGTGAGTGGTAATATGAGAGAAAGAAGGTGCGAATGAAGGAAGAATTCATTCCCAAGAAAAACAGCATGGGGTCCTTCGTCTGGCGGTTGTTTGGCTTCAAGTGGGACTATGTCGAACAGACAACTGTAATTTGTCAAGTGTGGTGCTGAAGCGTTGCTATAAAATGTAGCATTACTGCCAATATGTAGCATCATTTGAAAGGTCACCTGCTAAAGAATGAAGAGTGCGTACTTCGCTTGTCAACATCTCCATTCGGTGCCAAACGCCCACACCATCAAAATGCAGAGGCAAACATTTCCAGATCAACACCGTATGAAAAAAACAGTCAACAACAGAATTTAATAACGCCCTTCAAATTTTCAAAACCTCCTAGAGATGGCTTGGCATTGTCTTGCTGAAATAAGTAGGGGCGTCCATGAAAAAGACAGCGCTTAGATGGCAGCATATGTTGTTCCAAAACCTGTATGTACCTTTCAGCATTAATGGTGCCTTCACAGGTGTGTAAGTTATCAATCAATCAATCAATGTTTATTTATACAGCCCTAAATCATTATTTTTGGCTGAGAGAGCCGTGAAAGCCAAATATTTAAAAATGTATTTCCGTGAGAGCCATACAATATTTTTTAACACTGAATACAACTAAATGCGGGCATTTTTAAGTAAGACCAACCTTTTTCGAGTATATTAAGCCTATTATGTAGGGATGGTATAGCTCGGTTGGTAGAGTGGCTGTGCCAGCAACTTGAGGGTTCCAGGTTCGATCCCCGCTTCTGCAAACCTACTCACTGCTGTTTTGTCCTTGGGCAAGACACTTTACCTCCCAGTTCCACCCACACTGGTTTAAATGTAACTTAGATATTGGGTTTCACTATGTACGTAAAGCGCCTGTGATGAGGTGGCGACTTGTCCAGGGTGTACCCTGCCTTGCGCCCGATTGTAGCTGAGATAGGCTCCAGCACCCCCCGTGACCCTGAAGGGAAGAAATGGTAGAAAATGGATGGATGGATGGATATGTAAAGCGCTTTGAGTCACTCCAGAAAAGCGCTATATAAATATGATTCACTTCACTAATCCTTTTTAATAACATTGTTATTCTGAAGCTAACCAATAATAAATAAAATACTTCTTAACATCACTGCGACTTCTTGAACAGGTGTGGTAGAAACGGATGGATGGATTGAAATGCATGAGAACATTTAATATTTTTTTAACGTTATTTTTAAAACTGTGATTACCAGTGGAATTATTCATTACTTATCGTGTTAAGCAATATCAGCCAGGATTGATCTGAGAGCCAGATGCAGTCATCATAAGAGCCACATCTGGCTCCAGAGGAAAATCTAATTTAAAACATTTGTATGCACGTACAACACTTAAAACCTTTAGGATATCAGTATGTGGAATTAAAATATGGAATGGATTAAGTAAAGCAGTTAAACATTGTACTGATATGATCCACTTTAAGAGGTTGTTCAATTTAATAGTGCTTACAAAGTATAAAAAAAAAGAATTATGAGAAATACTTTCAACCTTGGGCTTCACGGTGGAAGAGGGGTTAGTGCGTCTGCCTCACAATACGAAGGTCCTGCAGTCCTAGGTTCAAATCCAGGCTCGGGATCTTTCTGTGTGGAGTTTGCATGTCCTCCCCGTGAATGCGTGGGTTCCCTCCGGGTACTCCGGTTTCCTCCCACTTCCAAAGACATGCACCTGGGGATAGGTTGATTGGCAACACTAAATTGGCCCTAGTGTGTGAATGTGAGTGTGAATGTTGTCTGTCTATCTGTGTTGGCCCTGCGATGAGGTGGCGACTTGTCCAGGTTGTACACCGCCTTCCGCCCGATTGTAGCTGAGATAAGCGGCAGTGCCCCCCGCGACCCCAAAAGCGAATAAGCGGTAGAAAATGGATGGATGGATGGATGGACTTTCAACCTTATTAAAAATAAGATCTGCATCTCAGTATGTTAATAATGACTGAATTAATTGATTACATATTACAAAACTGTTGTGTATACTACAAACTCCGTTTCCATATGAGTTTGGAAATTGTGTTAGATGTAAATATAAACGGAATACAATAATTTGCAAATCCTTTTCAACCCATATTCAATTGAATGCATGACAAAGACAAGATATTTGATGTTCAAACTCATAAACTTTATATATATTTTTTTACAAATAATAATTAGCTTAGAATTTCATGGCTGCTAAACGTGCCAAAGTAGTTGGGAAAGGGTATGTTCACCACTGTGTTACATCACTTTTTCTTTCATAATGCGCCACACTGGCTTCACGATTGCAGAGGGGTTAGCGCGTCTGCCTCACGATACGAAGGTCCTGAATAGACAGCGCTCTGGATCTTTCTGTGTGGAGTTTGCGTGTCCTCCCCGTGAATGCATGGGTTCCCTCCGGGTTCTCCGGCTTCCTCCCACTTCCAAAGACATGCACCTGGGGATAGGTTGATTGGCAACACTAAAGTGGCCGTAGTGTGTGAATGTGAGTGTGAATGTTGTCCGTCTATCTGTGTTGGCCCTGCGATGAGGTGACGACTTGTCCAGGGTGTACCCCGCCTCCCGCCCGATTGTAGCTGAGATAGGCACCAGCGCCCCCCGTGACCCCAAAGGGAATAAGCGGTAGGAAATGGATAATGCGCCACACATTTTCAATGGGAGACACGTCTGGGCTGCAGGCAGGCCAGGAAAGTACCAACACTCTTTTTTTTACAAAGCCACGCTGTTGTAACACGTGCTGAATGTGGCTTGTCTTTGTCTTGCTGAAATAACCAGGGGCGTCCATGGAAAAAACGGCGCTTAGATGGCAGCCTATGTTGTTCCAAAACCTGTATGTACTTTTCAGGATTAATGGTGCCTTCACAGATGTGTAGGTAATCAATAAATCAATCAATGTTTATTTATATAGCCTTAAATCACAAGTGTCTCAAAGGGCTGCACAAACCACAACGACATCCTCGGTACAGAGCCCACACAAGTTACCCATGCCTTGGGCACTAATACACCCCAATACCATCACAGATGCTGGCTTTTGAACTTTGCGTCAATAACAGTCTGGATGGTTCGATGTCAAATATTTCCAAAAACAATTTGAAATGTGGACTCATCAGATGACAGAACACTTTTCCACTTTGCATCAGTCCATCTTAGATGATCTCGGGCCCAGAGAAGCCGGCGGCGTTTCTGGAAGTTGTTGATAAATGGCTTTCGCTTTGCATAGTAGAGCTTTAACTTGCACTTACAGATGTAGCTACAAACTGTATTTAGTGACAGTGGTTTTCTGAAGTGTTCCTGAGCCCACGTGGTGATATCCTTTAGAGATTGATGTCGGTTTTTGATACAGTGCCGTCCGAGGGATCAAATGTCACGGTCATTCAATGTTGGTTTCAGGCCATGCCGCTTATGTGGAGTGATTTCTCCAGATTCTCTGAACCTTTTGATGATATTATGGACCGTAGTTGTTGAAATCCCTACATTTCTTGCAACTGCACTTTGAGAAACGTTCTTCTTAAACTGTTTGACTATTTGCTCACGCAGTAGTGGACAAAGGGGTGTACCTCGCCCCATCCTTTCTTGTGAAAGCATTTAGCCTGCACACCTGTGGGATGTTCCAAAAAAGTGTTTGATGAGCATTCCTCAACTTTATCAGTATTTATTGACACCTTTCCCAACTTCTTTGTCACGTGTTGCTGGCATCAAATTCTAAAGTTAAGTTAATGAGGATTTGCAAAAAAATGTTATCAGTTTGAACATCAAATATGTTGTCTTTGTAGCATATTCAACTGAATATGGGTTGAAAATGATTTAAAAATCATTGTATTCCGTTTATATTTACATCTAACACAAATTCCCAACTCATATGGAAACGGGCTTTGTAATTCACAGATGTTATTTTATTATAAAAAGGTCAGTAAAGGATTCTATATATTTGTAAACGCTCTGAAGTGGGAAAGGGGTAGGATTAAATAAGCTTTGCTTCTTCCTACTCCTTTTCGGACTTGTTACCATGAATTGATTAACGTGGACCCCGACTTAAACAAGTTGAAAAACTTATTCGGGTGTTACCATTTAGTGGTCAATTGTACGGAATATGTACTGTACTGTGCAATCTACTAATAAAAGTATCGATCAATCAAAAAAACAGATGTAAAGTGAAATTATATAAAACTGTGTGATGTATTATACTGTAAGTGTGTTGAGGTTCGAAATAAATTAAAGAAAGAAAGAAAGAAAGAAAACCAAACAAAATTATATACATGTATTGTGGCCCTCTATCCACAGTCCTGAGTCTCAGGAAGGCAGACTTTCCTTCAAATTCCGTTTCTTTGGGGTTTCAGGGATGGAAATGTTGCCTCCAACATTCACTGAGTATGTGTGAAATAATTTTCTCTTTTTGCTCTGACATCCTCTCCTCAACTTCTCCTTTTGGATGTTGACTCCGACCTGCACATATAAAAATATATACAGTATTTAAAGGGGAACATTATCACCAGACCTATGTAAGCGTCAATATATACCTTGATGGTGCAGAAAAAAGACCATATATTTTTTTAACCGATTTCCGGCTTCCTCCCACCTCCAAAAACATGCACCTGGGGATAAGTTGATTGGCAACACTAAATTGGCCCTAGTGTGTGAATGTGAGTGTGAATGTTGTCTGTCTATCTGTGTTGGCCCTGCGATGAGGTGGCGACTTGTCCAGGGTGTACCCTGCCTTCCGCCCGATTGTAGCTGAGATAGGCGCCAGCGCCCCCCGCAACCCCGAAAGGGAATAAGCGGTAGAAAATGGATGGATGGATGGATTTCCGAACTCTAAATGTGTGAATTTTGGCGAATTAAACGCCTTTCTGTTTATCGGTCTGGAGGCGATGACGTCAGAATGTGACGTCGCCGAGGTAATACAGCCGCCATTTTCATTTTCAACACATTGTAAACATTGGGTCTCAGCTCTGTTATATTCCGTTTTTTCGACTATTTTTTGGAACCTTAGAGACATCATGCCTCGTCAGTGTGTTGTCGGAGGGTGTAACAACACTAACAGGGAGGGATTCAAGTTGCACCACTGGCCTGAAGATGCGAAAGTGTCTGCCGCCAGACCCCCATTGAATGTGCCAGAGTGTCTCCACATTTTATCGGCGATGACAGACATGACACAGAGATGTATGGATAACCTGCAGATGCATTTGCAACGATAAAGTCAACAAAATCACAAAGGTGAGTTTTGTTGATGTTGACTTATGTGCTAATCAGACATATTTGGTCGCGGCGTGACTGCCAGCTAATCGATGCTAAAATGCTATGCTAATCGACGCTAACATGCTATTTACCGGCGGTGCTAAAGCAGACATGGCACAGAGATGTATGGATAACCTGCAGATGCATTTGCAACTATATTACGTTTCCTTCCACCCACATTTGATGCGAAAAAAACCACTTACCAATCGACGGATTTAAGTTGCTCCAGTGTCACAAGATGCGAAAGTCCTGATCGTTTGGTCCGCACATTTTATTAGCGATGCTAACGCAGCTATTCGGCAATGCTATGGCTATGAATAGCGTCAATAGCTATTCGCTCAATAGCTTCAGTTTCTTCTTCAATACTTTCATACTCCAACCATCCCTTTCAATACATGCGTAATCTGTTGAATCACTTAAGCCGCTGAAATCCGAGTCTGAATCCGAGCTAATGTCGCTATATCTTGCTGTGGTATTCCCATTGTTTGTTTACATTGGCAGCACTGTATGACGTCACAGGAAAATGGATAGTGGTTTCGAGATAGCGAAAATAAGGCACTTTAAAGCTTTATTTAGGGATATTCCGAGACCGGTAAAATTTTGAAAAAAAATTCAAAAAATACAACAAGCCACTGGGAACTGATTTTTATTGTTTTCAACCCTTTTGAAATTGTGATAATGTTCCTCTTTAAGAGAGTGTTTGACTAGATATGTGTGGTGTAAATATTACAAATGCTTCATTAGTCGCCGTAAGAATAAAGAGGCTCTTGTGATTGTTTTCTAAAAAGGCACTGACCTTCTCGCTCAATGCTGCGGTTTCGCTAACAACGTTGTCGATGTCCTCTTCCGGATGGCCGACCTCAACATCATCTCTCAGGGGACAAGCGTTCACAACCTCAAGTAAATTAGGGTGCCGGTGAAACATCAGGAAATAAGGGGTATGTTTCGTAGATACCTGGATAAAAAAAAGTGTATTTATTTTAAAGTATGCTTTAATAAATGATTAGGAAAAACAAGAAGACTGACCTTCAAAGATGTATTAATACTTTAAACAGCTGCAGGAAGCTGTCGATCCCAATTACTTTCTTCCTTGCTGAAGCTCTTTCTCAACGTGATTTACATTATGACTTGTTTTTTCCCCCTTAGCAAAACAACTGAGTTCAGAAACACACTTACAGTCAAATATTTACATACACTATGGGCATGGTTAAAAACGTTTTAACCATATGGATATACAATGCAGAGATAGATACACAATACAGTATGTATATGTTTATAATGTATTCACTTAAAGATTTTAACAAGTGGCATCACAAGGACAAAGATGAGACCTTCTGGGTGAAAGTTCTGTGACCACCACTTCCCGAAGACAGCTGGCACTCCACTCGGCGACGGAAAGTTTCTGTGAGTATGGCTTCCTGCGCTTCGTGCACTTTACTCATGGATAGGTTGGCTTTGCTAGAGAGCCGTGTCCGCCAGTTAGAGCAGTGTAATTTCGTAACTTTAGATGTTGCGGACACATCTGCTAGCGTTAGCTGTAGCGAGCTAACTAGCCCAGCTTGTAGCAGCCCTAACCGGCCTACAAGCTACGGTGTACCGGTTGAGACGCATAATAGATTTAGCCCTTTAGCTAGTCCTACACCCCAGTCTACCGGGCACCACACTTTAGTCATAGGGGACTCCATCACCTGAAACATAAAGCTTAGCAAACCAGCCACAATTAAGTGTATTCCCGGGGGCAGAGCACCTGACATTGAAGCTAATCTTAGGGAGCTAACTCGCAACAGGTCTAGTAAACACGTACGGCAGGCTAACCGCACCACTAGTTATGCGAATATAGTAATACACGTTGGCTCCAATGACGTTAGGATGAGACAATCAGAGATTACAAAGAGAAACATAGCCAGGGCTTGTAATCTCCCAGAAAGATGTCCAGGCATCGAGTAATTGTCTCTGGCCCCCTGCCTGGGAGAGGCAATGATGAGAGATATAGCAGATTAGTCTCTCTTAACAAGTGGCTGGATAGCTTCTGCAGACAACAGGGATTTACGTTTATTGATAATTGGCCCTCTTTCTGGGGCAAACCTGGCTTGCTGAGGAGAGACGGCCTTCACCCTAACCAGGAAGGCGCTATCCTCTTGTCTCGGAACATAGACTTCGCATTGAGCCACATTTGACTAACTGCACTAGAGCAAGCCCGGTCACAGGCAATTACAGAGCCTGCTAGCCTGGGTATGGAGTCAGTTAAGTTAGAACTAGCCAGCGCCAGGCTGGATGATCCCTGTACACATAGCAATTTTCGTAGAATAATACACAACTCACAAAATGTTTTTTCTACTGTGTCTATGACTACGTCAGAGTTAGACATGCGTTCTACTGAGGTGGCAAATTATGATGCGTTCAGTTTATCGCAGCGCCAAGTAGACAATCTGAAAATTCCCGTCATATCAATTCCTAGATATGGTCGTAATTATTTTAAGTACACTGCGCATAATAAACGCAACATTATTAATATTGCTACTACGGATAATTTTATCAACAACTCCTTAAAACAGCCCACTACCTATAATATGGGCTTTCTAAACATCAGATCTTTGTCTCCCAAAACGTTATTAGTCAATGAGGTCATTAGAGACAACAACCTTAACGTCATCGGTCTTAGCGAAACCTGGCTTAAACCAGACGACTTTTTTGCGATAAATGAGGCATCCCCTCCTAACTATACGAATGCGCATATTGCCCGTCACCTCAAAAGGGGAGGGGGTGTCGCACTAATATACAACGAAAACTTTAACTTTAGTCCTAACTTAAATAATAAATATAAATCGTTTGAGGTGCTTTCTATGAAGTCTGCCACACCTCTGCCTCTGTGCCTGGCCGTTATCTACCGCCCCCCAGGGCCCTATTCGGACTTTATTAGTGAATTCTCAGAGTTTGTTGCTGATCTAGTGACGCACGCCGATAATATAATTATAATGGTGGACTTTAATATCCATATGAATACCCCATTGGACCCACCGTGCGTGGCGCTCCAGACTATAATTGATAGCTGTGGTCTTACACAAATAATAAATGAACCGACGCATCGCAGCGGTAATACGATAGACCTAGTGCTTGTCAGAGGTATCACCGTTTCCAAAGTTATGATACTCCCGTATACTAAAGTAATGTCCGATCATTACCTTATAAAATTCGAAGTTCAGACTCATGTTCGGCAAGCTAATAATAATAATAACTGCTATAGCAGCCGCAACATTAATGCTGCCACAACGACGACTCTTGCGGACCTACTGCCCTCGGTAATGGCACCGTTCCCAAAGTATGTGGGCTCTATTGATAACCTCACTAACAACTTTAACAACGCCCTGCACGAAACCATTGATAGTATAGCACCGCTGAAGTTAAAAAAGGCTCCAAAAAGGCGTACGCCATGGTTTACTGAAGAAACCAGAGCTCAGAAATTATTATGTAGAAAGC
Organism: Nerophis ophidion; assembly: GCF_033978795.1. Classification (NCBI taxonomy): domain Eukaryota; kingdom Metazoa; phylum Chordata; class Actinopteri; order Syngnathiformes; family Syngnathidae; genus Nerophis; species Nerophis ophidion. The sequence goes on from NC_084635.1 coordinate 25,016,688, forward strand.
TGGAACGCAAATGGCGCACGACTAAACTTGAGGTGCACCATCAAGCATGGAGTGATAGTTTAATAACTTATAAACGCATGCTTACCTTAGCTAAAACTAATTATTACTCACATCTCATCCGCATTAATAAAAACAATCCAAAATTTTTGTTTAGTACAGTAGCATCGCTAACCCAACAAGGGACTCCTTCCAGTAGCTCCACCCATTCGGCAGATGACTTTATGAAGTTCTTTGATAAGAAAATTGAACTTATTAGAAAGGAGATTAAAGACAATGCGTCTCAGCTACAACTGGGTTATAGTAACACAGATACGATTGTATATACGGCGGATACTGCAAATATCCAAAATAGTTTCTCTCGTTTTGATGAAATAACATTAGAAGGGTTGTTACAACGTGTAAATGGAATAAAACAAAGAACATGTTTACTTGACCCACTTCCTGGGAAACTTATCAAGGAGCTTTTTGTATTATTAGGTCCATCAGTGCTAAATATTATAAACTTATCACTTTCCTCGGGCACTGTTCCCGTTGCATTCAAAAAAGCGGTTATTCATCCTCTCCTTAAAAGACCTAACTTTGATCCTGACCTCATGGTAAACTACCGACCGGTGTCTCACCTTCCCTTTATTTCGAAAATCCTCGAAAAAATTGTTGCAGAGCAGCTAAATGAGCACTTAGCGTTTAACAATCAATGTGAAACCTTTCAATCCGGTTTCAGGGCAAATCACTCGACTGAGACAGCCCTCGCAAAATTGACTAATGATCTATTGCTAACGATGGACTCTGATGCGTCATCTATGTTGCTGCTCCTCGATCTTAGCGCTGCTTTCGATACCGTCGATCATAATATTTTATTAGAGCGTATCAAAATACGAATTGGTATGTCAGACTCAGCCCTGTCATGGTTTAACTCTTATCTTACTGATAGGATGCAGTGCGTCTCCTATAACAGTGTGACCTCGGACTATGTTAAGGTATCGTGTGGAATTCCCCAGGGTTCGGTCCTTGGCCCTGTACTCTTCAGCATCTACATGCTGCCGCTGGGTGACGTCATACGCAAATACGGTATTAGCTTTCACTGTTATGCTGATGACACCCAACTCTACATGCCCCTAAAGCTGACCAACACGCCGGACTGTAGTCAGTTGGAACCGTGTCTTAATGAAATTAAACAATGGATGTCCGCTAACTTTTTGCAACTTAATGCCAAAAAAACGGAAATGCTGATTATCGGTCCTGCTAGACACCGACCTCTATTTAATAATACAACTTTAACATTTGACAACCAAATAATAAAACAAGGTGACTGTGTAAAAAATCTGGGTATTATCTTCGACCCAACTCTCTCCTTTGAGTCACACATTAAAAGCGTTACTAAAACGGCCTTCTTTCATCTCCGTAATATCGCTAAAATTCGCTCCATTTTGTCCACTAAAGACGCCGAGATCATTATCCATGCGTTTGTTACGTCTCGTCTCGATTACTGTAACGTATTATTTTCGGGTCTCCCCATGTCTAGCATTAAACGATTACAGTTGGTACAAAATGCGGCTGCTAGACTTTTGACAAGAACAAGAAAGTTTGATCACATTACGCCTGTACTGGCTCACCTGCACTGGCTTCCTGTGCACTTAAGATGTGACTTTAAGGTTTTACTACTTACGTATAAAATACTACACGGTCTAGCTCCAGCCTATCTTGCCGATTGTATTGTACCGTATGTCCCGGCAAGAAATCTGCGTTCAAAAGACTCCGGCTTATTAGTGATTCCTAGAGCTCAAAAAAAGTCTGCGGACTATAGAGCGTTTTCCGCTCGGGCTCCAGTACTCTGGAATGCCCTCCCGGTAACAGTTCGAGATGCTACCTCAGTAGAAGCATTTAAGTCTCACCTTAAAACTCATCTGTATACTCTAGCCTTTAAATAGACCTCCTTTTTAGACCAGTTGATCTGCCGCTTCTTTTCTTTCTCCTATGTCCCCCCCTCCCTTGTGGAGGGGGTCCGGTCCGATGACCATGGATGAAGTACTGGCTGTCCAGAGTCGAGACCCAGGATGGACCGCTCGTCGGGACCCAGGATGGACCGCTCGCCTGTATCGGTTGGGGACATCTCTACGCTGCTGATCCGCTTGAGATGGTTTCCTGTGGACGGGACTCTCGCTGCTGTCTTGGAGCCACTATGGATTGAACTTTCACAGTATCATGTTAGACCCGCTCGACATCCATTGCTTTCGGTCCCCGAGAGGGGGGGGGTTGCCCACATCTGAGGTCCTCTCCAAGGTTTCTCATAGTCAGCATTGTCACTGGCGTCCCACTGGATGTGAATTCTCCCTGCCCACTGGGTGTGAGTTTTCCTTGCCCTTTTGTGGGTTCTTCCGAGGATGTTGTAGTCGTAATGATTTGTGCAGTCCTTTGAGACATTTGTGATTTGGGGCTACATAAATAAACATTGATTGATTGATTGATTGATTGTTTGGCCACAATACCCAGCAATATGTTTGGAGGAGAAAATGTGAGGCCTTTAAAGTCCTACTGAAACCCACTTCTACCGACCACGCAGTCTGATAGTTTATATATCAATGATGAAATCTTAACATTGCAACACATGCCAATACGGCCGGTTTAGTTTACTGAAATGCAATTTTGAATTTCCCGCGAGGTATCATGTTGAAAAGGTTGCGGAATGATGACGCGTGCGCGTGACGTCTCGGATCGTAGCGGACATTTTTTTCCGGCCCGATCCAAGCTATAAGTAGTCTGCTTTAATCGCATAATTACACAGTATTGTGGACTTCTGTGTTGCTGAATCTTTTGCAATTTGTTCAATCAATAATGGAGAACTCAAAGTGGAAAGATGGAGTTGGGAAGCGGTGCACTGCAGCTGCCTTTAGCATCACAAACACAGCCGGTGTTTCCTTGTTTAAAATTCCCGAAGGTGAAGCATTACTATGGAACAGAGCGGTCAAGCGAACATGGATCCCGGCCACATGTCAACCGGCAGGTTTCGGCGAGAAAATTGTGGTAATAAGTCGGCTCTTACCGTAGACATCAGCGGAGCTTGCGTCCTGCTGCAGCTGTGTGTCTTCCTTCAGAGACACTGGCGGTCACCACACCCGTGGCCACACCCCTCCGACTTTCAGGTACTTTATAATCTCACTAAAACACTAGTAACACAATAGACGGATAAGGGATTTTCCAGAATTATCCTTGTAAATGTGTCTAATAACATCTGAATCGCTCTCACTGCCCTCGCCTTTTTTTATTTATTTTTTTTTAAACTTTTTTCTTATTTTTTTTCTAGTCCTTCACTCTCATTATCTTCATCCACGAATCTTTCATCCTCGCTCAAATTAATGGGGAAATTGTCGCTAACTCGGTCCGAATCGCTCTAGCTGCTGGTGGCTATGATTCTAAACAATGTGAGGATGTGAGGAGCTCTTCAACCAGTGACGTCTTGCGCACATCGTCTGCTACTTCCGGTACAAGCATGGCTTTTTTATTAGCGACCAAAAGTTGAGAACTTTATCGACGTTCTCTACTAAATCCTTTCAGCAAAAATATGGCAATATCGTGAAATGATCAAGTATGACACATAGAATGGACCTGAAATCCCTGTTTAAATAAAAGCATCTCATTTCAGTAGGCCTTTAACACCATCCTACCGTCAAGCATGGTGGTGTTAGTATTATGCTCTGGGCCTGTTTTGTTGCCAATGGAACTGGTGCTTAACAGAGAGTAAATGTGACGGTGAAAAAGGAGGATTACCTCCAAATTCTTCAGGACAACCTAAAATCATCAGTCCGGGTCTTGGGCGAAGTTGGCTGTTCCAACAGCCCAAAGATCCCCAACACAAGTCAAAAGTGGTAAAAGAATGGTTAAATCAGGCTAGAATTAAGGTTTTAAAATGGCCTTACCAAAGTTCAGACCTGACTTAAACTTGTGGACAATGCTGAAGAAACAAGTCCAGATCAGAAAACCAACAAATTTAGCTGAACTGCACCAATTTTCTCAAGAGGAGTGGTCAAAAATTCAACCAGAAGCTTGTGGATGGCTACCAAAAACGCCTTATTGCAGTGAAACTTGCCAAGGGACATGTAAGCAAATATAAACATTGCTGTATGTACAGGTGCTGGTCATATTATTAGAATATCACGAAAAAGTTGATTTATTTCATTAATTCCATTTAGAAAGTCAAATTTGTAGAATGTATACATGCATTCCAAACAGACTGATACATTTCAAGTGTTTTTTTGCCAAAAAGGAGATGATTATAGCTGACAACCAATGAAAACCCTAAATTCAACATCTCAGAAGATTTGAATATGGTGAAAAGGTCAGATATTGAAGACACCTGGTGCCACACTCTAATTAGCTAACTAACTCAAAACACCTGGAAAAGCCTTTAAATGGTCTCTTGTTTTGATTCTGTATGACACACATCAATTTATCACTGTGTGTAATGAATTGATATAATATGTAAGTTTCACATTCTGAATATAATTACTGAAATAAATCAACTTTTTCATGATATTCTAATAATATGAACAGCAGCTGTATATGCGTGCCAAGGCGGGCAGCACGCCAAGTCCTGGGACGAGGTGAACATTTGCCAATGATACATGAACTTGCTTTATAAATAATATATTTATTTAAATAAAGCATTTTTTCTCCTCTGTTGACAGCAGTGTTGGCTCCAGGATTTTTCAAAATGGGGTCCCATGGACCCCATCAAGTCATAAAAATGGGGTCTGACAGTAAATTTTTGGAGTCTCAATTTTTTGTAAGCGTTTTGAAAACAAATGATAAACGTATGCATTGTCCTGTAATATCTCACATTATATACTCTGTTTTGGAAACGTTACTTAATTCATTAAAATAAATAATATAAAAAGTAGACACATTTGTATGCATATGTAAATGTATTCAGTTATAAACATTCATTCACTTTCTTCTTCCCTTCATGGATCTAAACTTTACCGGTGCTGGTAGATTTTTTAATGTTTTTATTTGATAAGTTGTAAGTGTATTTATTTCAGTATAAAAGTGCAAAAGGTGTTTTGTTTGGGTCATGAAATGATGATAATGGTGTGCCAAGGCATGCATACATTTTATATTTAACGCTTGAATCTCTACATCAACTTCACATCTATTCCTCATTTCATAATGTTTTAGTTTTTTTAATGTTTTTTGTTTGTTTGTTTGTTTTCCGCCCTTTTTTGTCAAACAAAACTATGTTGTTGTTTGTTATGGCAAACACACAAAATATGCAAAATCTTCCACCAAAAATATTTTTCAAAGTGGAATATTTTATGTGACGTAATGGGGGTTGAGGTGGGGGGAGGGTAGAGGGTAGCAGGGGTGTATATTGTAGCATCCCAGAAAAGTCAGTGTTGCAAGGGGTTCTGGGTATTTGTTCTGTTGAGTTTATGTTGTGTTACGGTGCGGATGTTCTCCCGAAATGTGTTTGTTATTCTTGTTTGGTGTGGGTTCACAGTGTGGCGCATATTTGTAACAGTATTAAAGTTGTTTATACGGCCACCCTCAGTGTGACCTGTATGGTTGTTGAGTAAGTATGCCTTGATTGACAATCAATCCACTACCTCGCTCTCTCTGCCTCTGCCCCTCCCTCACGAATGTTGCTGTGTGCACATACCTTTCTCAATTTGTTATGTCTTTAACCCCTCTTAACCCTGTACATACATTGAAAATACACGCAACGTTGACTCAAAACGCAGGACATTTGAGGCATTTAAAAAACACCACCCGGACACCCCGGACAGTCCCGCAAAAGAGGACGTGTCTGGGAGAAAGAGGACGTATGGTCAGTCTAACATACAGATAATGTGTCATAAGACATACAAATTTACCATGAATTGATTAACGTGGACCCCGACTTAAACAAGTTGAAAAACTTATGTGGGTGTTACCATTTAGTGGTCAATTGTACGGAATATGTACTGAACTGTGCAATCTACTAATAAAAGTATCAATCAATCAATCAATCAATCAATATAAATTGAGTAAAGGAAATTAAATTAGCTCAAATATACCTACAAACGGATAGGTTGATTGGCAACACTAAATCGGCCCAAGTGTGTGAATGTGAGTGTGAATGTTGTCTGTCTATCTGTGTTGGCCCTGCGATGAGGTGGCGACTTGTCCAGGGTGTACCCTGCCTTCCGCCCGATTGTAGCTGAGATGGGCGCCAGCGCCCCCCGTGACCCCAAAAGGGAATAAGCGGTAGAAAATGGATGGATGGATACCTACAAACGGGGCATAATGATGTAATATGTACATACAGCTAACCTGTATAGCATGTTAGCATCGATTAGCTTGCAGTTATGCACTGACCAAATATGCCTGATTTGCACTCCAACAAGTCAATACAATCAACAAAGCTAACCATTGTGCATTTATCCATCCATCCATTTTCTACCGCGTATTCCCTTTTGGGGTCGCGGGGGGCGCTGGCGCCTATCTCAGCTACAATCAGGCGGAAGGCGGTGTACACCCTGGACAAGTCGCCACCTCATCGCAGGGCCAACACAGATAGACAGACAACATTCACACTCACATTCACACACTAGGGCCAATTTACTGTTGCCAATCAACCTATTGTGCATTTATTTACAGAATAATAAGTTTGATGGACAAAAAGAGGCCAAGGAGTGGCATAAAACATGTGTTTCTATGGCACTGTCGGAGAATGTTGTGCATGTAAACAAACAACAGTGACTTCAAGGTCTGGCGAAAATACAAACCACGTTTCCATATGAGTTGGGAAATTGTGTTAGATGTAAATATAAACGGAATACAATGATTTGCCAGTCATTCTCAACCCATATTCAATTGAATGCACTACAAAGACAACATATTTGATGTTCAAACTGATAAACATTTTTTTTTTTGCAAATAATCATTAACTTTAGAATTTGATGCCAGCCACATGTGACAAAGAAGCTGGGAAAGGTGGCAATAAATACTGATAAATTTGATGAATGCTCATCAAACACTTATTTGAACATCCCACAGGTGTGCAAGCTAATTGGGAACAGGTGGGTGCCATGATTGGGTATAAAAGTAGATTCCAAGAAATGCTCAGTCATTCACAAACAAGGATGGGGGGAGGGTCACCACTCTGTCAACAAATGTGTGGGCAAATTGTTGAACAGTTTAAGAAAAACCTTTATCAACCAGCTATTGCAAGGAATTTAGGGATTTCACCATCTACGGTCCGTAATATCATCAAAGGGTTCAGAGAATCTGGAGATTTCACTGCACGTAAGCAGCTAAGCCCGTGACCTTCGATCCCTCAGGCTGTACTGCATCAACAAGCGACATCAGTGTGTAAAGGATATCACCACACGGGCTGAGGAACACTTCAGAAACCCACTGTCAGTAACTACAGTATGTCTCTGCATCTGTAAGTGACGGCGAAAACCGTCAATCAACAACGCCCAGAAACACTGTCGGCTTTGCTGAGCCTGATCTCATCGAAGATAGATTGATACAAAGTGGAAAAGTGTTCTGTGGTCTGACGAGTCCACATTTCAAATTGTTTTTGGAAACTGTGGACGTCGTGTCCTCTGGACCAAAGAGGAAAAGAACCATCCGGATTGTTATAGAAGCAAAGTTGAAAAGCCAGCATCTGTGATGGGTGGGTGTATTAGTGCCCAAGACATGGGTAACTTACACATCTGTGAAGGAGCCATTAATGCTGAAAGGTACATACAGGATTTGGAGCAACATATGTTGCCATCCAAGCAACGTTACCTGGACGACCCTGCTTATTTAAGCAAGACAATACCTAGCCACGTGTTACATCAACGTGGCTTCATAGTAAAAGAGTGCAGGTACTAGACTGGCCTGCCTGTAGTCCAGACCTGTCTCCCATTGAAAATGTGTGGCGCATTATGAAGCCTAAAATACCACAACAGAGACCCCCGGACTGTTGAACAACTTAAGCTGTACATCAAGCAAGAATGGGAAAGAATTCCACCCGAGAAGCTTAAAAAATATGTTTATTCAGTTCCCAAACGTTTACTGAGTGTTGTTAAAAGGATAGGCCATGTAACACAGTGGTGAACATGCTCTTTCCCAACTACCTTGACACGTGTTACAGCCATAAAATTCTAAGTTAATTATTATTGGCAAAAAGAAAATAAAGTTTATGACTTTGAACATCAAATATCTTGTCTTTGTAGTGCATTCAACTGAATATGGGTTAAAAAGGATTTGCGAATCATTGTATTCCGTTTATATTTACATCTAACACAATTTCCCAACTCATATGGAAACGGGGTTTGTAGTACGACAAAACAGCGCTCGCTGTGTTTTTCCTTTTACATAAACCATAGTAAAACAAAAAAAATATTTTTCCCACGGCAGCAAAGCACAGGGGTTAGTGCAAGTGTCTCGCAATACGAAGGTCCTTAGCAGTCCTGGGTTCAATCCCGGGATCGGGATCTTTCTGTGTGGAGTTTGCATGTTCTTCCCGTGACTTCGTGGCCAGATAGAAAAGCTTAACGGGCCGCTTGTGGCCCGCAGGCCAGGTCTGTTCAAGGTACTCTGGCTTCCTCCCACCGCCAAAGATCGACCGCTAAATTGAGAGCTTGGCCTTCCGGCTCAGCTCCTTCTTCACCACAACGGATCGATACAGCATCCGCATTACTGAAGACGCCGCACCAATCCGCTTGTCAGTCTCACCATCCACTCTTCCCTCACTCGTGAACAAGACTCCGAGGTACTTGAACTCCTCCACTTGGGGCAGGGTCTCCTCCCCAACCCGGAGATGACAGTCCACCCTTTTCCGGGCGAGAACCATGGATTCGGACTTGGAGGTGCGGATTCTCATCCCAGTCGCTTCACACTTGGCTGCGAACCGATCCAGTGAGAGCTCAAGAACCTGGCCAGGTGAAACCATCAGGACCACATGATCTGCAAAAAACAGACACCTAATCCTGCAGCCACCAAACCGGATCCCCTCAGTACCCTGACTGCGCCTAGAAATTCTGTTCATGTAATCAAGTTCTCCATTGTAATTCAATGCAGAGGAAACACATGGCGTATGACCAATAGTCAAACACATGGCGTATGACCAATAGTCACATTTGAGAGTGTGCTTCACCTAAAAAACGAACTATTTGAGAAATCAGACTTACTTATTAGTGCATGGAAACGTGGTGACACCCTGTCTCGGTAGGGGATACAGAATATTTCAGTGATACAGTTACAGAATTTCACACGACACGCACAGCCAACAACCCCAATGTGGAATAAAGACAAAGACATCCTCTTCTATAGATAGCTAGAACTAAGGCTGGGTGATACATCCATACAGGGCTGGGCGATATTGCCTTTTTTTAATAGCGCAACATTTTTAGGCCAAATTGCAATATACGATATATTTCTCGGTATCCAGTATTTTGAGCACTGGATACACATAATCACAGCAGTATGATGATTCTATGTGTCTACATTAAAACATTCTTCTTTATACTGCACTAATATATGCTACTTTTAAACTTTCATGCAGAGAAGGAAACCACAACTAAGTAAATTTACCAAAACTGTATTTATTAAATTTATTAGCAGGTGACTTTTCAAATGATGCTACATATTAGCAGTAATGCTACTTTTGGTAGCAACGCTTGTGCCCCACACTTGACAAACTAAAGTTGTCTATTCGACATATTCCCCCTTGAAGTCAAACCACCGCCAGATGATGGGCCCTGTGCTGTTTTTCTTGGGAATTAATTCTTCCTTCATTTGTTACGAGATTCGCACCTTCTTTCTCTCGCAACAACCCGCTAGCATTACAGCTAATGGTAGCCACGCCGCTACCTCTCTGCTGGGCGAGGGCGTGTACGTATGTGATGTATGACGTGACAGTATGTGACGTATGTAAGAATGTGCGCCTGCTTGTCTGTGAGAAGGAGACACAGGAAAGAGCGAGGAGAGCCTGTAGTGTAATGCCCGCAGCTAAAAACAACTGCGTGAGAACGTCTATTCGGATATCACGATATAGTCATTTTCTATATCGCACAGAGACAACCCCGCGATTTATATCGTATATCGATATATCGCCCAGCCCTACATCCATATACACGATATATCGCAGGTTTGTCTCTGTGCGATATAGAAAATGACTTTATCGTGATATTCGAGTATACGTTCTCATGCAGTTGCTTTTAGCTACGGGCATTACGCTACAGAATGTTCTCGCTCTTTCCTGTCTCTCTTCACAGACAGCAAGCACACATACGTCACATACTGTCACGTCATACGTCACATACGTATACGCCCTCGCGAAGCAACGTACCAGTATGGGTAACAGTAGCTGTGATGCTAGCAGAGCCGTGCGAGTGGTAATATGAGAGAAAGAAGGTGCAAATGAAGGAAGAATTCATTCCCAGGAAAAACAGCAGGGGGTCCATCGTCTGGCGGTGGTTTGGCTTCAAGTGGGAATATGTCGACCAGACATCCATAACAAGTCAAGCATGCGACAAAAGCTTTGCTGCAAAAAGTAGCATTACTGCTAATATGTAGCATCATTTGAAAAGTCACCCGCTAGAGAATGAAGAGTGCTTACTCTACATATCAACATCTCCGTTCGGTGCCACACGCCCACACCATCAAAATGCCAGCGCAAACATTTCCAGATCAACACCGTATAAAAAAAAATAGTCAACAACAGAATTTAATAACGTCCGCAGTAACCTACCACATAGCGAAGGACGGACACTATTCGTTTTCCTATTATGCAGCTCATTTTTATTTGACACTTATAATGTCTCTGACAATCTTGCACTTTCTGTTTTGGAAATGACATGAATGTTTGTGCCACTGCTTAATAACTGTTTAATACATACACTTTTGGTCAATTTACTTAGTTATGGTTTCCCTCTCTGCATGAAAGTTTAAAAGTAGCATATATTAATGCAGTATGAAGAAGAATGTTTTAATGTAGACACATGAAATCATCATACTGCTGTGATTATATGCATCAAGTATTCATTCAAGGCCAAGGCAAAATATTGAGATATATATATCATGCATCGCGATATGGCCTAAAAAATATCGAGATATTAAAAAAAGGCCATATCGCCCAGCCCTAGCTGGGACTATTACAAAGATCTTAGACACGACAAAAAAAAAACACAAATTAAAAGTAACTTACCCACTGGATGACGTCATTGTTTATGGTTGCCCAGTAGTAACCAGCAATGACTCTGTTGCGAGTACCTCTTATCCCACAGTGGTTGCCTGCGTTATTATGACACTCTTCCAGCACACCTTGTTTCTCTTCCTCGCTCAGTACCACAAGACGCATGTATTGTTTGTTCAGTCCTGTGTAGAATAAACGCTCATCTGAAGCACACAAACAGGACATAACTCGTAAACCCCGGAGTACTTGGTCAAACTTTATCCAGCTCCTACCTTTAATTAAAAACCTTGAGCTGGCCCGGTGTGTCCTGGCACGATCCGTTCTTTGCACTTTTGTAGGGAAAACTCATTTCAAAATGTATCTATGCATAACTTTATAGAACTCAAAGTGTTTCATGTTGAAATTGCCGGAAGTAGAGGTTCGCGGTTTGCGGTCTCATCCGCGGAGTCCGCGGATAAACCGTAAATATAAAACTATATATATATATATATATATATATATATATATATATATATATATATACTGTATATATATATATATATATATGTAGGTGTGGGAAAAAAATCACAAGACTACTTCATCTCTACAGATCTGTTTCATGAGGGGTTCCCTCAATCATCAGGAGATTTTAATGGAAGCATTCACATACAATGGTTTATATAGAGCACAGAGTGGGTGGGTACAAGCAGGCGTAGGGTGTGGTGATTGGCTCATGTGTTACCTAGGAGGTGTTTCCGTTTGTGGCGGCATGTTGAAATGATTTCACTGCGCTTGTTGAGGGATGATAAATCTGGATGATATATAATAAACAGTTTCTCTTTTAAGCATAGGTTGCATCTTTTATTACCACTGTTGTAAGGTGAGCTGGATGCAAGAATTTTCCATGTTATTGAATATTCAACATTATTGTCTTTGAGGTTCCAAATGTGTTTGCTGAGTTCTGTAGAATTCTGCAAAGTCTGGTTTCTAAAGGAGGCGTTGTGATTATTCCATCTTGTTTTGAACGCTCCTTCGGTTAATCCTATGTACGTGTCGGATGTGTTAATGTCCTTGCGTATTACCTTTGCTTGGTAAACGACTGATGTCTGTAAGCACCTTCCGTTGAGAGGGCAATCAGGTTTCTTGCGACAGTTACATTCATTATTGGTTTCAGAGTCGTTTAGTCTGGGGGTAGGCAGTCCTTTTGCAATTGCTTTGTTGTGGTTTGAAATGATTTGTTGCATGTTATTCATACAGCTGTAGCTCAATTTAATGTTGTTCTTGTTGAATATTTTTCTTAGGGTGTTGCCTTTGGGGAAGTGTTTGTCGATCAGAGTGAGGAACTTGCGGCCGATGTTGGTTGAGACGTCTTTGCTGAATGGCGGATTGTACCAGATGATGTTGTTTCGTTTTCTGCTCTTTTTTGGTTGGTTTCCTGGAGTGGGTTCATAGGTGAGGGTGAAGTTGTATCCGCTTTCATCAATTACTTTCTGGTACGGGGGGGTTGCTTGGTCGAATTCAGCTTTGCTGGATGACAGCATCGATAGCCTTTTATTAATTCCGGTAGGTATTCTTTTCGTGGTGGTGGGTGGGTGGTTGCTGTCATGGTGCACGTATTGGAGTGTTGTGTTGGGTTTCGTGAATGGTTGGTAGCTGTTATTTCTCAGGTTGAAAATGACGTCGAGGAAGTTGACGGTTTGCTTGTTGGCTTCAATCGTGATCCGTAGGCCGTTTTCCGTGAATGGTTGGTAGCTGTTATTTCTCAGGTTGAAAGGCCTACGGATCACAAGTTCCTCACTCTGATCGACAAACACTTCCCCAAAGGCAACACCCTAAGAAAAATATTCAACAAGAACAACATTAAATTGAGCTACAGCTGTATGAATAACATGCAACAAATCATTTCAAACCACAACAAAGCAATTGCAAAAGGACTGCCTACCCCCAGACTAAACGACTCTGAAACCAATAATGAATGTAACTGTCGCAAGAAACCTGATTGCCCTCTCAACGGAAGGTGCTTACAGACATCAGTCGTTTACCAAGCAAAGGTAATACGCAAGGACATTAACACATCCGACACGTACGTAGGATTAACCGAAGGAGCGTTCAAAACAAGATGGAATAATCACAACGTCTCCTTTAGAAACCAGACTTTGCAGAATTCTACAGAACTCAGCAAACACATTTGGAACCTCAAAGACAATAATGTTGAATATTCAATAACATGGAAAATTCTTGCATCCAGCTCACCTTACAACAGTGGTAATAAAAGATGCAACCTATGCTTAAAAGAGAAACTGTTTATTATATATCATCCAGATTTATCATCCCTCAACAAGCGCAGTGAAATCATTTCAACATGCCACCACAAACGGAAACACCTCCTAGGTAACACATGAGCCAATCACCACACCCTACGCCTGCTTGTACCCACCCACTCTGTGCTCTATATAAACCATTGTATGTGAATGCTTCCATTAAAATCTCCTGATGATTGAGGGAACCCCTCATGAAACAGATCTGTAGAGATGAAGTAGTCTTGTGATTTTTTTCCCACACCTACATATTGCGCTCTACCACGGTATCGAGCACTATTCTCTGGATAATCCAATCAAGACATATATATATATATATATATTTATATATTTATATTTATATATATATGTATATATTGTTGGATTTGGTTGTCTTTTTATTTCCTCGTCAGATTTTAGAACAGCTAAAGTGTGAGCCTTTTACATAGACCTTGAATTTGGAATGTTGGAATGAAGACATAACAATCCCTATCTCAACTGTCAGAGGTAAAGAGGAGAAGAAGAGGGGCGGGGGAGAGTGAGGGAGGAGGGAGAAACTGCCATTCATTTTAGGATTAGATCAATTTGGACCGTGCCTTTAAAATGTTGTATCTAGATTGATCTCCCAAAGCGCTTTGGTTATAAAATATCAAAATGAGCAACCTCTGTCTCTGATTGATTTAAAACCAGCTTATGTGTCATAAAAGAACCTGGGGGCGATGACCGAAGGAAGAACGGGTCAGAACGCAACAATATATATATATATATATATATATATATATATATATATATGCACATAAAAAGTGCAAAGCCATGGGCTCACTCAATTTCAGTAAATAATTTAAATTTGGAACACAGCATCATCGTTTTCACGGTTTTTTGTTGTTAGAGGTAGAGAGTGTTTTAATGTGGAGTTCTAAATCTTTTTTAAAGGCACAAAAGACAGGTCGCGTATTAATATGAACTATGGAGTCAATATAGCGTCATCAGACCCACCATTTTAGATGATCTTCTGTGTTTAGGTGTTTTTTAGATACGAATGAAAATGTATTTTCATACGTATCTGGGTTTTTGTTCATTTTGGTTACATATTTAAAAAAAACTAGATGACCTTGAACATTTTACAGTAAAAAAATACCGCAATTCATGCATGTACTTAATTTACTGCTCTGTAATTTAAAACATTTTATTTTCAGTTTTTTTTCCAACAATTTTTGTACTTTGTTTTGCTGTGATTATATTGAACATTCACAAATCAAAGACAAACAATTTCCCCAAAAAAATGTTTAGTTAAAAAAAAGTAGTGGTTTCGATTTTTGCTATTGCCCACCCATTAACCGTGGATTAAGGCGGAAACTACGTCATACACATTACAAAAAAAAAGACACATTGTTGCGTTTCCATGCCTGGGAAAATACTGCAGCGTATTTAAATTGTCTTTTTGATTTCGTTACGTGACATTTTAAAGATATTTACTGTCCCATGAATACATTTACATGTTGTTTGCGGTCACTACATACGTCTCAATGTCCAAATGAGTATTTTTTCCCTACTGTATGAAAACAATTTTTTTTTGTTCAACACCTGCAAGAATTATAGTTGTTTTCCAAGACTTCGTTTAAATGTTTTGCTGTGATTATATTAAACATACACAAATCAAAGACAAACTATTTCAATAAAAAGAAATGTCTAGTTTAAAAAAGTATTGGTTTCGATTTTTGCTATTGCCCGTGCATTAAATGTGGATAAAGGCGGAAGCTACGTCATACACATAAAAAAAAAAAGACACAATGTTGCGTTTCCATGCCTGGGAAAATACTGTAGCGTGTTTAAATTGTCTTTTTTATTTCGTTACGTGACATTTTAAGGATATTTACTGTCCCATGAATACATTTACATGTTTCTTGCAGTCACTACATACGCCTCAACGTCCAAATGAGTATTTTTTGCCTACAGTATGAAAACACTTGTTTTTTGTTCAACACCTGCAAGAATTATAGTTGTTTTCTAAAACTTAGTTTAAACGTTTTTCTATCCTCAAAGTGGTTGCTTCCCGATTTTTTGTAGCGAAATAAACGTACTGTGTGGATGATTTAAAGGCTTTAACATTTTGAGAAATTGCTGTTCCGACGGTCAAGTGTAACTTGAATGCAACATTGCACTCACATGACTTAGTCAGCTGACAAAAGTCGTTTCCTTCCCACCTCAGCGTCGTTTTGCTCAGTCATTGTTGTGTTCCTGATTTGTAACTTTACGGACTCTACAATGAAGAGTTTGTACTTGTTTCTTTTCTCGGCGTTAGCCCTGACAAACGACGCCATTGTAAGGTAAGAAACACGTTATTGGGGCCCTGCCTCTTAATGAAAATAATTCGAGTTCATGCTAGCTATGAGTGAGCAGTAATTCCTTTTTAAAAGAATACCAAATTGCTGACAGTATATTGTCCAACCATATTTACCCGTTCTCATACTAACACTCACACTTTACCATGAATTGATTAACGTGAACCCCGACTTAAACACATTGAAAAACTTATTCAGGTGTTACCATTTAGTGGTCAATTGTACGGAATATGTACTGTACTGCGCAATCTACCAATAAAAGTTTCAATCAATCAATCAATCAAAAGTCAACACAATTTCCAGCAAACGTTGTACTTGTAATATACTTTAGACCAGAGTTTTTCAACCGATGTGCCGTGGCACCAGTGTGCCGTGGGACATGATCTAATTCCACCTATTTGGGTTAAAAATTTTGCAAACCAGTAATTATAGTCTGCAAATGATGTGTTGTTGTTGCGTGTCGCTGCTGTCTAGAGCTCTGCAGAGTAACCGTGTAATACTCTTCCATATCAATAGGTGGCAGCAGGTTGTGAATGGCTTTGTAGATCTCTGAAACAGTGGGAGGCACAGTGCTGGTAAAAAGGTGTCTAATGCTTAAAGCAAAAAATAAACAAGAGGTGAGTGCCGCTAAAAAAATGCATTGAAGCTTAGGGAAGGATATGCAGAACGAAACTAAAACCAAACTGGCTACAAAGTAAAAAAAAAAAAAAAACTGAATGCTGGACGACAACAAAGACTTACTGTGGAGCAAAGACTGCGCCCAAAAAGTACATCCGAACATGACATGACAATCGTCAATGTCCCCACAAAGAAGGATAAAACCAACTGAAATATTCTTGATTGCTAAAACAAAGTAAATGCGGGAAATATTGCTCAAAGGAAGAAATGAAACTGCTACAGGAAAATACCAAAAAAAGAGAAAAAAACACCAAAATAGGAGCACAAGACAAGAAATAAAAGACTACACACAAGAAAACAGCAAAAAAGAAAAAATTAATGAGGGTGTGATGTGACAGGTGGTGACAGTACACCTACTTTGAGACAAGAGCTATAGTCATGCATACTTGCTTATGCCTTAAAGTCATATCAACAATTGCCACAACCAATTTTTACTGTCAACTGAGTTTCGTGTTTTAATGAGTTCTGCTGGTGGTGTGCCTCAGCATTTTTTCAACGCTAAAAATGTGCCTTGGCTTAGAAAAGGTTGAAAAACACTGCTCTAGACATCCATGCATCCATTTTCTACCGCTTGTCCCTTTCGGGGTCATGGGGGGGTCACTGGAGCCTATCTCAGCTGCATTCGGACGGAAGGCGGGGTACACCCAGGACAAGTCGTCATCTCATCGCAGATACTTTAGACATGTTTAACAAATTAGAGTAAGAGCGTACACGTTGGATAAAAAGTAGTAGGTAGATGGGCATCTTATAAAATTCTACCCCTCTTATATAATTCTACCCCGTTTAACCTATCTTTTACTGGTAAATCAGTCACATCATAACTTTTATGTAGTCATTTTCACAATATTTGCAAAATTTGCATTTTTCTTAAATTGGGTAATTTCAATGTCGTCCACCTCTTGTGTGGAAAAAAAACAAAAACAAGCCAATTGAAGTATAAAAAAATGCCAGATTTTCAAGTAAAAAAATACCGCAGGTCATGCATGTACTTAACTACTGCTCTGTAATTTAGATAATTTTATTTTCAGGTAGGAATACAAATAAAAAGGCTAAATACAATTTGTACAAGGTAATTTGAACAGCTAAAGTTTATAAATAGATAATTTCTAAGTTAGAATAAGTAGAGGTGTTAAATAAATGGAAAATGGGTTATACTCGTATAGCGCTTTCCTACCTTTTTTAAGGAACTCAAAGCGCTTTGACACTATTTCCACATTCATCCATTCACACATACATTCACACACTGATGGCGGGAGCTGCCATGCAAGGCGCTAACCAGGACCCATCAGGAGCAGGGTAAAGTGTCTTGCTCAAGGACACAAGGGACGTGACTAAGATGGTAGAAGGTGGGGATTGAACCGGTAACCCTCAGATTGCTGGAACGGCCACTCTCCCAACTTCGCCACGCCGTCCCCAAAGACAAAGTCAACCAATAACATTGAGGATAAATATCAAAATCCTGGAGTAAAAAAAAATAAAATCACACAATTAAAGTATTGTATTATCAATGTATGTAATGTACTGTGTATGAATTAAAGGCCTACTGAAACCCACTACCCACCACGCATTCTGATAGGTGATATATCAATGATGAAATATTAACATTGCACACATGCCGATACGGCCTTTTTAGTTTACTAAATTACAATTTTAAATTTCCCGGGAGTTTCGTCTTGAAAACGTTGTGTAATGATGACGTGTACGCAAGATGTCACGGGTTTTTAGGAAGTATGAGCGCTGCGCATATACAGAGCTAAAAGTAGTCTGCTTTAACGGCATAATTACACAGTATTTTGGAGATCTGTGTTGCTGAATCTTTTGCAATTTGTTCAATTAATATTGGAGAAGTCACAGTAGAAAAACGGAGTTGGGAAGCCTTAGCCCTTAGCTACACAAACACACAGTGATTCCTTGTTTAAAATTCCTGGAGGTGAAACTTTACTATAAATCAAAGCGCGGTCAAGCAAACATGAATCACAACGGAATGTCAACCAGCAGGTTTCGGTGAGAAAATTGTGGTAAAAAGTCGCTTCTTACCGGAGAAAAGCTGAGCTTGTGCCGTCCATAGCTGCCGTCGACTACCCTGAGACATTGGCGTCAAGACACCCGTGGAGACACACCCCCGACTACCAGGTACTATTTAACTCACTAAAACACTAACAACACAATAGAAAGATAAGGGATTTCCCAAAATTATCCTAGTAAATGTCTAAAAATATCGGAATCCATCCCAATGCAATCGCGTTTTTTTTTTAAGTTGTTATTTTTTTTTCCCCTAGTCCGTCACTATCAATATCCTCAAACACGAATATTTCATCCTCGCTCGAATTAATGGGGAAATTGTCGTTTCCTCGGTCCGTATAGCACTTTTTGTTGGAGGCTCCCATTAAAATCAATGTGAATATGTGAGGAGCCATCAACATGTGACGTCATCGTCTGCGACTTCCGGTAGAGGCAGGGCATTTCTCTTAGCACTGAAAGTTGCAAACTTTATCGTGGATGTTCTCTACTAAATCCTTTCAGCAAAAATATGGCAATATCGCGAAATGATCAAGTATGACACATAGAATGGACCTGCTATCCCCGTTTGAATAAGAAAATCTAATTTCAGTAGTCCTTTAAGCAATCAATAATTGGTGATGAAAAAGGAATGAGATGTATTTGACATCCATGTAACTATCGTGTTGTTACTGTCGATTGTAGATTGGCAAGCTGTATTGCATCTTT
The DNA here is from genome assembly GCF_033978795.1 of Nerophis ophidion. Taxonomy (NCBI): domain Eukaryota; kingdom Metazoa; phylum Chordata; class Actinopteri; order Syngnathiformes; family Syngnathidae; genus Nerophis; species Nerophis ophidion. The sequence goes on from NC_084635.1 coordinate 25,035,878, forward strand.
ATGTCAAGTTGTGTGTTTTAGTCGAAATAATGTCAGTAATTTTTATTGTCAAATTTTCAACATGTGCTGGACATACATGACAAATTGGGGAAAAAAATGTTTATCTGAACCATGGTGTGAGTTAATTGGGAAATATTAAAAAGGTAATCAAAATACACATTTTTATTTCCAAAAATCACAGGATAACACGTGCAAAAGTGTGCCATTTGCAAAAAGATTTGCATTTTGATAAAAGAAAACCAACCACAAATGACAAATTGTGGTAGCTATTCTTTTTCAAAGACATCAAGGACATGGATCCTTGATGTCTTTGATAAACAGGTATTTTGGTTTCCTCCTGGTCTCCATTTAACCTAAAGGAGATTTTGCAATTGACACTCCAAGTGCCTTAAAGGCCTATTGAAATGAGATTTTCTTATTTAAACAGGGATAGCAGGTCCATTCCATGTGTCATACTTGATCATTTCGCGATATTGCCATATTTTTGCTGAAAGGATTTAGTAGAGAACATCGACGATAAAGTTTGCAACTTTTAGTCGCTAATAAAAAAGCCTTGCCTGTACCGGAAGTAGCAGACGATGTGCGCGTGACGTCACCGGTTGTAGGGTTCCTCACATCCTCACATTGTTTACAATCATAGCCACCAGCAGCAAGTGCGATTCGGACCGAGAAAGCGACAAGTTCCCCATTAATTTGAGCGAGGATGAAAGATTCGTGGATCAGGAAAGTTAGAGTGAAGCACTTTGAAAAAAAAAAATAAAATAAAAAGGCAACCGCTCCAGGCGGCGGCAGTGGGAGCGTTTCATATGTAATTAGACACATTTACTAAGATAATTCTGGAAAATCCCTTATCTGCTTATTGTGTTGATAGTATTTTAGTGAGCTTATAAAGTCATACCTGAAAGTCGGATGGCTGCGGTGAACACCAGTGTTTCTGACAGAAGCCAAGGAGCCAAGATCACAGCTGCCTTTTTGAGCTGCAGGATGAGGTCGCATAATCCACTAAAGTCTCCCGACTTAATATCACAATTTTCCCATCCAAAAACTTACTGGTTGACTTAGAGAAACATGTTCGCTTGACCGCTCTGTGTTAAAGCTTCACAACAAACAAAGAAACATCGGCTGTGTTTCGGTGCTAAAGGCAGCTGCAATCCACCGCTTTCCACCAACAGCATTCTTATATATAGTCTCCATTATTAATTGAACAAATTGCAAAATATTCAGCAACACAGATGTCCAAATTACTTTGTAATTATGTGATGAAAAGTGACTACTTTTAGGCTTAAGTGGTGCTGGGCTAAAATGTACCCTCCAACCAATAACGTCACAAACACGCGTCATTGTACGCGTCATCATTCCGCGGCGTTTTCAACAGGAAACTCCGCAGGAAATTTAAAATTGTAATTTAGTAAACTAAACCAGCCGTATTGGCATGTGTTGCAATGTTAATATTTCATCATTGATATATAAACTATCCGACTGCGTGGTCGGTAGTAGTGGGTTTCAGTAGGCCTTTAAAATTTTCTCTGCTTCTTCAAGTCGGCGCGCTTTCATGGCGATGTCTGAACTGTTTTTAAATGAGTCGTGATTCATACTTGTAAATATTCAAAATCGATTCAAAAGATAAAAAATTGTTTTAATCTGTCTTGTCCAAACACTCAGGCAAATCATATTGTTGATGTAAATGTTCATATCTGTTGTACAGATTTAGAAGTGTGGGATAAATTAAATGTTTGGTTAGACTTTTATCAAACAAAACTAGTTTTATTTTAAGTAATATATACATTTATCAGAGCTGTTACCTACTTTATGGAGGAATGTAGTTAATCACAGAACTTGCACCTAATATTATTAAAGAAGTATTGATTTTTAATCGAGAAGAGATTGTAAATCGAATTGTACGGTGCCCAAAGATTCACAACCCTACTATCCACCAAGCAACTTTAGATGACCAAGCTCCAGCACATAGTGTATGTTTTCAGAGAAAAGGGTAAAAAATTAGAATTTGTATATAGGCGATCTCGGGAATAACGTGATCAGTATTTTATGGACCCCACTGTCCGCGATATATAGAACTTTAAGTATAGTCACATGTTTATTGATGTAAGTAAGCATTTGTTCCTTTCAGCAGCAGCACCTTTCTTTTTTATTACCGTATTTTTCTGATTATAAGTCGGTCCGGAGTATACGTCGCACCGGCCGAAGATGCATAATAAAGACGGAAAAAACATTTTTGTCGCACTGGAGTATAACATATATAAGTCGCATTTTTGGGGGAAATTTATTTGATAAAATCCAACACCAAAAATAGACATTTGAAAGGCAATTTAAAATAAATAAAGAATAGTGAACAACAGGCTGAATAAGTGTACGTTATATGACGCATAAATAACCAACTGAGAACGTGCCATATTATGGTAAGAGTCATTCAAATAACTATAACATATGGAACATGCTTTACGTTTACCAAACAATCTGTCACTCCTAATCGATAAATCCGATGAAATCTTCTTCCTCGATGTCGCTTCTAAACAACTCTGCCAACTCCAAAGGTATGTGCCGCTTCCTCTTGTCGTTTTCTGCTGCATATTTCACTACGTCCAGCTTGTACTCTGCAGTACATGATTTCCTTTTCTGTGCCATTTTTGTTCAGCCCTTCTCAGTTTTTATAAGTTACCGCCAACGATGAAATGATCCACTTTAATAGCTATGGCAGTAGCGTATAGCAGTTAGCATTCCATGACCCACAATGCACTTCTGCCATGAGCCTCCCCCGCCAAATTATTATTGTAAGACGTGTATGTGAAGATTGCTGACGTTTGTGTGACGATCGCTGACATTTTCTCCGTCTCTTCCGCGAATGAGATAAATAATATTATTTGATATTGTGTAATTTTCAGTACATGATTTCCTTTTCGGTCCAATTTTTGTTCAGCCCTTTTCAGTTTTTATCAGTTACCGCCAACAATGAAATGATCCATTTTGATAGCTACGGCAGTAGCATATAGCACTTAGCATTCCATGACCCACAATGCACTTTTGCCATGACCCTCCCCCGCCGAATTCTTATTGTTTGACGTGTAAGTGAAGATTGCTGACGTTTGTGTGACGATCGCTGACATTTTCTTCGTCTCTTCCGCGAATGAGATTAATAATATTATTTGATATTGTGTAATTTTCAGTACATGATTTCCTTTTCGGTCCAATTTTTGTTCAGCCCTTTTCAGTTTTCATCAGTTACCGCCAACAATGAAATGATCCATTTTAATAGCTACGGCAGTAGCATATAGCATATAGCAGTTAGCATTCCATGACCCACAATGCACTTTTGCCATGACCATCCCTCGCCGAGTTCTTATTTGTTGACGTGTATGTGACGATTGCTGACGTTTTTTCCGTCTCTTTAGCGAATGAGATAAATAATATTATTTGATATTTTACGGTAATGTGTTAACAATTTCACACATAAGTCGCTCCAGAGTATATGTCGCACCCCCAAACTATGAAAAAAACTGCAACTTATAGTCCGAAAAAAATTGGGGTTTTTTTGCTAGATGTTAGAATACATTTATTCATGCTGTTTACATCGCCATCTCCACCCCTTTTAATTGCAGGGGGTTAGCTATCCTGTCTGTTTTCAGTTCCCCATGTGTGTAATGTGCAGCATAGTCACACTCTTATTCCTCATGCCATCGTACTGGTCAAATGATCAATTTAACACAATTTTGCACGTGTGTTGTTTAATATTGACGGTCATGCAGAGCTAGAGCTGAGTTCTGCACGTGATCTTTGCATGGACACTGCGGTCATCTTTCAAGCTACATTTTTAGGAGCTCTACTATTGTGTTACAAGCTTTTATTAGATGCACCACAAAACGTGACACTAGTTGGCAGGTGTTTTTTAACTATTACTTGGTTACTTGCAGTCAAATAAAAAAAATGGTATTGATAATGTTGCATGATTTAATAATTTGCAACATATCTGTGTTGAATTTGTATGCTCTCCTCACACATGTTAGGCTAATTAAATAATCTAAATTGCTCACAGTTGTGTGTGTGAATGGTTGTTAGTCTATACCCCTATTGGACTGGCTGACTGGCGTCAACATAAATGGTGTCGGCATAATTAAAAGCATAAAATAACCACCGCTTAAACATTAACTAGTGACTTTGAGACAAATGGAAAATAGGTGATAATAAAATATTTTTAACCTTTTGGTAATTTGTTGCCATAGTTTTTCTTCCATTTGTGCATATTCGTATTCTTTTGTTTGAAATACCAAATGGAGAGTTGTTCCTTGTTTGGAGTTGAGCTGCTGCATTAACAAGCCCTTAAGTTAACTTAAGTTAAGTTAACTTTATGGCTGGCTCACATCGTGGTCACTCCGTGATCACGTACGACCGCCAGACACTTCTGGATGTGGACATATCGGGCCGTTCTGGACTGATAGACGCGTGTGTGCTAAACATGCTAACTAGCATGGGAATACGTCGGCGGCTACATCCAGCGGCCTGTGAAGCAGGGGAGTCTAGTAGCAGCGGGGGCCGTCTACGGAGCAGACGCCAGCGGTGTGATCGGAAACGCGGATGTCGAGCGGGGCTAAAAACAAAGCAGAAGGCTAATCCCCACAGAACACCACTTCCCTCCATCCTGAAGACGGATTTAAATGGAAAATGCGAGACTACTGGTCTGGGTAAGGAGTCAGTTAAATTAGAACACGTTTTTTCTGCTTTGAGTTGATCAGAGTTGGACATGTGTTTTACCGAGGTGGCTAACTATGATGCGTGCAGTTTATCAAAGCAACAAACAAACAATCGGAAAATCCCTGATACTGAGGTGGCTAACCATGATGCGTGCAGTTTATCAAAGCAACAATCAAACAATCGGAAAATTCCTGTCGTATCAATTCCTAGATATGGTCTTAACTATACTAAATGCACTGGGCATAATAAACACAACATTATTAATATTGCTACTACGGATAATTTGATCAAAAACTCCCTAAAACAGCCCACTACCTATAATATAGGTTTTTTAAATATAAGATCATTGTCTCCCAAAACGTTATTAGTTAATGATATTATCAGAGACAACAATCTTAACGTCATCGGTCTCAGCGAAACCTGGCTTAAACCAAACAACTTTTTTGCGCTAAATGAGGCATGTCCTCCCTAACTTTACACATGCGCATATTGCCCCTCCGCTTAAAAGGGGTGGGGGGGTCGCACTAATATACAACGAAAACTTTAGCCTTAGTCCTAACATAAATAATAAATATAAATCGTTTGAGGTGCTTACTATGAAGTCTGCCACACCGCTGCCTCTACACCTGGCTGTTATCTACCGCCCCCCAGGGCCCTATTCGGACTTTATCAATGAATTCTCAGAGTTCGTTGCTGATCTAGTGACACAGGCCGATAATATAATCATAATGGGGGACTTTAATATCCATATGAATACCCCATCGGACCCACCGTGCGTAGCGCTCCAGACTGTAATTGATAGCTGTGGTCTCACACAAATAATAAATGAACCCACGCATCGCAACGGTAATACGATAGACCTAGTGCTTGTCAGGGGTATCACCGTCTCCAAAGTTACGATACTCCCGTATACTAAAGTATTGTCCGATCATTACCTTATAAAATTCGAGGTTCAGACGCATGTTCGTCAAACCAATAATAATAATAACTGCTATAGCAGCCGCAACATTAATACAGCCACAACGACAACTCTTGCTGACCTACTGCCCTCGGTAATGGCACCATTCCCAAAGTATGTGGGCTCTATTGATAACCTCACTAACAACTTTAACGACACCCTGCGCGAAACCATTGATAACATAGCACCGCTAAAGTTAAAAAAGGCTCCAAAAAAGCGCACCCCGTGGTTTACAGAAGAAACTAGAGCTCAGAAATTATTATGTAGAAAGCTGGAACGCAAATGGCGCACGACTAAACTTGAGGTGCACCATCAAGCATGGAGTGATGGTTTAATAACTTATAAACGCATGCTTACCTTAGCTAAAGCTAAATATTACTCAAATCTCATCCACCGTAATAAAAACGATCCTAAATTTTTGTTTAGTACGGTAGCATCGCTAACCCAACAAGGGACCCTTCCAGTAGCTCAACCCACTCAGCTGATGACTTTATGCAATTCTTTAGTAAGAAAATTGAAGTCATTAGAAAGGAGATTAAAGACAATGCGTCCCAGCTACAACGGGGTTCTATTAACACTGACACGATTGTATATACGGCGGATACTGCCCTCCAAAATAGTTTCTCTCGTTTTGAGGAAATAACATTAGAGGAATTGTTACAACGTGTAAATGGAATAAAACAGACAACATGCTTACTTGACCCTCTTCCTGGGAAACTGATCAAGGAGCTCTTTGTATTATTAGGTCCATCAGTGCTAAATATTATAAACTTATCACTCTCCTCGGGCACTGTTCCCCTAGCATTCAAAAAAGCGGTTATTCATCCTCTTCTTAAAAGACCTAACCTCGATCCTGACCTCATGGTAAACTACCGACCGGTGTCTCACCTTCCCTTTATTTCAAAAATCCTTGAAAAAATTGTTGCGGAGCAGTTAAATGAACACTTAGCGTCTAACAATCTATGTGAAACCTTTCAATCCGGTTTCAGGGCAAAACACTCCACGGAGACAGCCCTCGCAAAAATGACTAATGATCTATTGCTAACGATGGATTCTGATGCGTCATCTATGTTGCTGCTCCTCGATCTTAGCGCTGCTTTCGATACCGTCGATCATAATATTTTATTAGAACGTATCAAAACACGAATTGGTATGTCAGACTTATCCCTGTCTTGGTTTAACTCTTATCTTACTGATAGGATGCAGTGTGTCTCCCATAACAATGTGACCTCGGACTACGTTAAGGTAACGTGTGGAGTTCCCCAGGGTTCGGTCCTTGGCCCTGCACTCTTCAGCATCTACATGCTGCCGCTAGGTGACATCATACGCAAATACGGTGTTAGCTTTCACTGTTATGCTGATGACACCCAACTCTACATGCCCCTAAAGCTGACCAACACGCCGGATTGTAGTCAGCTGGAGGCGTGTCTTAATGAAATTAAACAATGGATGTCCGCTAACTTTTTGCAACTCAACGCCAAAAAAACGGAAATGCTGATTATCGGTCCTGCTAGACACCGAACTCTATTTAATAATACAACTCTAACATTTGACAACCAAACAATTAAACAAGGCGACACGGTAAAGAATCTGGGTATTATCTTCGACCCAACTCTCTCCTTTGAGGCACACATTAAAAGCGTTACTAAAACGGCCTTCTTTCATCTCCGTAATATCGCTAAAATTCGCTCCATTCTGTCCACTAAAGACGCTGAGATCATTATCCATGCGTTTGTTACGTCTCGCCTCGACTACTGTAACGTATTATTTTCGGGTCTCCCCATGTCTAGCATTAAAAGATTACAGTTGGTACAAAATGCGGCTGCTAGACTTTTGACAAGAACAAGAATGTTTGATCACATTACGCCTGTACTGGCTCACCTGCACTGGCTTCCTGTGCACTTAAGATGTGACTTTAAGGTTTTACTACTTACGTATAAAATACTACACGGTCTAGCTCCATCCTATCTTGCCCATTGTATTGTACCATATGTCCCGGCAAGAAATCTGCGTTCAAAGGACTCCGGCTTGTTAGTGATTCCCAAAGCCCAAAAAAAGTCTGCGGGCTATAGAGCGTTTTCCGTTCGGGCTCCAGTACTCTGGAATGCCCTCCCGGTAACAGTTCGAGATGCCACCTCAGTAGAAGCATTTAAGTCTCACCTTAAAACTCATTTGTATACTCTGGCCTTTAAATAGACTCCCTTTTTAGACCAGTTGATCTGCCGTTTCTTTTCTTTTTCTTCTATGTCCCACTCTCCCTTGTGGAGGGGGTCCGGTCCGATCCGGTGGCCATGTACTGCTTGCCTGTGTATCGGCTGGGGACATCTCTGCGCTGCTGATCCGCCTCCGCTTGGGATGGTTTCCTGCTGGCTCCGCTGTGAACGGGACTCTCGCTGCTGTGTTGGATCCGCTTTGGACTGGACTCTCGCGACTGTGTTGGATCCATTGTGGATTGAACTTTCACAGTATCATGTTAGACCCGCTCGACATCCATTGCTTTCCTCCTCTCCAAGGTTCTCATAGTCATTATTGTCACCGACGTCCCACTGGGTCATTATTGTCACCGATGTCCCACTGGGTGTGAGTTTTCCTTGCCCTTATGTGGGCCTACCGAGGATGTCGTGGTGGTTTGTGCAGCCCTTTGAGACACTAGTGATTTAGGGCTATATAAGTAAACATTGATTGATTGATTGATTAAGTTGCAACATGTGATAAAGGATGTTATGTGTGAGATAAGTGTTGCAGGTCAGTAGGTCAAATCTTTATCGATTTTTTTATACTACTGGACTGAAAAAACCCCACTTTTTTTTCTTCTGATGCAGGATTCCATTAAAAAAGTTCCGCTCCATCAGGCGTGAGTTGACAGACTCGGGGAAAAGTGCAGAGGAGCTTCAGGTCAACAGGCACTCACTTAAGTACAACTTTGGCTTCCCCTCCAGCAATGCACCCACCCCAGAGACCCTAAAGAACTACCTTGATGTGGGTATCCTCTTATGTTCTCCTTACACAGCTAAAAAGAACTTTAAAGATGCCGATATCTGTCCAATGTAGCTTGACAGATTCTAAGCTATCTGAACACAACATCAGCATCTTGGCTTTTTGTTATTCATTGGTGTTAGATAATACGTGTAGTATAAAATCATTACGTGGTGAGCTGAAATGACGCTGTGCTGTACTTTCAGCACCCTTGCGCTTAGGAAGTGTGTACTTCTTTGTTTGTGGCTGTAAAGAAAACATAATTTTTAAACATGTGTGTTCTGGTTTTAAACGTTATTTGGGATCGTGTGATTTTCAAGCAAACTATGAGGCAGCTATGGACAGAGTCCACATTTTATATGAAATCAATGGAAACATTCCAAAATAATCCAAAGTCAAACCTCGTGAATAAAAGCGTATCATGTTATAAATGCAGTCGCTCTGGCATGCAATACATAGAGCAAAGGACGATTACATTCTTTTAGATTAGATAGAGCAGAGGACAATTACATTATTTTAGATTAGATAGAGCAAAGGACGATTAGATTCTTTTAGTTTCGTTGTTTTGTTTAAGATAAAAATCTGATGTCATCAAGCACTAATCTAATCCATGTAATTAGCTGCTTAATAAGTCCACATGCACCACCAAATTGGAAAGAAAATCACGCGCACATGTGACTTACTTCCTAAATACCGTATCTTTTGGACTAAAAGGCGCACTTAAAATATTTTTAATTTTCTCAAAGATCGACTATGCGCCTTATGTATTAATTCTGATTGTGCTTACCGACATCAAAGCTTTTTTATTTAGTACATGGTGTAATGGTAGGTGTGACCAGTAGATTGCAGTCACACATAAGACATACGAGAAGACTGCAATATGACGCCAGTAAAAAAAAAAAAAACTGTAAATGTTCCATTGAGAATATAGAACATTACACATGGCGCTCAAAAATCTGTCAACATGTTTAAGTACGACTTTGGTAAGCTATGAAGCCGCACCGCTTGATGGATTGTCGGCGCATTACGGCTATCGTAGTCAAACGTACTGTGCTTCAACATAGGAGTATCATTATGGTGTGAGTACAAGGACCGCAAAATGGCACCCATTAGCAGACATATTATCTGCCGTTTTGTTTTGCAATATTATGAAAAACCTACTTTTCTTACTTTCTGGTACCTGCTGATGTGTATTTGGGATCTTCATAAGTTCTGAAAATTTGTGCGCATCCGCCATTGTAGTCCGTGGAGACGTCGTAGTCGATAAGCTTCTTTTTTTTTTCTACATCCTTGTTATGAGGCATTCATCCTCCGCTTTTGCCATTTGTAATGTAAAGGAGCGTATAGAAATGAGTTTCCTCCGCCGGGTGGCGGGGCTCTCCCTTAGAGATAGGGTGAGAAGCTCTGCCATCCGGGAGGGACTCAAAGTAAAGCCGCTGCTCCTTCACATCGAGAGGAGCCAGATGAGGTGGTTCGGGCATCTGGTCAGGATGCCACCCGAACGCCTCCCTAGGGAGGTGTTTAGGGCACGTCCAACCGGTAGGAGGCCACGGGGAAGACCCAGGACACGTTGGGAAGACTATGTCTCCCGGCTGGCCTGGGAACGCCTCGGGATCCCCCGAGAAGAGCTAGACGAAGTGGCTGGGGAGAGGGAAGTTTGGGCTTCCCTGCTTAGGCTGTTGCCCCCGCGACCCGACCTCGGATAAGCGGAAGATGATGGATGGATCTTGTCTTACATAAGGATTTTGAATAATAGGCAAAATTTAAAAAAAAATAAAAGTGTTGTTCCCCTAAAGCCAAAAAGGTGTTTGAGGCAAGAACACTGTGAGCGCATCAATAAACTGTGGACGATACTCACGGCAATGTTGTCAACAAAAGTACAGAGAGGTTAAACAACGCTTTTGTTACAACTATGATTAATCGTAATTATTCCAATTTCCAACTTCCAAAGTGTGATTAATCAGATTTTGAATACATTATTTTAGACAGCACTAAATCTTACTATTAAGAGTAATGTATTGTCCCAGATTATGGGGCTCTTGTCTCTAAATAAGAAAAAAAATGTGTTATATGTTTTTTGCAGAAATTCATGTGATTTCAGTTCCTCGGTACAGGCGTTCAAGATGTTTCTATACTATTCCTTTTGTTGTCAATTTCTCCAGGCTCAGTATTATGGTGACATCAGCCTGGGTACCCCCCCTCAGTCCTTCACTGTGGTTTTCGACACTGGTTCCTCCAACCTGTGGGTTCCTTCTATCCATTGTTCCTTGCTTGACATTGCCTGCTGTAAGTCCTTTAATCACAAACACATTCTAGAGAAGGATTTCTTGCAAGACCGTAACATATAATTTTCCATTTTTTTTAGTGCTGCACCACAAATATAATTCTGCCAAGTCCAGCACCTATGTGAAGAATGGCACTTCCTTTGCTATCCAGTACGGAAGTGGCAGTTTGTCGGGCTTCCTCAGTCAGGACACGTGCGCCGTAAGCATCGCAAAAGCTGCAGCGTCACAGAAAATGATTTTGAATCAAACTCTTTAGCTTGTGTGCTCTCGTTCCTAGATTGGAGACATATCTGTGCAGAACCAGCTCTTTGGGGAAGCAATCAAGCAACCAGGGGTGGCATTTATTGCTGCCAAGTTTGATGGGATCCTCGGTATGGCTTACCCACGCATCTCTGTAGATGGCGTGGCGCCCGTCTTTGACAACATCATGCGCCAGAAAAAGGTTGAGAAGAATGAGTTCTCTTTCTATCTGAACAGGTGGGAAACATTTTCTAAAGTAATGGATGAGTTTTCCTGTATAATGATGTTTTGTATGACCCCACTAAGGCTGTGTTACAGTTTGTGCACTTAATTAAACGAAGTACACACTGCATACGTACTGGAAATTACCATCGCAATATTTATCTGTTTTCTCTTCCTCTCTCATTTTTAGTTGTGAATTGCAACCACTTGTTAGTCTCTCCCCTTCTGCTGTGTAGCCAACAAAATGTGCTATAATTACAGCAAAGTTGTCCAAATATTAACCATTGAAGGCTGCATACTGTAAATTGAAGAATACAATCCCACTTTTATTCTCTTTTACCTTTTACATTTAAGTTATTTAAAAGCACTTAAATCAATCCAAAGTAGGCCAATACATCAGTGTTTCCCACACGATTGCCATCTCATGATTGGTAAATCACTAGATTGCCTGTATTGACAATGCACTGATACTATGTTGGTGTTTCATAATTGCACCTGCTGCTAGATTAAAAAAGTCACTATATTAAACCCGCAAATAAGATTAATAGTTAGTTATCATATTGTTTTCATGTTTTCAATGAATAGCTGTGCAGAAAGGAATACGAAACGTGTAATTCTGGTCATTGTGCCAAATAATCTACAGGTAAATAAATGTACATTATTTGGCACTAAAACATCAGAATCCCATACTTCCGAAGCATTCCGTTTCCCCAGTTTCATTAAAAGTGATGCTGGTGACGAAAGTGCGCTACGCCACTCTTTCGACTACTTTTAGCATGAGCTGTCACTCGTGAGCATAAAGTAACACTTCTTGATAAGCACAGTTTGGCAATTCAGTCAAATGACACACCATCTGTATGGGTCACATTTTTTTTCTTAAAGTAGCACACATCAAGTTATCAAGCAACACAATGCATCAATGGTTTTGTATCGTTTGACACTTTCTACTGCAATCTACTTGTGGTGGTTTGGGAGGGAGAGGTAATGGCATAATGGTCCTATTTTATGGCATAATTTCGCCACATCTAGTGTGTGTGTGACAATCATTGGTACTTTACTTTAAATTTCTACTTGGCCATGATGCATTTGTATATAAAAAGAGTCAAACCAGGAAACGCAAAATAACATGTCAACTTCCGTGTTGTTGAACGGTGTAAGTCAGAAGGTTAAAACATGTTGTATTGCTTAAGAAGCACAGTTCTAAAGAAAGGAACAGTAGTGGCTGTGTTGTACATGTAGCAACAATCTCCTGTAATGCGCTCATGTCTGGGCCATGAAGATGCCTTTAAAGCCGTGCTGCCACTAGCCCAATAATACCAGTTTTGTTACCCGCTTCAGCCACCTTCTTACTTGTGAAGAAAAGGCCAAACCACAAAAAAACGCAAGTTTCTCAGAAAGGCAGCGGTTATGTTGCTGTACATCAGATATTGCCACATAAATAGTAATCTCTCACAAACAAGTAATCTATTGCTTTCCAACATGTGCTTTTTATGTCAAACAAGACAGAGATGCTCGTGAGGGTTGTAAAGAGCGGTTTGGTCTTTTAGAGAAGACCAGAGGTTGTTTTTTTAATTAAAAAAATATAATTTAGAGGTCTGAATATTCACTAAACATAGCAACAAAGTGTGTTGGTAAGACTTTGATCCCTGATCCCTGATCCCTTCTGCTATGTCGTCTTTTTCTTTGGCAGACCTGGGTTCTCTATAAAACTGCATGGAATTATGTCTAAAAGTCTATGTAAGCCAGAAACCCCAAATCTATATACATACAAAAATATCCAGACTTATCATACTTTAAGCAGGCACGCTTCCGTGAAATCTCGTATTCACCATAAAATTTTAAATGCAAAGTAACTAATACTAATACAGTGTACGTATTTAAAGGCCCTCCAAAACATGCGTGAAGTTACACCACACATGAATTGCTGTATTTCCAGACTAATAACTCACAAACTTTGACACTATGACGACATTACCACCATGGCGATATTATTATTATTATTATTATTATCACATGATTTCCGTGGGTCATTAAAATGCATTAGGTCATTAAATAGATTTTACGAAAATAAAGACCTTAAATGGCGTTAAAAAACAAAAAATTCAATGTCCAGAGGCACTAAAAACTTTCTAACAACTGTAAGGGGGGCCCCTTGCCCAATAAGTCTCATGGAATGATAAATGTAAATGTACTTCATAACTTTGCCGTCATCGATAAGCTGTATGCCCGTGTGTTTCTTTTAATGACCCCAGCTTTCAAACTAGATACAGAAGTCTCACTCTGCGTCACTCTCAGTCCCTGAGTGTGTTTATTAGACAGTAGAATTACATTATCAGAGTCAGTCATTCACACTCTGTTTCGGTACTAGGAGGTGGGATCAATTTACAATTCTCTTCCACCCGTTGTCCTGTGTGTAGCAGTGGAAGCGACACTCACTTTAATGTTGGAGCTGAAACTAATCATTTTAATAAAAAGGTCACTTTTTATTAGGTGACCTTTTTGCTTCAAAACCGTGGGAGAAGAGTGGGCTGTGCGAACCAATCACAGCTCTTTTTTTCTAACTTTTATTTCAACAACCATATGACACACAATTCAAACAATCAAAACATACAATTAAACATGTATCTATTTTTTCTCTATAATCTTTAAGTGGTAATTAAAACATTTAAACAAAACTACCATGAGGAAAAGATAAACAAAAGAAACATAAAGCATGTGCAAGAGATAACAAAATACAATAGAACAAAAAAAACAAAAAGTAGCATTTTACATTGTTTTTATTTTGTCTTTGATGGAAATGGTCTTTGTATTTTAGGATGTTGGAAGTTTTCATGACCTTTTTGTTTTCTTCGTCATCATTAGTGCGCCCTGTTTAGAGCAGTGTTTTCAAATGGGGGTACGTGTACCACCGGGGGTACTTGAAGGTATGCCAAGGGGTATGTGAGATTTTTCAAAAATATTTTAAAAATAGCAACAATTCAAAAATCCTTTATAGATATATTTATTGAGTAATACTTCAAGAAAATGTGAATGTAATTTCATAAACTGTGAAAATAAATGCAACAATGCAATATTCAGTGTTAAAGCTAGATTTTTTTTGTGGACATGTTTCATAAATATTGATGTTAAAGATTTATTTTTTTGTGAAGAAATTTTTAGAATTAAGTTTATGAATCCAGTTAGATCTCTATTACAATCCCCAAAGAGGGCATTTTAAGTTAATGATTACTTCTATGTGTAGAAATCTTTATTTATAATTGAATCACTTCTTTATTTTTCAACAAGTTTTTAGTTATTTTTATATATTTTTTACCAAATAGTTCAAGAGAGACCACTACAAATGAGCAATATTTTACACTGTTATACAATTTAATAAATCAGAAACTGATGACATAGTGCTGTATTTTACTTCCTTATCTCTTTTTTTCAACCCAAAATGCTTTGCTCTGATTAGGGGGTACTTGAATTAAAAAAATTATCACAGGGGTACATCACTGAAAAAAGGTTGAGAACCACTGGTATAGAGCATGTCGATGGTAATCTCAGAGAGGCGTTCTGCAATTTGTGCAAAAAAACCTACAAACTTTGCTCAATGAGGATCAATGTGGTGGAATCACACATGCTATTAACTACTAACAAGTCGGCCCTTGAAGGCAGGCAGCAGTTAAAAATATTACATTTACTTGGTGTCACCAACAAAGCAACTTCTGCTGTATAAAATAAATGAAAATAGAACTAAATTGTCACATTATCCGTCTTGTGAGCTAATTCTAATTCACTATAAAGGAACAGTTAATGTCAACTTTAACTACTGTATTTCCTTGAATTGCCGCCGGGGCGCTAATTAATTTAAAACCTCTTCTCACTCCTGCGCTTACCAAAGGCTTGCGGTAAAAGTAAGCATGTGCTAATTATTTTAAAACCTCTTCTCACTCTGGCACTTACCAAAGGTATGCAGTAAAAATTTGAGTGTGATGTAAGCTTGGACCTTAAATCCTACCGAATAGCTCTAAATCTTTTTCCCTTTATGCGATTTCAAATTACCGGTATTGAAATCAGCCTCCTCCATTTTGAAAATGATGACAAGGGAAGTGTCACTCGTGACGTCACGAGTTTGACCAGGCGGTAATACTAAGCATGCACTGATTATTTTGGGAAGCCAGTTTGACCCGGCAGTAATTCAAGGCAGGTGCATACTATATGCCCAACGGCAATTCAAGGAATTACGGTATTATCATTGACAAATGCTTACAATTTTGACTATACAGAAAATTGTATTGAGTTTTTGACTGTATTTAAAAAAATATCTGCTGTAGGACATGAGCATTACATTATTTTAAGTGGCATTAAAAAGGCATTACAACTTAAACTGGACTTGCTGATACCTGCAGAAACCCTATATTTTTATTATTAGGACATTTTTAGATGAATTGGTTTGTGAATTACAACTACACAAACAAGAAACAAAGTGGAGCAACACAACAATGACATGACTGGCTCTGCCTCATATCTTGTAAACGTGCGCTTTTGTGGTTACTTTTTGCTGCCAAAGTTATCAATTTATTTATGCTCACCACTAATGTGGACAAAAATATTTAATATTACATTTAAAATATGATATGGTAGTGGAAATGTTGTGTATGTGAAGGAATGACATTATGAATGGAAAATGTAGAGTTTTTTGTGTTGGAAAACAACAATTTGTGCTCATATGTCACTTGCAGGAACCCAGACACTCAGCCTGGCGGTGAGCTGCTGCTCGGTGGAACGGACCCCAAGTACTACAGTGGCGAATTTAGCTACGTCAACGTAACCCGGCAGGCCTACTGGCAGATCCACATGGACGCGTGAGTGCATGAATCGGAATCCACACTAAAAGTGGCCCTAACCCTTAATTGTCCAAGTGTAAAAGTTTGAGGCCTCACTGCAGTAATTGTTCAGGTTGCAGGTGGGCAGCCAGTTGACTTTGTGTAAAGGCGGCTGTGAAGCCATCGTGGACAGTGGCACGTCTCTGATCACCGGCCCGGCTGCAGAGGTCAAGGCTCTGCAGAAGGCCATCGGGGCCATCCCGCTCATCCAGGGAGAGGTAAGACAATACAAACATCATATTTTGTTTAATAAATATAATGCAAGGAATATACAGTGGGACCCCAAATTATGAACATTGTTCGTAAGTAGAAAAGTTTGAGGCAAATTTTTCCATAAAAAAAGTACATTGTTTCAAAAGAAAAATCTGCGTTTCTTTGCTTCTGAACCAAGTGTTGTGTCATACTGTATGTTCATTTGTACATGTGATTATGCGTACATGTTTGTACAACCACCGCTCATGTGTGCGCATGATTATATGTCCACATGTCTGTACAACCAATGCTCAGTACAAAAAAACATAATGTAAACATGAATAATGGGTACCAGCTTGACAAAAGTCTGTATTTTAGTAAAGGTTTATACACTTTGAACACAATATAAAGCGCTATACAGTACTGTATATCAAAGTGGTGATGGATCAGTGATCTATTTAACCTTCCTCTTGTGTTAACTTTCCGTTACCGTCTCTTATGTTAGTGCGTCGGTTTTGACCCATGTCTTAAATCGGCTGTGAAATACACTAAAAACAACTATCTATCATTCAATTTGTTTCTCATCTCTTGGTTACCTTGTTAGGCTTCCTTATCCATGAAAATATTGGTTTTAATATTTTTTGTTGTGGGCCATTGGGCCTTTTTTTTGTCAGTGTGCCCCTCGATTTCAATTTAAAAAATTGTGAAATTAACCTCAAGAGAATCGTATAAATAAATAAAAGGTTGTTGCGTTACCTGACTATTACTGAGGGGTATTAAAACACATCTCTTAATAAATTATATGTATTTATTTTTTTCATTTTAATAATTTTATACTGAATTGACCTCACATGTCTGGACATGCCAGTCTTTGTTTGTTTTTGTACTGGATAACAAGGTAAAATGAGAATCCCCTAAAGCTCACATGATTGGGAGAGGAGCTGGCTTTCAGTGTCTTCAGTTTTGGCTCTAATTATTGCCTGATGATCTTAATTTTAGATCTAGGTCAAAACCGACCCTTACAACACCAAGGTCATAATTTCAACCAGAGCATTTTATAATTTAGTGGGGGGAAAAAACAGTTCTATTTTGGTGAAATAGAGGTTCCTGACAAAGTCAAAAAGCCTTAATGCAAAAAAAGAAATGTGTTTTTTTTTTTATGCATCTAAAAACTAAAACGGGTCGATGCCGACCCTAACATAAGACTTAGGTTAATAACAAAGCCAAAGCAAGAACTAGCCGAACTCCTCCCGTGTAGCCCTGCTGACATGCACACACTGTCACTAGCCCTGTGGTGCACTCAGTTTCAAACACCAAACTCCTTAACTTTACCAACTTTGCCTGTAGGTTAATCTACTTTGCAGGCAGCAAAAAGGGAATTGGGGGAAGCAGTGTCGACAATGTTGTGAATTCTTCCTGAATGTTTCAAACCACACATCGCTTCTCCATTGCTTTCTTTTGACTCCGCTAAAAAAATGTAGTAAAAAGGCTGAAAAGCACACAAAGTGAGTTGGCACAGTAGCAAACGACTGCACTGCCCTGACTGAATGAGCATGTAGATTGATCAGCCCGCTCACAATGGATGTGCTGCCGGGCACAAATACCTGCACAATGAAACAAGATTCCTTTGTATTACAAATGTAAAGTCCAACTCAGCAATGTGGTTTGTTTGTTCCTGTGCATTTTATTTTTCAAAATTCCCTTTAGCTTCTTAGATAAGAAAGCTTGGGTTTTGTTAATGTAAACTAATACTATTTTTGTTTTCAGTACATGGTGAACTGTGAAAAGATCCCTTCTCTGCCTGTGATCACCTTCAATGTGGGCGGCCAGTCCTACAAACTGACTGGAGACCAGTATGTCCTGAAGGTGAGATGACGTGGTTGGTCTTGTCCAGTAGGGGGCAGCAGAGTTCGTGTGCAGTTATAACAATACAACACTGTGAAGCAGAGTTCACCAGAAACAGTCCAGCCTTGTTTTATTCGGCCAAGTCATGAGGAGTCTGCTTTGTTATTCCGAGGGCTTACACAAATCACACTTGTTTGTTCCTCCAGCTCTTTAGCAAGATTTATTACACACATTATTTAATACCAAAATAGCAACACTCAATGATTTCCTGTCTTTTGAAAATCCAGGAGAGCCAAGCTGGAAAGACCATTTGTCTGAGTGGTTTCATGGGTCTGGACATTCCACCCCCAGCAGGGCCCCTGTGGATTCTGGGAGACGTTTTCATCGGCCAGTATTACACCGTCTTTGATCGAGAGAACAACAGGGTGGGCTTTGCCAAGTCCGTATGAAATGAATGTATGAATAACTGTACATGTTGCAGTGTGAAACTAAGTCCGTACATTGGGCATTTGCTGTTGCTTTGCAATCAAACTGTTTAGCAATAGAGGATGCACTCCATTGAAGAGGTTGGAGCTTTCTTACTGAGTGAGGAACTAATGAGAATTTATGTTGTTTAAGCTTAGCAGGCAAATTGTTCATTTTTTTCTCCCTCTTTTGTGATTTTGTTTTCCTTTAAATCAGGGACTTGGATTTTAATTAGAATTTTAGGGGAAATTGACTCTCTACTACTGACTGGGATGTGTTTTAATTTGATTGGCCTAAATAAATGCTATTCAAATAATCACATGTGTACTCTTCTTTGCAAATATAATGAATAAGTGTTTGTTTCTAAGGCTAGCACACTTCTTTTGAGTGCACAAGTACGTTCACTGTGAGAATGAATATGGCATGCAGTGCTCCGTAAGTCCCCGGGTGCTGTTCTCATCAAGGCCAAAAAAAGTGAGTGTGTAGTGAGGGACATTTGCTAACTATACCTGCCAATGTTAATAGTCACCATCTTGGCTATGCTGAGATGTAGCATGAACATACTTTTTACTTTTCTCTGTGTAAATAAGTGTATAATACAGACACCATGAGGCATGATGCTGTTGACCTGATGATAAACTAGTTTAAAAATAATGTTTTTGTATTATTTATAAGACTACTGTACATTTCAGTTTTGTAAATATTGACTATTGTAGGTTAAGTACTACTTACAGTCGTGGTCAAAAGTTTACATACACTTGTAAAGAACATAATGTCATCAACGTCTTGAGTTTCCAACAATTTCTACAACTCTTATTTTTTGCGATAGAGACTTGTTTGTCACAAAAAACATTCATGAAGTTTGGTTCATGAATTTATTATGGGTCTACTGAAAATGTGACCAAATCTGCAGGGTCAAAAGTATACACACAGTAATGTTAATATTTGGTTACATGTCCCTTGGCAAGTTTCACTGCAATAAGGCACTTTTAGTAGCCATCCACAAGCTTCTGGTTAAATTTTTGACCCCTGCTCTTGACAAAATTGCTGCAGTTCAGTTAAATTGGTTGGTTGTCTGACATGGACTTATTACTTCAGCATTGTCCACATGTTCTCAATGGGGTTTAAGTCAGGACTTTGGGAAGGCCATTCAAAAATCTTAATTCTAGCCTGATTTAGCCATAGCTAAATAGCGGCATAGCTCGGTTGGTAGAGCGGCCGTGCCAGCAACTTGAAGGTTGCAGGTTCGATTCCCGCTTCCGCCATCCTACTCACTGCCGTTGTGTCCTTGGGCAAGACACTTGACCCACCTGCTCCCAGTGCCACCCACACTGGTTTAAATGTAACTTAGATATTGGGTTTCACTATGTAAAGCGCTTTGAGTCACTAGAGAAAAGCGCTATATAAATATAATTCAATTCACTTCACTTCACTTACTTTACCACTTTTAACGTGTGTTTGGGGTCATTGTCCTGTTGGAACCCCCAACTGCGCCCAAGACCCAACCTCCAGGCTTTCGATTTTAGGTTGTCCTGAATAATTTGGGGGTAATCTTCCTTTTTTCATTGTCCCATTTACTCCCTGTAAAGCACCAGTTCCATTGGCAACAAAACAGGCTCAGAGCATAATACTACCACCACCATTCTTGACAGTAGGAATGGTGTTCCTGGGATTAAAGGCCTCACCTTTTCTCCTCCAAACATATTGCTGGGTATTGTGGCAAAACATCTTAATTTGTGTTTCATCTGTCCTCAGAACTTTCCTCCAGAAGGTCTTATCTTTTGCCATGTGATCAGCAGCAAACTTTAGACGAGCCTTAAGGTGTCACTTCTGGCGCAAGGTCTTCCTTTATGCATGGTAGCCTCTCAGTCCATGGCGATGCAAAACATGCTTGACTGTGGACACTGACACCTGTGTTCCAGCAGCTTCCAATTCATTGCAGACCTGCTTTTTGGTGGTTCTCGGTTGACTTTAGATCATCCGGACAAATTTTCTCTCAGCAGCAGGGGATAGCTTGCGTTTTCTTCCTGTTTGTGGCAGTGACAAAACTGTGCCATGCACTTTATACTTTGAACAATTGTCTGCACAGTTGCTCTTGGGACCTTCAGGTGCTCTGAAATGGCTCCAGGTGACTTTCCTGACTTTTTCAAGTCAATGATTATTTTTTTTCAGATTTGTGCCAAGGTACTCTGATTTTCCTATTGTAGCGTTTGTAACCGAGTCTAAGGACTGCATCACATGACCCCTATCTAAATGGGCTCAGAGAAGTCAACAGGTGTCGTCAATCATAATCACTCACATGAAGTTAAGAGGCCATGCCATGTAGCTAATTTGATTTGATTGTATCTTTTCTACACCCCCCCCCCCCCCCCCCCCCTCCCTCCTCTAGGGGAGACTGGATGCAAAGGATGTCGAGTGGGTCTAGGATAAGAGTGGGTGGGTCTAGGATAAGAGTGGTAGTCCAGTCCATAGTGGATCTAACATAATAGTGTGAGAGTCCAGTCCATAGTGGATCTAACGTAATAGGGAGAGTCAGCAGAAGACCATCCCCAGCAGAGATAGGTCAGCAGCGCAGAGATGTCCCCAGCCGATGCACAGGCGAGCGGTCCATCCAGGCTCCCGACTCTGGACAGCCAGCACTTCCTCCATGGCCACCGGACCTGTGTGTGTCACCCTGCCCCTATCCACAAAGGACAGGGGGGCTGAAGAGAGGAGAAAAGAAAAGAAACAGCAGATCAACTGGTCTGAAAAGGGGTCTGTTTAAAGGTTAGAGTATACAAATGAGTTTTAAAATGGGACTTAAATGCTTCTACTGAGGTTGCATCTCGAACTGTTACCGGGAGGGCATTCCAGAGTACTGGAGCCCAAATAGAAAACGCTCTATAGCCCGCAGACTTTTTTTGGGCTCTGGGAATCACTAATAAGCCGGAGTTCTTTGAATGCAGTTTTCTTGCCGGGATATATGGTACAATACAATCGGCAAGATAGGATGGTGCTAGATAACGATTATCAATTATTGACGTTTACTAATCGATTCTAAAATTGTCCATATCTGAATTACGATGCATCTAAAAATAGATTATTTCTCCCACCTCGAGTATGAGCATAGAAAAATAGTGCTGGAGCTTGTTGCAAATTTGTGAACACGTTTCTGACTGCCCTCTCATTTATGCCTGCCAACTGGCCACGTGCACTGGGAAAACTACCTAAGGAAAAAAAAACATTTTTGTACACAAATTAAATGTATTGTCGTTATCTCATCCAGGAACGTTTTGTTTTTTTTAAGTTTTAGTTGTTTTACTTGCATGTAACACGTGTGCCCAAAACTTGGTTACAGTTTTAGCTAAAGTTGTCTCATGCTGTATTTTGATTTACAGGTGCAGAAAATTGCACTACATGGAGGTGTGTCTTTTTCCCCAAGTCTGCATTTTGAGTACTGTAATGGGTTTTGTACTTTCAATATTTAACGTTATATAATATATTTTTTAAATGTTTTGTTTTTATTTCTATATGCCTATCATATTGCTCATTGCAGTCTGTTGAGTCCAGATACATGTCAAGTGTTCTAAAATACTGTATATAGTCTTTTTGTTCTTCAATCAATTAATATAAACATATTTGATGTTGAAGATGTTATCGAAATAACAAATTAAATAACAGCAGGAGGAGATAAAATAATTGTGTGCCGGTGTGTGTGCCACGCACCTGATTTAGATTGTGGCAGCGTCGCTCCACCGTATCTTCCACCTCCTTGCCGCCATCTTGGGCAAGGCTGCAGCGTGCCCTGCCCCGCCGTCGGCCCGTTGGCTCCGCCTCTCCACAGCCTCCTCCCCACATTGATTAAAATGATCAAAACAATGGTAAATCTAAATATCACATATTGTTATGAACATCTGTTATTTCCATTATACAATACCAGTGAAGGTAATAATTTAATTTAACAATAATAATTTGTTGCATTTCTATTTAATAATACAACTTTAACATTTGACAACTAAACAATTAAACAAGGCGACTCGGTAAAGAATCTGGGTATTATCTTCGACCCAACTCTCTCCTTTTAGTCACACATCAGAAGCGTTACTAAAACAGCCTTCTTTCATCTCCGTCATATCGCTAAAATTCGCTCCATTTTGTCTTCTAATGACGCTGAGATCATTATCCATGCGTTTGTTAAGTTTCGCCTCGATTACTGTAATGTGTTATTTTCGGGTCTCCCCATGTCTAGCATTAAAAGATTACAGTTGGTACAAAATGCGGCTGCTAGAACAAGAAAGTTTGATCACATTACGCCTGTACTGGCTTCCTGTGTACTGAAGATGTGACTTTAAGGTTTTACTACTTACGTATAAAATACTACACGGTCTAGCTCCAGCCTCACTTGCCGATTGTATTGTACCATATGTTCCGGCAAGAAATCTGCGTCAAAAGGACTCCGGCTTATTAGTGATTCCCAGAGCCCAAAAAAAGTCTGCGGGCTATAGTGTGTTTTCCATTCGGGCTCTAGTACTCTGGAATGCCCTCCCGGGCACAGTTCGAGATGCTACCTCAGTAGAAGCATTCAAGTCTCATCTTAAAACTCATTTGTATACTCTAGCCTTTAAATAGACTCCCTTTTTAGACCAGTTGATCTGCCGTTTCTTTTCTTTTTCTCCTCTGTCTCACTGGAGGGGTCCAGTCCGGTGGCCATGGATGAGGTGCTGGTTGTCCTGAGTCAGGACCCAGGATGGACCGCTTGTCCAGAGTCGGGACCCAGGATGGACCGCTCGCCTGTGTATCGGTTGGGGACATCTCTGCGCTGCTGATCCGCCTCCGCTTGGGATGGTTTCCTGCTGGCTCCACTGTGGACGGGACTCTCTCTGCTGTGTTGGATCCACTTTGGACTCGACTCTCACAGTGGTGTTGAATCCACTATAAATTGAACTTTCACAGTATCATGTTAGACCCGCTCGACATCCATTGTTTTCGGTTCCCCTAGAGGGGGGTGGGTTATGGGGGTTGCCCACATATGAGGTCCTCTCCAAGGTTCTCATAGTCATCATTGTCACTGGCGTCCTACTGGGTGTGAGTTCTCCTTGCCCACTGGGTGTGAGTCTTCCTTGCCCTTATGTGGATTCTTCCGAGGACGTCGTAGCCGTAGTGGTTTGTACAGTCCTTTGAGACATTTGTGATTAAGGGCTATATAAATAAACATTGACTGATTGATTGATTCTCTGAACCTTTTGATGATATTACAGACCGTAGATGGTGAAATCCCTGAATTCCTTGCAATAGCTGGTTGAGTGATGTTGTTGTTAAACAATTTGCCCACGCATTTGTTCACAGAGTGGTGACCCTTGCCCCATCCTTGTTTGTGAATGACTGAGCATTTCACGCAAGCTGTTTTTTTTTGTTTTTTTATTATTATTTTTTTATCAAACCAACATAAAAATATACAAGATACACTTTCAATTAGTGCATCAACACCCCCCCACCCCCTCCAAAAAAAACCTCCCTCCTCCATTCACACTCATCCACACCAACTCACACAAAGAAGGGTTGTTTCTTTCTGCTACCAGACCAGGTTGTTAATGAAACTAGACTTGTCTAAAAGGTTTTTAAAGGTTTTTAAAACCAGGTCCAGTCCAGATAATGTCCAAGTCGGGCTCAGCAACACACAGCCCCATCCATGTACAACACAATAATTTGGGAAACAACAGATTGCATACTGTATAATTTATAAACAATATTACATGTTCATAAAAAGCATTTGTGTATAGTCCATATTATGTCCAAGTCAGATTCCACAACACACACCTTCATTTTGTACACTCAAAAATAGGGAACACAACAACAGACAGCATATGTGTTGCTGTTGTTGCTTATTTATAAACATAATTACATTTTCACAATAAACCTTTAAGGATTTCCCATCTTTTTTCATGTTTTTTGGCATCATTATCGTTGTCAATTTAGTATATTTCTAAAGTTAAAAAATACTAAATAAATGTTTAAAGAAAGTAATAAGAAGTGAATATCTATTTTTGGCCTTGAAAATAAACCTTTTACCAAGTACTATAATTAAATTGACTAAGTCATGACTGTCAATGAACTCTCCTAAAATAACAGAAACTACATTAAGCTTATAAACAAACCAATCCTTGAACACATTTTTTCAACTTCCACCCAAAAAGAAGACACAATATGACAATACCAAAACAAATGCAAGGTGGATTCAGATTCCTGACGACAAAATCGGCAAGCTGTTTTTATACCTAATCATGGCACCCACCTGTTCCCAATTCGCCTGTTCACATGTGGGATGTTCCAAATAAGTGTTTGATGAGCATTTATCAGTCTTTTTTGCCCCTTTTGCCATCCCTTTTTAAAACATGTTGCAGGCATCAAATTCCAAACTAGATAATTTTTGCAAAAAATAACATCATTTTCCAGTTCGAACATTTAAATATCTTGTCTTTGCAGTCTATTCAATTGAATAGATGTTGAAAAGGATTTGCAGATCATTGTATTCTGTTTTTATTGACTATTTACACAGGGTGCCAACTTCACTGGTTTCGAGTTCTGTACATCAACATTATGATGGAGTGGCTGGGCAGGACAAAAAAAAAGGATTCCATGGTATATTTAAGGCCTACTGAAACCCACTACTACCCACCACACAGTCTGATAGTTTATATATCAATGATGAAATATTAACATTGCAACACATGCCAATACGGCCGGGTTAGTTTACTAAAGTGCAATTATAAATTTTGCGCTGAAAAACCATGCTGAAAATGTCTCGGTATGATGACGCCTGCGCGTGATGTCACGGATTGTAGAGGACATTTTGTGCCAGCATCGTGCCCAGCTATTAAGTCGTCTGTTTTCACCGCATAATTCCCCAGTATTCTGGACATCTGTGTTGGTTAATCTTTTGCAATTTGTTCAATGAGCAATGGAGACATCAAAGACGAAAGCTGTAGGTGGGAAGCGGTATATAGCGGCCGGCCTTAGCAACACAAACACACCGGTGTTTCATTGTTTACATTCCCGAAAGATGACAGTCAAGCTCTACTATGGAGCAGAGATGTCAAGCGAACGCGGTTGGATTTGACAACACATACAAAGTACAGTGTATTATGCAGCAATCATTTTTACTATTCTGTATTTTGAAGGCGATCTATGTCGTGTGCTACTCCAGCATGAATATCAGCAGCATCCTCCTGACCGTCACCGTCAGCGTCGGGTTCAAAGCGGTATGGCTCTATCCCTTGTGGCGGTTGGGCCTGGCCGAGTGGTCCTGCCACCCCCAGGGCTGCCACGGCGCCTCTCACAGCATCTTCCCTATCTGAATCGCTCCCAATGCCCTCTAGTCCTTTTTTTTCTTTTTTTACTATTTTTTTCTAGTCCTTCACTCTCACTTTCCTCATCCACAAATATTTTATCCTAGCTCAAATTAATGGGAAAATTGTCGCTTTCTCGGTCCGAATCGCTCTTGCTGCTGATGGCCATGATTGTAAACAATGTTCAGATGTAAGGAGCTCCACAACCCGTGACGTCACGCGCACATCGTCTGCAAGGCTTTTTTATCAGCATCAAAAGTTACAAACCTTATCGTGGATGTTCTCTACTAAATCCTTTCAGCAAAAATATGGCAATATTGCAAAACGATCAAGTATGACTCATAGAATGAAGCTGCTATCCCCGTTTAAATAAGAAAATCGCATTTCAGTAGGCCTTTAACAAAGCAAAATCTACGACTGCAGATGTCTGTAATTTTTGCATTCCAGAAGAGGGAAAGTATTCTTATGCGGGGGATGCCACCGCGACGCGACCTCGGATAAGCGGAAGAAGATGGATGGATGGATGGTTGGGGCATGCCACTACCTAAGAGCAGGCCTGGGCAATTATTTTGACTCGGGGGGGGGGGGCACATTTAGATAAAAAAATGTGTCTGGGGGCCGGTTTATCTATTTTTAGGGACACTAATACAAAACCTCACAATAATGTCTGATTAAATGCTAAAAGCGTTATGTCAGACTGCTTTAAGAAACGGAATGAAATTTAACATTTTTCTATGAAGGATGAAACACTGAATATTGACAACATATGAATGTCACACGCCCCTCCATCCACATATTTTACAATCGAGTGAAACACAACAAAAATGCAACAAACAGTGAGATATGAACGCGAAGGGTACAAAATAAACCCACTTACAATCTGATATATCTAATACATCACTAAGCTTTAGAACTTTGTTGTGAAAATCTCCTACCGCGTCTGTGGAAACGCTTCCCACCCTCACTGCTTTTTGAGCTGCTGTGACGTAGATGACCATAGTAACTAATTAGATGGCCATAGTAACTAATTAGATTACCATCCATTCATCCTTCCGTTTACTTCCGCTTATCCGAGGTGGGGTTACGGGGGCAGCAGCCTAAGCAGAGAAGCTCAGACATCCCTCTCCCCAGCCACATGGTCCAGCTCTTACCGGGGGATCCCGAGGCGTTCCCAGGCCAGCCGAAAGACATAGTCTTCCCAACGTGTCCTGGGTCTTCCCCGTGGCCTCCTGCCAGTCGGACGTGCCCGAAACACCTCCCTCGGGTGGTAATAACTAATTAGATGACCATAGTAACTGGTATATCATCCAAAAGTGCAGATTCCAAACATTGAAATACTTTGTATAGTTCAAGACTTATGGTCATTAGAAAACATCATAATGGCAGCTACACTTTCCATCTTAAAGATCTAAAAACATTATTTGGGAATGTCCGGCGGGCCAGATTGAAAGGCTTGAAGGGTTGCATGTGGCCCCCGGGTCTAAATTTGCCCAGGTGTGCCTTAGAGGATACATACTTCCTGCACCATATCTTATATATATGAACTGATAAAGCCTGCTCGGATTACAGGCAAAACGTCTTCTTAGACAACCAAATCGATTCAATTCCTTCTGAATAAATTGTGTTTTTAGTGTTTTCCTGCCTTCTCCTTTTGTCTGCACCTGTGTATTTAGTGATTCATCCTCGGCGAGGGGCGGACCTTGAGGCACACCTACTCGCAATTAGCACACCAGTATTAAGGCTCGTCACTGTCAGCTTGGCCTTGCCGGTTATTGTAATCCAGAACTCCTCTCGTGCATGCACCTGCTTCACCAGACCTGGTATGTTTTCGTTACTTTGTCCTAAATTCCCTAACCTCTTCTGTGTTTATTACCTAGTCCTCCTGAGGTAAAATATTTTTTTTGTTAGACTCTTGCCCAGCTCAGTGTGCCCTGGCCCTTTCACCTGCCGACTTTTAAAGGGAACCTATTTTGTCCAGATTTTATGGTGTGTGTTTCTGCCCCATCGCCCTTAGTTATCTCCCTTTGTCTAATTCAATGTTTTTATTTTTTTGTAATTCCACCTTGTCTTCCATTTCTGCATGCCCACTTGACCAAGACCTTAAAATAAATGTAATTTTGGTTGTTTGGCTTCATGGTCCTTATATTTTAGGTTATTTGGTTTTGGGTTTTGTATATAGACTGGCAGTGCGGATAAAAAACGTTGATGGAGAGTTTAAGTTGTTTTTGAGGGCTTTGAAGGCTCCAATTGTGACTCCCATTAGCCACATATTTAAAATGTTTTTATAGTTTTGAAAATCCTAAAAAAAAAAGAAAAGACATGTATTGCTGACCCATGGGCACGCAGCGGTTGAAGTAGAGGAATTTTTTAAGTGTTTTTTGTACTGTCACCATCTATCTATGTCAGTATGAGAAAGAATTGAGGCTGGATGGAGAAATTTTCATCATCAGCTTGATGAAAGTAGATCAGAGGGAGAGTGTGGGGGGCGGTCATGGGGGGCTGACGCGATGCCGCCGGAAATGCTGAGTTGCTTAGTGTTTTTTGATGACTTTATTCTGGAAATGAGGATGTGTTACTAAACAAACCGCATCTCATGATGACACACTGATTCTTGCCGTTTGTTCCTTCTTTTTTGAAGACTTTCAGTCTGAGTTGGGCATGAGAAAGCAAACCGTTTCAAAGGAGCGGACTAGAAAACACCCTTGACGTAGTGGATGTAGGTCAGGAAATGTTTTATTTTTTATGTAATATGATATATTTTTTATATATATTCCCCTCTGCAGATTTTTCCAAAAATTGAAAAATAAATCACTTAAATAAACATTAAAATTGATCCAACACAGTGTACTGGAGTTTAGAAATAGCAGTGGCATGGCCAGCTATACTCACCCTACCTTGCAGATTTAAAATTAGAATATAATTAAAAGTACTTTTACCTGAAATAAATTGATAACATTTATTAAATCCATCCATCCTCTTCCGCTTATCTGAGGTCGGGTCGCGTGAGCAGCTGCCTATGCAGGGAAGCCCAGACTTTCCTCTCCCCAGTAACTTCGTCCAGCTCTTCCCGGGGGATCCCGAGGCGTTCCCAGGCCAGCCGGGAGACATAGTCTTCCCAACGTGTCCTGGGTCTTCCCCGTGGCCTCCTACCGGTTGGACGTGCCCTAAACACCTCCCTAGGGAGGCAATCGGGTGGCATCCTGACCAGATCCCCGAACCACCTCTTCTGGCTCCTCTCCATGTGGAGGAGCAGCGGCTTTACTTTGAGCTCCTCCCGGATGGCAGAGCTTCTCACCCTATCTCTAAGGGAGAGCCCCGCCACCCGGTGGAGGAAACTCATTCCGGCCGCTTGTACCCGTGATCTTGTCCTTTCGGTCATAACGTAGATCGACCGGTAAATTGAGAGCTTTGCCTTCCGGCTCAGCTCCTTCTTCACCACAATGAATCGATACAGCGTCCGCATTATTGCAGACGCCGCAACGATCCACCTGTCGATCTCACCATCCACTCTTACCTCACTCACGAACAACACTCCTAGGTACTTGAACTCCTCTATTTGGGGCAGGGTCTCCTCCCCAACCCGGAGATGGCACTCCACACTTTTCCGGGCGAGAACCATGGACTCGTACTTGGAGGTTCTGATTCTCATCGCAGTCGCTTCACACTCGGCTGAAAACCGATCCAGTGAGAGCTGAAAATCCTCTCCAGATGAAGCAATCAGGACCACATCATCTGCAAAAAGAAAAGAGACCTAGTCTTGCAGCCACCAAACCGGATCCCCGTAACGCCCTGACTACGCCTAGATATTCTGTCCATAAATGTTTATTAAAAACATTCATATATTTAATTCCAATTATAATTATCCATCCATTGTAAGACCGTAGACTGTGATGCAGCTTGCTGTGATGATAATTTTCCCGGAATGCAAACAAACTGGCTTGAAGGTAAATACATGATTTTAATTTCAACTCAAAAGCTACAAAACAAAAGGGGCTCACAGTGGAGGCACAAAACTTATCACAGGAAACAAAACTAACACTAAGGCAGAACTATGAACATGAAACAAAAATACTTACGGTGACGAGAACTACGGCACGGACCGCACAAACACAAGAGTTCCAACATGGGCAGTGCCAGAGATGAATGATGTCAGTAGAGTAACGAGTAATGTCGCCAGGCCTACTACCTGGCAACTATAGGCTTTAATAGTTATGTCATGATTGACAACAGTTGCGTGTGTCCGAAACCAGCAGCAGGTGAAAATCATGCAACCATGGCAACCAAAAACGAACAAGAGTGGACAAAAACAGGAACTAATGGAGTCTTAAACAAACAGAACATAACTAAACAAAACATGATCACACGACATGACATCCATCTTCAACCAACAGCTCCAGCAGAGACCCCCAGACCTCCCTCACCCGAGCATGTGTTTGGAGGTGGGAGGAAGCCGGAGTACCCGGAGGGAACCCACGCAGTCACAGGGAGAACATGCAAACTCCACACAGAAAGATCCCGAGCCCGGGATTGAACCCAGGATTACTCAGGACCTTCGTATTGTGAGGCAGACGCACTAACCCCTCCGCCACGGTGAAGCCCTAATTAGTTAAGTATATGATTTAATTTCATCTAAATTATTGAGTTACTATTTTACACAAAATGCATTCACACATTTAATAACACACATATATTTAATTCCAATTGTAGTTCAAGACACATTTAAAGGCCTACTGAAACCCACTACTACCAACCACGCAGTCTGATAGTTTATATATCAATGATGAAATATTAACATTGCAACACATGCCAATACGGCCGGTTTAGTTTACTAAATAACAATTTTAAATTTCCCGCAGAGTTTCCCGTTGAAAACGTCGCGGAATGATGACGCGAGTTTGTGACGTTATTGGTTGGAGGGGACATACTAGCCAGCACCATTTGCGGCTAAAAGTCATCTCTTTTCATCGCGCAATTACACAGTATTTTGGACATCT
This sequence comes from Nerophis ophidion, assembly GCF_033978795.1. Lineage (NCBI taxonomy): Eukaryota > Metazoa > Chordata > Actinopteri > Syngnathiformes > Syngnathidae > Nerophis > Nerophis ophidion. The sequence goes on from NC_084635.1 coordinate 25,066,952, forward strand.
GTGTTGCTGAATCTTTTGCAATTTGTTCAATTAATAATGGAGAAGTCAAAGTAGAAAGATGGAGTTGGGAAGCTTTAGCCTTTAGCCACACAAACACACAGTGATTCCTTGTTTAAAAGGTGAAGCTTTACTATGGATTAGAGCGGTCAAGCGAACATGGATCCTGACCATTTGTCAACCGGCAGGTTTAGGTGAGAAAATTGTGGTAAAAAGTCGCCTCTTACCGGAGATCAGTGGAGCTGCCATGCAGCTGCCGTGACTTCCCTCAGACACTGGCGTCAACACACCCGTGGCCACACCCCTCCGCCTATCAGGTACTATTAAACTCACTAAAACACTAGCAACACAATAGAAAGATAAGGGATGTCCCAGAATTATCCTAATAAATGTGTCTAAAAACATCTGAATCGCTCCCAATGCAATCGCCTTTTTTTTTAAACTTTATTTTATTTTAATTTTATTTTTTGTAGTCCTTCACTACCAATATCCTCATCCACAAATTTTTCATACTCACTCAAATTAATGGGGAAATTGTCAATTTCTCGGTCCGAATAGCTCTTGATGCTGAAGGCTCCCATTATAAACAATGTGAGGATGTGAGGAGCCCTCACACCGGTGACGTCATTGTCTGCTACTTCTGGTAGAGGCAGGGCTTTTTTTATTATCAACCAAAAGTTGCGGACTTTATCGTCGATGTTCTCTACTAAATCCTATCAGCAAAAATATGGCAATATCGCGAAATGATCAAGTATGACACATTGAATGGACCTACTATCCTCGTTTGAATAAGAAAATCTCATTTCAGTAGGCCTTTAAGTATTTATTTATTTAATTCTGTCCCATGCATATTTGACATGTCCGTATCATTTGGGACAACACTACACTGCCAAAATTGGCAGTTAGTTAAGTGATTCTGGACACTTTTATACTTACTGGTTATTATATTATTAGGTCGTTTGGACAAAAAAATGCAATGTTCGACAGTTTCTGGACAAGAGAAAGGGGTTTTGTGTGTGAAAACAAAGTCTGCATATTTTATTCTTTCAAACACTCATTAAGTGAAAAATAATTATCCAACGTGTCAATATCATGCATAGGCTCAAAAATATACAACCCGTTGATGAGAATGTATTATTTACTACAAGTAATGCACCAAAATTACTACAAAACCCTTTTAAATGAGGAAATGATAAAAATAAATAGTTGGTTTCCTTAGCTCCTGAACACACCTTTAAGAGATAAATTGTCTTTGAGTGTAATATGAATAATTAGATGCAATCATGGCAGTGTCCTCTGTGCCATAGACGTTCTGGTTGTCTGCTTGTTAACAAAAGTGTGAACTTTAGAAAATACAAACAAACAGTTACACTTTACAACTTTACAGGAAGCAGACATGAGCACAGTTACAGAAAATGCTGAATATTCCGAAATTTCTACTCCAAATACAATTATTTTTTCCATTATTCTCTCTCTATCTACTTAAAGTATATCAGTATACATATCATTTTAGTGTCCTGTTATATGTTTGTGAGCACACACATACCAATTATTTGTTACTATCAAGCATTCTGTCTAATTATGACAACCCATTTCCTAAAAAAAAGTTTATACAGCAACAGTACCTACTCTAAAAAGTTGACTCTGGCATATCAGGTCTGTGGTCTGAATTTGTTTGAAAACCTGGCATTTATATTTTGCTAAAAAGTCGTCTGATTGTCTCTTCCATTTTTTTCTTTTGTTCCCATAACTTGACATCATATCTTGTTCAGTCAACAGAAATAATAACATAGACTAAGAAGAAAATGTTGAAGAAAAAAATAGATATATAATGTAAAATGAAGTGAAGTGAATTATATTTATATAGCGCTTTTTCTCTAGTGACTCAAAGCGCTTTATATAGTGAAACCCAATATCTAAGTTACATTTAAAGCAGTGTGGGTGGCACTGGGAGCAGGTGGGTAAAGTGTCTTGCCCAAGGACACAACGGCAGTGACTAGGATGGCGGAAGCGGGGATCAAACCTGGAACCCTCAAGTTGCTGGCGCAGCCACTCTACCAGCCCAGCTATACCGCTATAAGTCATCAAACACAAACATAGTATATGTATGTATTTATCATAAAATATTTTTCTCTAAAATATTAATTTGATAATAATTTAATACAAGGTGTCCCTAAAGTCTGGGCATGGGCAAAAATGTATTATGTATTCAACAAAAAAACACAAAAAATCCATTCATATTAATCGTAATATAAATTTTAAATGTGTATTATATTTTTAATGAATGATAATTTGAACAAATACTTATTTTTAAGTACTGCCCTTTTATCATGTTTTTATTCAACTTCTTTGTATGATGTGAAAATACTTTAGGAAGAATTTGTGTCGAACATAGCAGGAACTGATAGCTTTTGTTCTTGAAGTTATCTTCCTCTATGCTAGTAAGACTTGAACCAAAATAATAACAAAACTCTGCATTATGAATAAAGATGAAAAAAATAAACACTGAGATATCAATGGAGGCTGGCTTGCTAATATACTAAACTGGTAAATATATTTCATTTAATACAAACCATGTTTCCATATGAGTTGGGAAATTGTGTTAGATGTAAATATAAACGGAATACAATGATTTGCAAATCCTTTTCAGGCCATATTCAATTGAATGCACTACAAAGACAACCCATTTGATGTTCAAACTCATAAACTTTATTTATTATTTTCAAATAATAATTAACTCAGAATTTCATGGCTGCAACACGTGCCAAAGTGGTTGGGAAAGGGCATGTTCACCACTGTGTTACATCAACTTTTCTTTTAACAACACTCAAACGTTTGAGAACTGAGGAAACTAATTGTTGAAGCTATGAAATGGGAATTCTTTCCCATTCTTGTTTTATGTAGAGCGTCAGTCGTTCAACAGTCTGGGGTCTCCGCTGTCGTATTTTACGCTTCATAATGCACCGCACGTTTTCGATAGGAGACAGGTCTGGACTGCAGGCGGACCAGGAAAGTACACACACTCTTTTTTTACGAAGCCACGCTGTTGTAACACGGGCTGAATGTGGCTTGGCATTGTCTTACTGAAATAAGCAGGGGCATCCATGAAATAGACGGCGCTTAGAGGGCAGCATATTTTGTTCCAAAACCTGTATGTACCTTTCAGCATTAATGGTGCCTTCACAGATGTGTAAGTTACCCATGCCTTGGGGACTAATGCACCCCCATACCATCACGGATGCTGGCTTTTGAACTTTGCGTCAATAACAGTCTGGATGGTTTGCTTCCCCTTTGGTTGTCACGTTGTCGAATATTTCCAAAAACTATTTGAAATGTGGACTCGTCAGAACACAGAAAACTTTTCCACTTTGCATCAGTCCATCTTGTGGTGATATCCTTTCGAGATTGATATCGGTTTTTGATACAGTGCCATCTGAGGGGTCGAAGGTCACGGTCATTCAATGTTGGTTTCCGGCCATGCCGCTTACGTGGAGTGATTCCTCCGGATTCTCTGAAACTTTTGATGGTATTACGGACCGTAGATGTTGAAATCCCTAAATTTCTTGCAATTGCACTTTGTGAACGTTGTTCTTAAACTGTTTGACTATTTGCTCACGCAGTTGTGGACAAAGGGGTGTATCTCACCCCATCCTTTCTTGTGAAAGACTGAGCATTTTTTGGGAAGCTGTTTTTATACCCAATCATGGCATCCACCTGTTCCCAATTAGCCTGTACACCTGTGGGATGTTCCAAATAAATATTTGATTAGCTTTCCTCAACTTTATCAGTATTTACTGCCACCTTTCCCAACTTCTTTTGTCACGTGTTGCTGCCATTAAATTTTAAAGTTAATGATTATTTGCAAAAAAACAAATGTTTATCAGTTTGAACATCAAATATGTTGTCTTTTTATCATATTTAACTGAATATGGGCTGAAACGGATTTGCAAACCATTGTATTCCATTTATATTTACATCTAACACAATTTCACCACTTATATGGAAACGGGGTTTGTACATACTTCCTATTTTTACTGTGATATATTGTCCGAACATTTAATATTTCAACTATTTTTTTTAAAATGTGCCTCTCCATAATATTTCAAATGTAATTGTACGTACAGAATATTCAAAACTAAATCAGGCCCGCGAGCCACACTCTGGACCACCCAAGCATAAACAGTTTCAATATAATCCATCTTTATCTTCCACTATTCATGTATAACTTAGACATCAGAGGTATGTGACGTCACGATGAAAAGGGTTTGTTATTACTTCAGTATCCTAGGAGACTCACAGTAGCAAATACATTTTTTGAAGGTTTCTGCAACGATCCAACTTTTGACGCTTTGTCCCGGATTGTTCAAACCTGGGCTTTTGGTTGCAGAATACAAATTAGACAAAAAAGAAAAGATATTCTGTCAGCCATCCTGATCATTGCCATCCTTTTCTTTTTCCACAGTAGCACCACCTTGGTCCTGGTCAGGTCCAGGTTCCAGGTTGGAGCTCTGTTGGCCTTCCTCAGACTGTGCGCACGGAGCGGCAGGGTCTCTGACCACTCCCTCCATCACCAACTCCTCCTCCAGCTCCTCCTGCGTCTCCTCCTCCACTCGGCCCACAGTGTCCGGGATGATCTCCACCTCGATGTCCGAGGAGTCCTCGCTCTCCTTGAACCACACAGTCTTCTGTCCCTCCCTCCTCCTCTGCTTGGCCAACATGGACCTCGAGCTGGAGTCATCCCCGTCCCCCCGACCCCTCCTGGAGGGTCTTAACGAGGGGCTCCCTTTGGGGACGTGGTTTGCAAAAACGCCACAGGAGGAGCATTGGCGGTTGCGTCTCCCCTGGGGGACGACTCGGCCCCCGGCCAGGGGGAAACCGCTCCCTCTTGTACGGGTGTTTTTCGGGCGTCCACGGTTTGCTTCGGCTTCGTTCTGGAAGCCGTCATTGGTGTACTGCAGGGAGTCTCTGTGGCCGCCGTGCAGCTGCTTAGACTTCAGACAGTCCAAGCACTGCAAGAAGAAAGTCCAGTTCAGCACAGGAAAGTCTGAAACATTACAATAGTCATAAAATGACAAGGACATTTGTTTTGCTATGTTTCCGACAGACTTGGACTAGGGCAGGCCGTGCAATTATTTTGACCCGAGGACCACATTTAGAGAAAAAAATTTGTCTAGGGGCCGGTATATTTATCTTTAGGAACACTAATACAAAACCTCCCCATAATGTCTGACTGAATACTAAAAACGTTATGACAGACCGCCTTAAAAAAACAATGGAATTAAAATTTTTTCTATGAAGGATAAAACACTGAATATTAACAAAATATAAACATCACACCCCATTTCGATCGACATATTTTACAATCAAGTGAAACGCAACAAAAAAGCAACAAACAGCAAAGGATACAAAATAAACCCAACCACAATCTAAAATATCGTATATCTCCTTCCGCGTCTGTGGAAACGCTTCCCGCCCACACTGTTTGGTGCCTCGTCTGAGCTGCTGTGACGTAGATTACCATAGTAACTACTTAGATGACCAAAGTAACTGGTATATCATACATAAACGCAGATTCCAAGCATTGAAACACCTTGTATAGTTCAAGACTTCCGGTCATTAGAAAACATGACTGCACGTCTTAGTGGCAGCTACACATTCCATCTTAAAGATCTACAAAAATTATTTGGGAATGTCCAGCGGGCCAGATTGAAAAGCTTAACGGGCCGCATGTTAAGCCTTAATTTTCCCAGGTCTGGACTAGAGGGTCCAGTACCCAGAATCCCACTTCTTCCAACCCCCACTCTTCACCAAATGGATGCTTCACTGACCAGAATGCTGTCCCTGCGGGCCCTTCATGACGATGAATGGGTTATGTGCAGAGACTAATTTTACTGTAATTCAAAATAAAAATAATTCCTGCTCTATTTACTGATTACAGTTACTGGTTACTGCCTTGCTGAATACCCAAGTACTGCATGAATTATGTTTTATTTGATTGGCAACACTTAATGGTCCCTAGTGTGTGAATGTGAATGTTGTCTGTCTATCTGTGTTGGCCCTGCGAGGAGATGGCGAGTTGTCCAGGGTGTACACCGCCTTCCACCCGATTGTAACTGAGATAGGCACCAGTGCCCCTGCGACACCAAAGAAAATGGATGGATGGATGGACTTGCATTAGTGGACTCCTAATTGGGCAGTTTTAACCGCGCTTATATTTGGCATCAAGCCAAGCAGCTATGTGCTCGTCTACGTATCTTCATGTTATGTATCTTCATGTTATGTATCTTCATGTTATGTATCTACATGTTATGTATCTACATGTTATGTATCTACATGTTATGTGTCTACATGTTATGTATCTTCATGTTATGTATCTACATGTTATGTATCTACATGTTATGTGTCTACATGTTATGTATCTACATGTTATGTACCTACATGTTATGTGTCTACATGTTATGTATGGTGCATGTCTTTGGAGGTGGGAGGAAGCCGGAGTACCTGGAGGGAACCCACGCAGTCACAGGGAGAACATGCAAACTCCACACAGAAAGATCCTCCCGAGCCGGAGATTGAACTCGGGACTACTCAGGACCTTCGTATTGTGAGGCAGACGCACTAACCCCTGTTTCACCGTACTGCCCAACTTTCTGTTCTATTGAAGTGAATTAATTAACTCAAAGCCACCAAGTTTAATCAAATAGTGTTATGTCAGTTTCAGCACAGAATAAGATAAGGCCTCCTAGTTTGATATTCACTTGTGGATCGGATCACTTCTCGTAGGAAAAAGGCCCTATTTGGGACTTTGGATTGAAAAGGTGATAGCCCTATCCTTGAGAAGAGACTACGTGTTCAGCCTAACGCCAACATTTAAGTTATGACTTAGATCGGTTGTTTTTCAGACACTTACACACAAACTTTTCCTCTTATAGTCAGAATGCGCTCTCCTGACACACACACACACGCACGCACGCAAGCAAGCACGCACACACACACACACACACACACACACACACAGGAAGGAGGAATATAAAAACTGATGGTTTGGCTTCTCCAAGATAGGAGTGCCTCATTTTGTTGACCTGACCCCCTCCAGGAACTGCAGTCCTGTGTAAATGAGGCTCGCTTGCAATAAAGCAACTTTTGGTTCAGTAAAGCTTCTCCGACATCTCTTTTGATCCAGCCACACTGCCGTGTCACCCTTCAGTCCGGTAGAGGGTGACAAGACCAGAAATACACATCACTATTGTAACCTAATCCTTGATTATGGCAGAATACATGTAATATGGAACCTTGTAATTTTTTCTTTGAATTTAATGCCTTTAAATTTATATTTTAACCTTGTAAAATTTTTCTTTGACTGTCAGTGTTTAATGTATTGTAAGATTTTTGGTTAAAAAAAAAGCCAGCATTGACATTTTTTGTAGTTCCCCTTATTTGGAAAAGTATCAATATACATTTTAGTACCGGTAATAAATGATTGGTATCGGTACAACCTTATCGGGATGTTGCTTAAAATCAAATCCTATCTAAATCGAAACCCTGGAAGAGGTAATAAATGATACACATGGAAATGAACTGAAACATGTCTGTTAGAGTAGAATTATTATGATTTGCTATTTGACCTGACAAATACATGTAGTGTCGTGCGTTTCCAAATAATGTCAGTACTTGGCACACAACAACTGACCCCACATATGTTGTCCTTCCACAAGCGGGAGATCAAGAAGCCGATCACGATGAGGCAGAGGACCAGCAGAGCCGCCATGACCAGCCCGAGGAGCGCCATGTCACCCGCGCGGTAGCCAACATTAGACGGGGACGGTATGGCGTCGGCTGCAGAGAGGATCAAGCCAGGAGTAAACATTACATGCACAGAAAGTCTTTTAAAAATACTTTAAAAAAACTTTTTTTTTTTCAATAAAGACAGCCGAAGGTATTACTAAAAGCGCCCGCTGTCGTCGACATACTTGGTCGGCAGATTTTGTCGGCATATTGTGTTTTACTATTAAATTCATCATTTTCTCTAAACAGTGTGAGTGTGTAGGTCGACAACTACTTATGATATTTCCTAAAGAAGAACAGACTAGAGAGACAGCTGATGTATCGCTCGGCTGTCGAGAGCCTACTGACGTACTGCATAACAGTGTGGTACACCAGCTGCACTGAAGCAGACAAACAGGCGATTTAGAAGGTCATAAAATATGCACAAAAAAATCATGGGCTGTCCCCTGCCCTCCTTGAAGGATCTACACAACTCCTGTTGCCTCAAGAAAGCCAAAAAATATCACCAAGGAAAGTACACACATCCTGGCTTGCACCTGTTTGACCTGCTACCATCGGGCAGGCGCTACGGGTGAGCCAGAAAAAACACGCTCAGAGACAGCTTCTTTCCCAGAGCTTGAACTCTAACTTCTAACAATAATAATCCACCCCTATACAATATCCTACCCTAATACCCTCCTGTGCAATACTACCCTTTGAGTGCAATACGTCCGACACTGATTGTTATTTATTACTCCGGTACACTTTTCTTGTTCTGTATATTGTACAGTATTTTGTATTTCTATAGTGTTTTGTATATTGTACAGGATTGCTTATTATTTTTGTTGAATAGTAGTCTGTTTATATTAATTGTTAGTTTTTCCTTTATTATGTCTTGTGTTATTTATTTTTAACCCATATTTGTTCCCACTACTGAACCTTATCCCGGAGTCCTTAATCTCGTTATATGCAAATATAATGCCAATAAAGTCCATTCTATTCTATTCTATTCTATTCTATACTGTATTTGACACCAGTGCAGGGTTTATTGCTATAACTATGAAGAAAATAAAACAACAGTATTCCTACCAGGTATGACTTGAACAGAAAGTGCTGTTGTGCCGACCTCTCCTGTTGTGGAGTCCACCGCTCTGAGCTGACAACAATATTGCATTTACAGCTGAGAAACATCGATGTTTGCTGTTCCCGTGAGCAGAGCGCGCCGCTCACCTGCAATGCAAACGACTCGGTCTTCACAACCCTTTTTAGGATCACAAAACCATCTGAGGTCACGTTGACGTAGCTGCTGTACTGCACCTCATATTTTACATCCGGATTCACACCCTGGAACACAGAACAACATCAAATAAGAGTCACAGATATGATCACACAGCAAAATATGGAATCAAATGCCCACTCAAAGAATTACACCACGACTCAATCTCGGAGCTTTCTTATTGAGTACAACTGCAGGATAAGCGACCGTGGGCCCAAAAAGTAGCGAGTGCCATTTTTCTAGAAGGAAATCGTAGAAAAGTCTTCGAAGTCTGGTTGATTGTGGCGTTTTGCTCCCTGTATGATCAGTGTCTGAGCTTGGTCTGCATTGCCAGCAGTAAGTCGGACACGTTTCCAGTGAGGGTTGGACTCCGCCAAGGCTGCCCTTTGTCACCGACTCTGTTCATAACTTTTATGGACAGATTTTCTAGGCGCAGTCCAGGCGTTGAGGGGATCTGGTTTGGTGGCCGCAGGATTAGGTCTCTGCTTTTTGCAAATTATATGGTCCTGATGGCTTCATATGGCCAGGATCTTTAGCTCTAATTGGATCGATTCGCAGCCGAGTGTAAAGCGACCGGGATGAGAATCAGCACCTCCAAGTCCGAGTCCTTGGTTCTTGCCCGGAAAAGGGGGGAGGGCCATCTTTGGGTTGGAAAGGAGACCCTGCCCCAAGTGGAGGAGTTCAAGTACCTAGGAGTCTTGTTCACAAGTGAGGGAAAACTGGATGGTGAGATCGACAGGCAGATCGGTGCGGCGTCTTCAGTAATGCGGACGCTGTATCGATCCGTTATGGTAAAGAAGGAGCTGAGCCGGAAGGCAAAGCTCTAAATTTTCCGGTCGATCTACGTTCCCATTCTCACCTATGGTCATGAGCTTTGGGTTATGACCGAAAGGACAAGATCACGGGTACAAGCGGCCGAAATTAGTTTCCTCCGCCGGATGGCGGGGCTCTCCCTTAGATATAGGGTGAGAAGCTCTGCAATCCGGGGGGAGCTCAAAGTGAAGCCGCTGCTCCTCCACATCGAGAGGAGCGAGATGAGTTGGTTCGACCATTTGGTCAGGATGCCACCCGAACGCCTCCCTAGGGAGGCGGTTAGAGCACGTCCAACTGGTAGGAGGCCACGGGGAAGACTTAGGACACGTTGGGAAGACTATGTCTCCCGGCTGGCCTGGGAACGCCTCGGGATCTCCCGGGAAGAGCTGGGCAAAGTGGCTGGGGAGAAGAAAGTCTGGGCTTCCCTGCTTAGGCTGCTGCCCCCGCGACCCGACCTCGGATAAGCGGAAGAAGATGGATGAAAATCAAAGAAAAGTGCAAAGATGGCATCCGTTTGGCACTCCCTTTTCCTTCTCTACTCTCTACGCCCACGGTTCTCAAAATTTTTTCACCAAGTGCCACCTCAGAAAAATGTTGGCTCTTCCAAGTGCCACTATGATAACCAACATTTAAACACGGTATCGTAGTAGGTCTAAGTATTCTTTAAAAACAAGGCTGAGGCTATATTTCACAAGTATTTTTAATCTTTGTGGCCACTGTAACATTACACAGTTTGAAAAGTAACACTGTTTGAATGTTTGAATAAAACACTGTATTTAAGTGATTTGGCATACAACGAGATGGAGCCCATGTACTACAGTTTGAAAATCACTGCTCTCGACTCTTCACTATCTACGCCAGACCTGGGCAAATTAAGGCTCGCTTTTAAATCTGGTCCGCCGGACATTGCCAAATACTTATTTTAGATCTTTAAGCTGGAAACTGTAGCTGCCGTTTTATGATGTGCAGTGATATTTTCTAATGACTGTAAGTCTTGAACTGTAAAAAGTATTTCAATGGTTGGAATCTGCACTTTTGCACTAGTTACTATGGTCATCTAATTAGTTACTAAGGTAATATAAGTCACAGCAGCTCAGACGAGCCACAAAGCAGTGTGGGTGGGGAGCATTTCCACAGAGTGTTTCCAGAGCGGCCAGCCTGAAATGCGGGTGTCAGGGTGATGTATAAGATAAGAGGTAAGGTTTTTTTTTACCATTTTCGATTGTAAAACATGTCAATCAAGGGGGGTGTGTGACGTTCATTGGTTGTCAATATTCAGTGTTTTATTGTTCATAGTTAATATTGTAAATCCCAAATTCTTTTTTGTTCATGTACATTCTGGGTGTCTCATTGAGTAAAAAAAATAAAAATTCCCTCCCGTTTTTTAAGACGGTCTATCCATTACGTTCTTAGCACTCAGACAATATCGTGAAGTTTTGCGTTAGTGTTCCTTTAAATAGATATACCGGCCCCCAGACACATTTTTTCTCTAAACTCACCCGGGCCTGATCTACGCCAACAGGAGTCTTCACTAGTTAGTAATTATCCATTTAATTCATCATTTACATGTATTTCACATGATTTTTTGCATGTACAACTATAACTATTCTTTTTGAAAAGTGTTTTTTGCTTATATTTTTGGGTATCCTTGACGGATTAATTGAATTTAAATGAGTTCTTATGGATTCGGTTTTCATAAGGTACAGTCTTCATCGGACCATTACAAAGGATTTACTAATGACAGCGGAAATTCCGCTGTACTGGGCAACATGGTCATTGCACCCACAGAGGTGTCACCTAATTAGCGTCCTCTGCAGGGGACATTTGTTTTTAGTTGGTTTACTTCTTTTGTCAGAGTTGCACATTTCAGAAAAAAAAATAGTACTAAATGTCCACTGCAGTGGATGCTTGTTCATAGAAGAATATCCCTAAAAATACTATATGTAAAAAAACAAAAACAAGAGAGCAAAAGAAGAGAGGAAAAAGCCAAAATGTTTGGGCTAATAACACCACTGTCATGTTCTGTGGTCTTGTTTTGTTTGGTTATGTTCTGTTGGTTTAAGACTCTTTTTAGTACCTGTTTACGCTCCATTTATTTGTCACCATGACGACCAAATACTTCACCTGTACTCATTTGGACTCACGCACCTGTGTTATTCATGTCACTATTATTTAAGCTTGTAGTTGCCAGGCAGTCGGCCTGGCGTCATTGTTGTTGTTCCATGCTCTGTTCACTCTGGTTATGTATCGCTCTGCTCATTTCCTTCCAAGTAAGTTTTGTTTATTCATGTCACGTTTAGCGAGTCTTTAATTTCATATCTATAGTTTTGACTTTGTTTTTAGTTGGTTTACGTCTTTTGTGGGGCGGCATAACTCCGTTGGTAGAGTGGCCGTGCCAGTAACTTGAGGGTTGCAGGTTCGATTCCCACTTCTGACATCCTAGTCACTGCCGTTGTGTCCTTGGGCAAGACACTTTACCCACCTGCTCCCAGTGCCACCCACACTGGTTTAAAAAATGTAACTTAGATATTGGGTTTCACTATGTAAATAGCTTTGAGTCACTAGAGAAAAGCGCTATATAAATATAATTCACTTCACTTTTGTCAGAGTTGCACATTTCAGAAAAAAAATAGTACACATGTCCACTGCAGTGGACGCTTGTTCATAGAAGAATATCCCTAAAAATACTAAATGTAAAAAAACAAAAACCAGAGAGCAAAAGAAGGGAAGAAAAAGCCAAAATTTTTGGGCTAATAACACAACTGTCATGTTCTGTGGTATTGTTTTGTTTAGTTATGTTCTGTTGGTTTAAGACTCTTTTTAGTACCTGTTTACGCTCCATTGTTTTGTCACCATGACGACCAAATAGTTCACCTGTACTCATTTGGACTCATGCACCTGTGTTATTCATGTCACTTTTATTTAAGCTTGTAGTTGCCAGGCAGTCGGCCTGGCGTCATTGTTGTTGTTCCTGGCTCTGTTCACTCTGGTTATGTATCGTTCTGCTCATTTCCTTCCAAGTGAGTTTTGTTTATTCATGTCACGTTTAGCGAGTCTTTGGTTTCATATCTATAGTTTTGCCTTTGTTTTTTGTTGGTTTACTTCTTTTGTCAGAGTAGCACATTTCAGAAAAAAAAATAGTACCAATGTCCACTGCAGTGGACGCTTGTTCATAGAAAAATATCCCTAAAAATACTATTTGTAAAAAAAAAAAAACAAGAGGGCAAAAGAAGAGAAGAAAAAGCCAAAATGTTTGGGCTAATAACACAACTGTCATGTTCTGTGGTCTTGTTTTGTTTAGTTATGTTCTGTTGGTTTAAGACTCTTTTTAGTACCTGTTTACGCTCCATTGTTTTGTCACCATGATGACCAAATACTTCACCTGTACTCATTTGGACTCACGCACCTGTGTTAATCATGTCACTATTATTTAAGCTTGTAGTTGCCAGGCAGTCGGCCTGGCGTCATTGTTGTTGTTCCATGCTCTGTTCACTCTGGTTATCTATCGCTCTGCTCATGTCCTTCCAAGTAAGTTTTGTTTATTTATGTCACGTTTAGCGAGTCTTTGGTTTCATGTCTATAGTTTTGCCTTTGTGGTAGTTTTTGCTTTTTAGCCAAGTTTGTTCTCCGCCATGTGCACGCCTTTAGTGTGCACTTTTTTTTTATAGATAAATTAAAATATGTCTTTACCTTCACACCATGTCCCATCACCTTCCTTTGCATTACGGGAAAACAAACCACACCATAGCCCCCCGTTCTGACAAGGACGAATAAAATGCTTCCTCAGCTGTAACGCAAACTGACATGCATACGTTTTTTTTTCTTCCAATTCATGCCACGATTGAGATAACACAGTACAGACCAAAAGTTTGAACACTCCTTCTCATTCAATGCGTTTTATTTTCATGACTATTTACATTGTAGATTGTCACTGAAGGCATAAAAACTATGATGGAGTTATGTACTTTACAAAAAAAAGGCAAATAACTGGAAACAGGTTTTATATTGTAGTTTCTTCAAAATAGCCACCCTTTGCTCTGATTACTGCTTTGTACACTCTTGGCATTATCTCGATGAACTTCAAGAGGTAGTCACCTAAAATGGTTTTCACTTCACAGGTGTCATAGTTTTGATGCCTTCAGTGACAATTTGCAATAGACATACAATAGTCATACAATACAATACAATAGTCATGAAAATAAATGAATTGATTAACGTGGACCCCGACTTAAACAAGTTGAAAAACTTATTCGGGTGTTACCATTTAGTGGTCAATTGTACGGAATATGTACTGTACTGTGCAATCTACTAATAAAAGTATCAATCAATCAATCAATCAATAAAGAAATCGCTTTGACTGAGAAGGTGTGTCCAAACTTTTGACCTGTACTGTACATGGGCGGCATTTGTTTGAACACGTGGCGTTATGTACTTAACGGAAAAAAAAGGTGAAATAACTGAAAACATGTTTTATATTCTAGTTGTTTTTTTTTTTTTTCAAAATAGCCACTCTTGCTCTGATTACTGCTTTGCACACTCTTGATGAGCTTCAAGAGGTAGTCACCT